>NC_047041.1:11516244-11872077 GCF_011762595.2 Tursiops truncatus
GATTTAGAACTGGAGGGCTCTCTGCCAACGCTCTACCCCGAGGTAGCCACGGTTGATTTACTGGGTATCTATTTAGCTCATGCTTTGCTGACAATGGGGCCAACCCAGCTCCACTGGAGAATCTGTCCACCCTTGGATGGCAAATCTATTCCCAGGTGCCACTCTCCTCCTCCTCCTCCTATCTCCTGCTGTGAGTTCAGTAATTGGTCTGCTAAAAACAAAATGAAACAAGGTGTTTTTCATATGTCAAAAGACTATCTTCAAGCACTTCCTGCTCACTGGAAAGAAACTGGTAAGATTCCAGGTTGGCAGTGCAGCTCAGTTCCCCAGTACTAAAGCCACAGCCCCGCCCTCAGACTGTTTGGGAAAGAGGGGGCCCTGGGTTCTGATGCTGAACCCCTGTCCAGCCTCAGGAAGCACAGTGAGGACTCCAGCCCGTTTCCCTATCTTTCAGGGGATGACAAGTTCAGGATTGAAAAGTGCTTAGTGCAGAGATTCACATCTTTAATGGGCAGTATAAACATTTCACTAATTAGCAATCCTACAGAAAATGGTCCTTTAATTCTCAAGTTCACTCCCCTGCCCTATTCTTTCTTTTTACTCTATCTATGCCAGCATGCTGTTAACGAGCTCATCTCTAAAATGGCATTTCAATTAGATTTCCAAAGTCACTGAGAAGGAGGGAGGAACTTACCCTGCTTTCATTAAAATGCTTTTCCTTCAAAGCTAGGCTTTTCCAAAACAGAAGAACATGGTCATTTTCTGTTATGATTTTTAAGGCATCAGGTGCTGATAATGAAACTGAAAATTAAAGGTGAAGTAGGATGCGGTTAGTAGCTCAACATCTGAGTCTCCGTTTTCTTGTCTGTCAAAGGTTGATTAAATAATGCTAATCTTGAAGGGATAGGTTAAGGAAGGAATAATACACATTACCGCTTAGTATACAGCCTAGCACATGGTAGACACTCTTTAACTGGCATCTCTTTTGTTGTTATAATACCTTTAGCCAAGATATCTGGACATTATCTAGACTCAAGGATGGCCAAAAACAAACGGGGTAGGGGGAGGAAGGGATGGGGTGGGAGGGAACCATGTTCAAAGTTTACCTGGACTTCTGCTCTGGTTCCAGTCTACTTTCGTGCTCCAAATGCCAGAGGCCTTAGAGGTCAGTGAGGGCCTAGGGAGCTCGGTCTGAAGACAGAGCCCTAGAATGACCACCGAGTATGGCCCAGGCCCACGGTTCACACTGCCGGCCTCCGTTACTGACACTCCTGATATCGCCTGCTGCTGTCCGAGTAACTGAGCTTATTACTTGCTCTCTGAACTTGAGCCTGACAGCTGAGCCAGCCTGGAGCTGGCAGCAAATCCCCCTTTAATCTGCTGCCCAGTTACTGGTCTCCGTCCATTTCTGCATGTGATGTCGCCCCAAGGAACCACGATGACCTCAGTCCAGGTGCCCAGATGCAATGCTTGGCTTTAAGTGGCCAACGTTCAGTTTTATTTCCTAACTCTCTTGGAAATGTCAGAACCAGCTAGGGGAGGGGAGACTAGAGGAGATGGAGAATATGGAAAACGACAGCCACTCCCCAGCCCACAGCGCCCTGGCCACCACCCTGCAGCCCAGATACTGGGACCCCTGCACGGCTCTGCCCCAGCGTGGACACTGCGGGTCGTCTTCGCACTTCCTGTGCAATTACTGATAGAAATCCTATGTCTTCGAAAAACTAAAAAATAAAAAAGGAAAAAAAGAAATCCCATGCCTAGAGGCTTTCTAGCGGCACTGGGAGTGCCTTGCCGTGTGAGGGGGGCCGCCAATCGCTCGTCGGCTCACCTGTGGTAATTTTGATACTGGAGTCCTTGCTCATGTTCCCCAGCTGGACGATCACATGGTATTTCCCTCCAGGCTCCAACTTGCTAAGGGTGTACTCCACGGTACTGTTGCGGGATTTCACCTTGTAGCTCCGGTCACTCTTCCTTATGAGATCTTTAACTGCAACTGCATATAGCTAGGACAAGAAAAAGACATTTTAATGGTAATCAGGAAGCTGGAGTTGTTTTACTCTTTGTAGTTCAATGGTGGCCCATGTAACATAAGTATGTCAGTGGTTGTGACCCCCGGCAACAATATTTTGAGCCCCAATGTCTGTTCTTTGGAAAGCCTCTAGGGTAGTCATGTCCCAACCTTATATCAAGTATTCACTCCCAGATTTGTACAGAGAATTGTCAGTTTGATCCACCTACCCCCCCAAAAAAAAAACAACTCTAGGGAAAACCGCATTTGCGATGGCAGCAGCAGGTAGGTTGGAACGTGCAAGAAAAACCCCAGTTCAGGGCTTCCCTGGTGGCGCAGTGGTTGAGAGTCCGCCCGCCGATGCAGGGGACGCGGGTTTGTGCCCCGGTCCGGGAGGATCCCACATGCCGCAGAGCGGCTGGGCCCGTGAGCCATGGCCGCTGAGCTTGCGCGTCCGGAGCCTGTGCTCCGCAACGGGAGAGGCCACAACAGTGAGAGGCCCGCGTACCGCAAAAAAAAAAAAAAAAAAAAAAAACCAGTTCAGTGTTCAAATTCTCTATCTCCACTGCCATAGTGTCGGGATGTCATCAGAGGGGAACAATGAATGAAAGTGTTCAATCCCAGCTCTAAGAGACAAAAAACCCCATTTACTTTCTCCCAGGTTGCTTCTTACATCTATGGGGACAGGGAGAAAGTAAAAGGACAGGTAGTAAGCACAGGGAACTCAATCAACAGGAAGAAGCTGAGAGTCCAGAGGAGTCTTTGTGACCAAGCATTTAAAACCACCCACCCCTGGGACGGCAGGAAGGGCAGAGGGCATGGAGGTCAGAGCAGCCTGGGCAAGGGAAAATGGGAGGTTTTTTCTAGAATCAATGCTTCTTCTCTTAGGGCACAGGCCAGCAAACTTTTTTGTAAAGGTTCAGAGAGCAAATATCTTAGGCCTTGAAGAATAGATGGTCTCTACCACAATTACTCAACTCTTGTTTGTAGCATAAAAGCAGCTCTAGATAATGTGTAAACGAATGGGTATAACCTGGTTCTAATAAAACTTTATTTAGAAAAACAGGCAGTGGGCTAGATTTAGATTTGTTAGTGAAGGTAGAGAAAGCAGAGAAGGAGGGACAAACCAGTACGGTAGCCAGGAATACTGGAGATGTGACAATGAAGAAGAGGCACCTTAAGGACCCCGTCTTTGACCAGGCAGAAATAGGGGGAGACCGCCTGCTGAGCTCCAAGCACCAGGACTAGGTTTCTTGCCCCCTTACAGGACCCACCCGCCCCCGAACCAGACCATGCGTCCCCTCACCAGGTCCTGGTCAGGAGAATCGTACGGGGATTCCCACTTGATGACAGCGGAGGTTTTGCCTGTATGAACCACGTGCAGGTGACGGGGAGGAAGCCTGCTATCTGGGATCATCCTCACCACGACGTAGTCAGAGGACGGCCCCTGGTAGGGCGCCACCACCCGGACCTGAAACAAACACCATTCGAACTCATGCAGTTGTCACCAAACCACTGTTTCAACAAAATAGTGACATATGGATACAATTAAAATTCAATGCATACAAAAAGATGTAGAATAATTCCCCACCTACCCCAGATCTCTAATCCGTTTTCCCAGAGGTAGTACTAGTAGTGATCTTATGTGCTTCCTTCCAGAAATGTCCTACACAAATATAAGCCCAGATATACGGGTACGTGTGTACAGATATGTACTTATATATGTGTGTACTTATGCATGCGTGTATATGTGTAGCCTACTGTTCTTAATTTTTTTTACACAAATGCAAAAACATTACACATATTATTATGCTCTTCGCTTCTTTTACTTAATAATACAGCATGGAGATTTTTCCAAATCAGTACATTTGGAGTTTGTTGTATTTGTGTTGGACGGTTGCACTATACTCCATCACAAAGATAAGCAACAACCCTTTTAACCAGTCTTCTCTTGATAGACATTTGTTCCAAATCTTTTGTTTTCACAAGCAACAGTATACCAAACATGTTTCTCTAAATATCTTGGCACACATGTAAAAGCATGTAAGCTAAATTCCTAGAAGTGGAATCTGACAAAAGCTTTTATTTATTCCTGTGACCCATTCTCCAAGTTCTCAATCCTGCACAAGGGAGCTGTAGTTGGCTAAGTGGCCGTTCATTCTGCGTTTCAAGTAAAAACCTGATGCTTGTGAAAAAGAACCATCCTCCCGTGTGTGTCTCTCTCACAGCCCCTCTCTCTCGCACAAATACATGCACAGGCGCACACGCATCACACACGGATCCTGGAATCCACATCTCCAGCTCCCCAGGTCCTGGGTCTGAGCCAGGAGGCCAGCAATTAAGACATCCTCAAAAAATAAAACATTCTTCTGTACTCCTGGCGCAGGAAACTTACCAGAAACAAATACTGCTCATCCCCACTGACAAGGACTGTTTTGTTGTGCTGTGATGTAGTCAAGCTCTTGGGGTTGCGATACAGGTCAAGAAAGGATGTGGCATAGAAGACGCCGTAAACCTGGTAAAAGGAGAGAACAGAAAAGGACACCAGTTCAGTGGCCAGTGACCTCACTCTCATGAAAGCCCTAATTTAAGACCCGGGGAACCACTTCAAATGAGCTCACAAAGAATTCTTCATTCAACATCTATTGCATCAGCATTTACAGAGAAGGCACCCTGGGCCAGGCAGTGGCTTCCCACCTACAAAGATAAATACGGTGCAGACTCTCCTCAGAGCTTGCTTTTTTGAGGAGAGCCAGGCAGAGAGGAAAAACAGAATTATCAATAACAAGATGCAAATGTGGAAGGTTAGATGCTATACTAGAAGACTGCATAATAAACTGGGGAAAAGAGGGGTTGACCAAGGTGCGAAGGGGATAGCAAGCGTGCAAGCTCGTGGAGGGGGCATGGGGAGGGAGGGCGGGCACTGCTGGCTGCCTAGGACATTCCCATGCTCCCCTCGTCCCTCAGCAGAATCCTGGTTCTTAGTGAGAACTGCTACCTGGAAACATGCCTACACCCACACCTCCCTCCAAGCGGCAGAGGCCACGTGACAGGGCTGGTCAACAAGATGTCAGCAGATGTTCCAGGCAGGACCTCGGTGAGGACACATTGAAATGCAGGGAGCGGTGCCCTTCTTCTGCCCTCCCGCTGCCTGGAATATGCAGGGTGATGTGGTCCAGGAGGCCCTCTGGACTGCAAGGTGATGCCACAGGCTGGAGGTGGCAGGGCCTGGGGCCCAGATCAAACTGTGCTGCGGCTGTAGAGCTCCCAGACGGCTGAACTCCAAACTCTGACCGACTTGTAATTAGGAGGGAAATAAACTGTTGAAAGCCACAGTTACTCTCCATTCCTGTTCTCTGCACCCATTCGTAACCCTAATTGGTACACGTGGCGTTTAAAGCAGGAGGTGGGAGTCTGATGGCCTCATAGAGGGGAAAGTGGAAGCTGAGAGCATGTTTCTAATGGGGGAAGCATGAGGAAGCTTCCTTTGTAAGGTAGAAACAAAGGGCATTTTCTCCAAGAGCATATGAGCAGGCAAGAAAGGGGACTTGAAAACCGTACAAGTTTGGAGAAGCTGTGGGGATGAAGGGAGCCCATCAGGGACATGCAAAAGGACTTGTGTGTCTCAGATGAGCAAACGGGAATGGAACAGGAATAGGGGAAGGAGAGAGCTCAGATGGGATGGCAGAGGGGGACCCAGGGCGCAGGCAGGCCTGACCCCCAGAGAGAACAGGCCCGTGGCCACCATGGGGTGGAGGCTTCAACCAGGAGCCGGGAAAGGGGTCCCTGGAGCGACGGAGCCAGGGTGTAAGAAGGCCCCACGCAGACAGTGATGGGGGCAGCTCTTGCGGTGCTGACGGCAGCCCTGAGTGAGACCCCAGTGTCCGCAGTGAGATGAAGACGGGCGGAAGCTGAGAGCTTCGTCCAGAGGACTCCACCAGCCCCTGACCCTCGGAAGGCTACCGTGAGTGTAAGGGATCCCTCAGCCAGGAGGAGGCCGGGCTAGGCTCCTTCTCCAAGTTCACGTGTGGTGAGACACTAAAAACAAGTCACGGGCCAACGTTCTGTACACGATGCCCCACTCTGTGCAGACAGCTGGGGGTGACAGGTGGGCAGGCTCTGGGTTGGGTACTTAAACAGAGATAAAGGCCCCTCTGTGATAACGGTCTACTTCCAGGTAAAATGGAGACCGGGGGGGCTCTGGGCATTCTCATCTCTGTCCTTGCCCCAGAGTCAGGTTCTGGAGCAACAGAAGAGCCCGGGCTGTTAAATTAGCTGGACCTGAGCTCTAACTCAGCCTGTTGCTTACTAACCCTCGACTTTGGCCAGTTACTTCACCCCCTCTGAGCCATGGTCTCCTCACTGGTAGAGAAGGAACATTTACCCCACAGAGCTGATGAGAGGACTAAGTGCGAGACCATGGATGAAGGGTGGGCATCGTGCCTGGCACACAGTGGGTGCTCAGTTAACTCCTACCTCTCCCTCCTCCTTCACGGCTGATCTCACAGACAATTAATTACTTGCAAACCTTGGTTCTTTCCCCACGAACCAGTCCTGCCCCCGATGCACACTGGGGATGCCCTCAGAAGACAAGACTCATGCCAATTCCTCCTCACCAGCCACTGAGGATTCACTAAGGCTCAATTACAGATTTAGTTCCATATGCTTTTCCATTTGGAAAACCCAGAAAACAATCCTTCCCTTCAAGAACTTACAAACTACTCAGGGAGATGAGAGTGGACAGAAGATATCAAATCGGATACGTAGTATCTAATGAAACGTTATGCTGCGTGGCATCAACTCTAAAGGTTTAGGAGTTGGTAAGGGAAAGAGATCCAGTAGAAGAGCTAGGATTTGACTACACAGCAGCAGGAGCAGGAAGGACTCCAGGGAAGAGAGAGCAGACGCCCTGGCGCAGAGGCAGGAGGGGCATGATGAGAGGCTTGCGAGGGTGCACCTGAAAGCAAAGGAGGTGCACACTGTGGAAGGCGGGAAATCAAAGCCAGGCTCAAAAAGAAGCGCAGGGCTTCCCTGGTGGCGCAGTGGTTGAGAGTCCGCCTGCCGAGGCAGGGGACACGGGTTCGTGCCCCGGTCAGGGAAGATCCCACATGCCGCGGAGCGGCTGGGCCCGTGAGCCATGGCCGCTGAGCCTGCGCGTCCGGAGCCTGTGCTCCGCAACGGGAGAGGCCACAACAGCGAGAGGCCCGCGTACCGCGAAAGAAAAAAGAAGCGCAGATCTAATTCCAGTGAGTCAAAATGCATACATGAAAACAAAAGGCCTATATACAAGTAAGAGCCAGCATCCTGGAATGAACTGGGGTGGGGCATGTTTGGGGGGACAGAGAAAGCAACCTGTGGGCGGGGGATCCCCTAGGTGAGGAGGGGCTAGAGGAGCCTGAGGCACGGTCCTCAGGCGCATACTCATTGTCCTGCAGGCGACTTCTCACCCATCCCTAGGTGAGACTCCCAGCTCGGGAATGTGCCCCCTCCTCAAACTAGGTCTGTTCAGCAAACAGCAGGGGGCTCTTCGTCTTGGATGCCAGGCCAGGATGCAGAAAGGGAGGCTGAGGCAGGATGTCAGGCGCCTCTAGAAGGTAATCCAGAACTGACTACAAGGGCAGCTTGTGTCTGGGGTGAGAAGAAAAACAACAGCAACAGAGGGGGAAGCCCTGGGGGTGTCTTGTGGCCTAGTGCCAGGCGACAGTCCATCCGTGCTCTGCAAGGGTCATCCTGGCTGACTCACCACATTCCTGGGGCCGGTCCAGGTGCATTCCACCGCCGTCTGATTGACGGCCTTGGCTTTGAGGCTCGGGGCGGGTGGGCGGACTCCTCTGGTTGTGACATGCTCAAATGCCAGAGGACTGTCCCCCAAGTCAGTCTTGGCCCAGGCAGAAATCTCGTAGGTTGTATGAGCTGTCAGGTTGCCCACTGGGGAAACAGGGACAAAGGGCTGGGGGCAGCAGTCAGGAATACATATCTTTATATGCACACCCTATTTTTTTTAATGTCATCTCTCCATTTAAGTGCGCCCCACATGCTGTAGAATTTTTATTACTTTACAGATTCACTCGGCGTGATTTATTAATGACTACTGCAAGCAACACACTGCATTGGCATGGGAAAATCCCTTTGAAAGCTGCCTATCTGGGGATATAAATTGGTACGACCCTCCTGGAGAGCCATTTGGCCTTGTGAGTCTTGACATCCTTCATAACCTTCAGTGCAGTTAAATGAGAGGGATCCCAAAATTTGTGCAGCCAGGATGTCTGTCACAGCGTTTGTTATGGCAGAAAAAAGTATAATCATCTGACTGCCTGGCAACAAGGCAACAGTTAAATAATGTGCGTCCATGAGCTTCACGTGCATTCCATGAACTATTACGCGGCCACTAAAGGCTGTTTCCAAGAATATATAATGAAACTAGAAAATTCTGTTATTTACATTCAGTGAAAAAGGCAGGATATAAAATTCCATATAGCATTATTCAAATTTTATTTAAGAAGATACAAAAAAATCAATGAGGAGGAAAAGTATTAACTTAGAACCACCCAAAATGTAAAAGTGGTTTCCCTGGGAAGTGAAATGATAGGAAATTAAAAATTCGATTGTACCTTTTTTGTTTTCTAAATTTTCTGTAATAAACATGTGCCCCCTTTCTAATTAGGGGAAATGTTATTAAAAACTAAGAGAGCAGTGAACAAAAAGGAGGGTGTGCTAAGAGGACAGTCTTTGGAATCGGAAGGACTTGGGTTCAAGGCCCATCTCTACCCTTCGTACTTGTACAAGCAAGAATGAAGTATTCAAACTCTCCAAGTTCATTTCCTTGTTGGTAAGATGGAGGACAGTGACAGCACTTATACCAGCTGGCTGTTGCAGGGAACAAAAAAAGAAAATTCCTCCCAAGTGCTCGGCATGGCGCCTGGCAGGGAGCAAGCCCTTCGTGTGTTTCAGGCAAAGGCTGGTAAGACTTTTTTGCTCCCGACTCTGCCAATTTCTACCGGTGCAATGTCGAGGCGATGAGACCACAGCCTTTGGAATGAGAGAGGCGTGGATTCCCATCGTGGCTCTGCCACCTTCTGAGGGAGTCACTCAGTCCCTGAACCTTGTTTTCTCGTCCATAAAATGAGTAGATCCCACCACACTGTTCTGGAGGTGTTCTGTAAAACACCACACACAGAGTGCCTGGGTAAATGCCTGTATACAGTCAGTGCTCAATGTTAGCTATACTCCTGCACAGCCTCCTTAGGCAGCCTTCGGTTCCCTCCCGCCAAAAAAATATACTGTGTATAACAGAACGCCTGCTAAGATTGAAAGTACTTTGCAAACAGAGTATAAGGGAAGAGTAGAAGCTCCCATGTCCTCTTCAACATTCACAAGCAGCCTTGGCCAATGAAGGTTTTGTCTTAGAAACAAATTAAAATCCTTCCTTTAGTTCATCTTCAGATATGAGGATTTTAATTGAGACTCACTATCTGTACAGATACAAGAGGAACTGGACCCTCTTCCTTCCTTGTCTCCTTGCTTCCTTCGCTCAGTCTGTTGGTCCATTCGTTCAACAAATGTTTACTGAACACCAATTATGCAGCAGGCCCTGCGCTACCTTGTATCAGCAAAGAAGGGGCAAACCAGGGCAGTAAAAAGAGAGACAGGTAACTAAACCCAGGAACTCTCTCTTTTGGGAGGCAAAAAGCATCTGTAGAAGGTTAACCTGGCTTCTTGTTTCTCCTTTTTAAGCCTCCAACTTCCATGAAGAGACAACAGGTTAGAAGGGAATTTGGGGAACCACCCAATGGATCCCTCACCTGGACTCAGGAGTCACTGACAGCATCCTCAATGGAGAACAGCTGCCCACTCAGAACGGCTGCAGAGAAGACCCCCCACCTGTCCCGGCGCCCCACACAAGCTCTACTTCCAGGAAAGCATCGGTCTAGCCTTCCTCCTTACACACCGACCAGCTCCAGGGCGCTACCTTTGTGTGACAATATGCTTCCTCGGAAGTTCATCGTTCTCTTCTCCTGTCTGTGGGTGTCGAACGCCCAGAAGAGGTTCACCACATAGCCATTCACCTGCCAAGGAGCAAGAGCCATGTTACAGGAACAGTCCACACTCACAGAGCTCACCAGACACTAAAGGAAGATCTTTTCTGTTGTTCCTCGGGTATCTATCTCCCTTCTTACAATGGACGGGCTAGTCCTTTGGATTCTTAAACCAGTTCCATTTGTGCTATCATTGACTACTTATACTCCCTCCTACTTCTAAAAACAAATGTGAGACCATTTATAATACAACATATAGATTCAATGACACAAAAGACTTAATAAATAATAAAAGGACAAGAACCAATTTAAAAAGGCAGAAAGAAGGGAATTCCCTGGCGGTTCACTGGTTAGGACTCTGAGCTCTCACTGCCGAGGGCCCGGGTTCAATCCCTGGTCAGGGAACTAAGATCCTATAAGCCACGTGGCACAGCCAAAAAAAAAAGGCAGAAAGGCTAAAAATTGAAAAGGTAATTAGATTACGGTAACTAAGGATCAGTCTTAGCTCAGGTGGTCCTTGCAGTCAAGGCCGAGAGGTCCATACAAAGGGGGCTTGCTTAGATCTCTTTTGTCTAATGGGAGCAAACACATCCATGGGTCAGGAAAGACTACCTTTTCCAAGTTCTGAGCTCACAGAAGATTTGATGTAAAGGTCTTTAAAAATATTGGCCAATGCACCAAATTAAAACGTTTTCAAGAGCAAAGACTATAGAGACGAGGTCTACACAAGGTCACTTCTGGCATCAGCTGTCTCTGAAGCCAAAGGCATGACACCAAACTGTAGTTCAGTCAATGACACAGGCTGTTGCTCCCACCACAGCTTCACAGACAGGGAGGGATGTGAGGGGAGACAGACAAGAAAGAACCCCATGAAAGGTGTGGCAACTTGAGAAACCAAAGGGACACGGATAATTATGGTGAAGTTGGTCAAGCAGATGGACCAAGCGGAGGGGAGGAAGGTGCTAGAAGGGGAGAATATTAGGTGGATCTAAGTGGATATGCTTCCGAGGTATTTGACTCTCTCCTAAGACTCACTCTTGGGAACCTCTGCATTAGCGCTCGGCACCAGGAAATCCAATAAAGCTGAAAATTACAGGGCATACATATTCTGTAAACACCAACTCTTTATTTGCACTGTAGCTGTGAACCATTTAATTATACGGTAAAAAAAAAAAAAAAAAAGGCACCAGGCTGAGGCAGAATCATTACACGTGAAGACTCAAGTTGTTCTTTGTGGGGGGAAGAACCAACCTAGGTGTGGTATGTTAGCTTTGCTGGGTCAAGTCATTCATTTTTCTTAATCTTCCCGTCCTCTGCCATATCGGTTCCCATGCAAAGTAAAGCCCCGCCCAACCGCTGGTTTGAAATTTCCACGTTACCTTGATGTCAGTGTCCACGGACAGGGTAAAGCTTAGAGAATTTTCACCATAGCTGTCAATGTGGATGTCTGGGGGTGGGATCACTGAGAACAAAAGAGGGATTCAAAAAGAGAAACCAGGTGATGAAAAGGGAAGAAGGCAGAACTTAACAGTTTTCAACTCAAGAGACAAAACAACCTTTCAGTCGGGGAAGAAAGGGCATTTCTTTGGCGGCTTCTACTCTTCCCTTTTACCACTGTTGTCCTGAAGCTGAGGTTAGGTCCACAGTTACCTGGTGAACACATAACTATCTTGGCTCAGTCAGCTATCCCGGCAATGAGGTCGAGCAGAAAAGTTCCATTATGTAAATGTCCCTCATGAACCCAGCTTCAGCCTGGTTCTGAAAGGCACAGGGATCACCCTGAGAGCCACCTGTATTGGCACCAACAAAGTCCCAGAGGGCTCAAGTCCTTTTGGAAGGTTGACGGCAAGCTAAATCTTAAGTCCTAACTTGTAAATGCGCGTGTGGCAGGACGGGAAGGATCTGGGCTCTGGAGTCTCACACGCTGGAGTTCAAATTCCTGTAGAGACACAGCAGCGTTGGGACCTGGGGCAAGTTACCTGTCCTCGTGAAGCCTGGAGATGACCCCTCTGTACTTCTCAGAGGTGGGAAAAGTCACTAAAATAATGCATGTCAAGGGCCTGGCACCCAACTACAGTTCCCCTTCTCTCCCGTTCCCACGACAGATTAAAGAGCTGGTGAGCCACTGGATTCCCAAAAAGATCGGAGCTCAGACTGGGAGCTGAGGGCACAAGGAGAGGGCGGCAGAGAGAAAAGACCCCTCTTGGCTCAAGTGCCGAGCATGATGCCGGTCACTGTGAAGGTCTACCCAGCAGAAACCTGACAGTGTGCGGCCAAGCATAGCCCAGGAGCGCTGGATGCAGTCAGCATCGTCGGAAGGTAAGATTTAAATGGCCGCGTGCGTATTAGACTCTCGGCACATATGCCTCTTACACTGGCAAAGCAGGAGAGACTCAGAGGAGTGCCTCAGACTTTGTGGCAAAGAGAGGTACCAAAATCTGCAGGAGTCTCTCCAGATGATCAATGAAAGTGGGCTCGAGGAAAACACAGCAACCAGAAGAAGAAAGGATATTAGGAGTTTCAGGCAGCCAGCTCAGAGCAAAATAGTTCGGGTGCTGCTGTAAAGCTGACCTGGGTTATGATCGTGGTGGCTGGGGACAGATCACGATCCTCTCCAGATCCCAGTTCCCTCAGCTACAAAATGAGCATAAGAATACTCACAGGGTTGATAAGGATTAAGAGAGATCAGTTCACGTAAAACAACCCGCACGGTGCTCAAAATAAGGTGCCTTTTCTCACTGCTGTTATAATTAATCCACTGCGTTCACTAATGAAGGTGGTGATTCTGGGTGACGCCACCACTGTTTTGTACCTTATTAGGACACGAGGTCACAGATAGATCACAACTCACACTTTTTGACTTGGCACACAGTTGCCTAACACATGCCCTCACTGACACACATATGAGGAGTTGGGGTTCATCCTCAAAATCATATTAAGGAAGTTAAAGAGAAGCGACCACCCACTGAGATTTTCAAATGCAGGTGTGACTTACGATGAGGAATTCAAGGTACTACCTGTTCTTTTGATGACCTTCCAATGTCCCTCCTTTTCAGTATGTATGGTCAGTCTGTTCTGACTGACTTTGTAGAGGAAAATAATACCACAATCAAAACTCTCGGGGAGTGTGAACTCGGTACACTTTTTCCAATACCCACACACTCCCTGCTCCACAGACTGGCTGGCTTCACTAAGTTTAGCTGCCCCTGTCCTGATCTCAATGACACCATATTTCACAGGCGACCTGACAGTGACTCTCCATGACCCAGAGCCTATTTCTCACAGGCTCAGATTAAAGTATAATCCCCCAAGCACGTTCCAGGCGACACTTCTGGCTTTAACGCCCGCCAATCCAAAGACGAAAGCCCCAAGCGCCAAAGCTACAATCAGGAAGACGAGCTGGACTGTCTCCCATAGAGTGTCAGAGCCTTCATTTCACTTGCTTCAATTCACTCACTCATCCACTATTTCATCAGCTCCTACCCGACACTACCCTCGAGGCACGTGTGCAAGGCAAGGAGCCCCTCCCGGCAAGCAGGTGGTACAGTGGTTCAGGGCACAGGCTCTGGACTCAGGAGATCAGGTTCCAATCCCAGCTCTGTCACTTGACTGACTGCGTGAAAGAGACATAACCTTTCCAGTCCCTTATCTGTTCTTATAGTTGTTCTGAGGGTTCAACGAGATGAGCTGGTGTATGCAGAGCAGGTCCGTGGCAAGTCGTAAGCTATGACTCCGATCAGCTCGAGCGCTGGAAAACTGCCACCTAAGCATCGTCGGTCGGTGCCCCTGGGGCAGTAACAAGTGTCAGCACGGCACTCTCTTAAAAACACCACAACTACACATGGACAAGATCATCTTTATCTCGGCTGGGAAGGAAGGACTCCTTCTATTTTTGATACTGTGCCTGAGAACAAGGGCATGAAGGCCTCTGGAAATCCCTTTGTATGTTTTTATTATAACAAATGCTCAGTTCTAGAAGGAGGAATACCTTCAACAGTTGCCCCCAAAGACTTCGTGTGTAAAGCACTATGGAGACGCCCACAAAAGTGCGTGTATCGGGGAGAGGGAGGCTGTGTGAAGTTTCCTGATCTCTGCTTCTTCATTTTCCAGTCACACTGAAAGTTATTTCCAAAGGGTTATTCTATCTTCTCGAAATCTGCAGATGCTGGAATCACTTACCTTTTCCTTTTATGGTGGTAATGGATTTAGAATCGCTCCAGTTTCCTATTCCCCGACTGGTCACTGCAGCCACCTTTCAAATCAGAGTGCAAATTAGTATGAAATACAGGCAACATACCACACAGTAAGAATCCCGAGTGAGCGAAAGTGGTGAGGCTTTGGCTATAAGGGTGGAAGAAATTATACACAGAGGGATTCAGGAGAGTCAGAGGCCCCAGCAACTGAAATAAGACAGGGAAAGAGACAACGGGAGGGAACCTGGGTAAAGGGAATTGTGATAGCACTGAAATTATGAGGGAGTCTGTGTATACACTTCATGGTCTCAAAACATGTTTTGCACAAAATCTCTTTTCTACTGAAGATGTTGATAATATATTTCATAAGAACCCCACAATATCATTTTATAAATGCTACTTATCATAGCTCTGCATCTCCCTGCAGCTAAAAATAAGCAGAAAAGAGGTGGGTGCAAAAGTAATTGGAGCTAAAGCACTAGCAGAATGTCTGGGTTAAAAGCAGGTAAAGCTGCATTACCATCGGTTGTTGGTTATCTGAGCAAAGTCTGATTTCAAGTTCTCTGTGGCCTTGGTTTACGAGACTGAAAGAAATGACAAGCTTCCAGAGCAACAGGTTGGGTATTGAGCACACCACGAGTAAGCATCTCACAAAGGTAGGCACGGAGTTCTCATGAAAGGCCAACCAGCTCCCCATGTTCCAAGACCACCTGGACGGCTAAAACGCGTGTGAACACTCACTCTGACAGTGTACTGAGCGTTGACCAGCAGGTTCCTTATTTCTGTCAAGTTGCTAAGAGCTCTCTGGGAGGCCCACATCTTGGAACCACTCCTGCTGTACTCTACCTGAAGTGAGGAGAAAAAAAATACTATGGACAGGTAACCAAAGGTCTGGGCATCCCGACATCTTGCAAGGAGGCAGGCGGAGAGAGGGGAAGGTGAGATGCAAAACGTTCCAGAGGATGGATGATAATTTACAAGGCGACAGCAAACCACGTCCTTGTCACACAGAACATGCTTCTGCTCTCCCAGCCCCGGCAATCTCCTGCTCTCACCCGCGCACAGCCCGCTGCCAGAGGGACTTACGATGTACTCCCGAATGAGGCCGTGGCTGTGGGTGGGAGGGGCCCAGTGGCCCACGATCACTCCTTCCACTTCCCTGTGGAGCGACAGCTGGAGGTTCTGAGGGGCGTCTGGCACTGGAAAAGAGGCAACTCAGGGTTAAAATCCATCTGCATACTCATCAACTGGAGGAATTTCCCTGAGCTTAAAACTCGGACGAGAAAGAATCCAGAGCTGGCAGTGGGACCTATCTGCTAGAAAGCGCTGTCAGCTGACAGAACACCTTTCCTCTCTTCCGGAATGCAAGGCCTGCTTGCACTCATCACAGATCTAATGACTGCACGTATCAGACCACGGCTCAGCGAGTCTGATGCAGGCCGGGGGCTCACAAGGGCTGCAGGATAGAATCACGTGGGCGGGCTAAGTCACCACTGGCCCTGGGCTTTGATGCTGAGATCTTAATTGTCAAGGACGGCATCTGCTGTCCTGAACTCTCGTACAACCAGAGAACCACTGGTGTGGCTACAAAGAAATAAAGCTTACTTTCTCTCTTTTTTTTTGGTCACGCCGCGCAGCGTACAGGATCTTAGTTCCCCGACCAGAGAGCAAACCCATGATCCCTGCAGTGGCAGCCCGGGGTCTTAACCACTGGACCGCCAGGGAAGTCCCAAGCGTTACTTTCTAATAGCACAGAACTTCTAGATTCAAATGAAGGGACCCCCTTCAAAGTAGGTTCCTTAATAACTTCACTGCTGGCATTTCTGAGACCTTTCGGGATCTCCCCTTTTGTGACTGCCTTCAGAGGCCAATTAGAAACCACACAGAAACCAGTTACAGTGCTTTCCAGTCAAACTTCATTTTGACTGCACAGGAGTTATTCATGTTGATAATCCGCTGAAGATGAATATTAAGGGTTGAACTGTATCACCTCCAACCCCGAATTCAGGTGTGGAAGTCTTAACCCCCAGTACCGCAGAATGTGTATTTGGAAATAAGGTCTTAAAAAAAGTCATTAAGTTAAAATGAGGTCATTGCCCCTTACCCAATGTGACTGGTGTCCCTATAAGAAGAGGAAATTAGGACACAGACACGCACAGAGGGCAAACCACGTGAAGACGGCCAAGGAGGCCTCAGAATGAAACCAACCCTTGACCTTGGACTCCCAGCCTCCAGAACTGGAAGAAAATAAATGCCTGTGGTTTAAGCCACCCTATCTGGGGTACCTCGTTATGGCAGCCTCAGCAAGTGAATACAGTGAATGTTCATCAACAAGCCATGGCCTGCAAGCCCTTGGAGGGCAGGAACTGTGCCTTATTCATCTGATTCTCCAGTGTCTAACCTAATTCCTGAGCAGTAGTAGGGACTCAGCTACCACCTGTGGAAAGAAGATCAACGAATGGGATATTTCAAAAATGGTTCCACTTAGAGTTTAGCTAAGCTAGCCCATGGTATTGCTGTCTCAGCATCCATTTTATTTAGACAAATAGGCTAAGGGGGCCTTAAATTGACACTAGCCCCCAAGCAAGCCCTGGATCACAGCCCAAAGAGTCACAAGCAAATGCAAATCCCTAACGTGACTTCCCCAAGGGCCTTATGATAAAGTCTCCCCACCTCCCAGGACCTTCTCCCTTGTGCTCCTTAGGTAAGACTCCCAAGAAGTTTACCAAAACCCCCCTTTTTTGGTGTGAATTGGCCAAACCAGCCCTAGCCCAGGAACTCCACAGCACTCCACCCACAAATCCTAAAAAAGGCGTGTGCCCCAGGTCCCGCTGCTCTCTGCCTGCACCCTGCCTTGACCTCCTGCGTGGCCCCTTGAGGTACGCGTATACCGCCTTCAGAACCTGGGAGTAATAAACTTCTCTATTTCACTTTCCCTGGTGGGCTTCTGCTGACTCTCTGGCACTCTCTCTGCTCTACTGAACAAATGTTATTCTAACAAAGTCATAACTCATAGATTCTTTTTTGTGTGTTTTGTTCAGCACTTCCTTAATTTCTTTTTTCTTCTTTTGAATTGAAGTATAGTTAATTTACAACGTTGTTTTAGTTTCAGGTGCACCGCAAAGTGATTCAGTTTATATATATTCTTTTTCAGATTCTTTTCCACTGTATATTGAGCATAGTTCCCTGTGCCATACAGTAGGTCCTTGTTGTTTATCTATTTTATATCTAGTAGTGTGCATCTATTAATTCCAACCTCCTAATTTACCCTCCCCCCAATTTCCCTTTGGTAACTATATGTTTGTTTTCTATGTCTGTGAGTCTATTTCTGTTTTGTAAATAAGTTTGTTTGTATCACTTTTCTAGATTCCATATATAAGTGATAGCATATGATATGTGTCTTTCTCTTTCTGACTTACTTCACTTAGTAAGCACTTCCTTACACTCTGGCACTACCAGATGCTCCAGGCTTATCTTACAGATCTCCTGCCCCAGGCCTGGATTTGGCCATTTCTTCAAAGAGCCCTGTGTCCTCTTATTGAAGAAGGCATTAGAAACCTAAATCTGAATGATAAAGTTTTTCTGGGCCTTCTCAGTTGACAAAGCAGAAAAAATATGCGTGTGTACTAACCTGTGCACATACACAGATCTAGAAATATTTTACGTGTAACCATCTACACGCACGTTAAGATAAACATGAGTTCATATTAACATCTCCAAATGTAAACATGGTTCTGATGGCAACTGCAAATGAAAAGTTCACAAAACCTGGGGAGCAGAGATCACAGGAATCAGCACAGTCACCCAATGTCAACTACTGTGAAGGGGGAAGAACTAGGGAACTCTCTATGACCCAAGGGTTTTGGTAAATTTCCTTAAAATGAACCCACAATACTTCTGACGAGTCTCATACGTTAACAATGATGATCTCCTAAGTACCAAATACTGGGAAATACCTAGAGACGGAAGGTAGAGGTAGAAAGAGGGCAATGGTGGGCAGAAAAACATTATGTGTGGTGATCATTTTGTAATTACAGAAATATCAAATCGCTATGTCATACACCTGCAACTAACACGGTGTTGTAGGTCAATTATACTTCAATTAAAAAAATCGTTTTAAGACATTGAAAACAAACGTATGATTACCAAAGAGGAGAGGGGGAGAGGGATAAATTAGGAATTTGGGATTAACAGATACACACTACAATATATAAAATAAATAAACAACAAGGACCTACTGCACAGCACAGGGAACTATATTCAATATCTTGTAATAACCTATAATGGAAAAGACTCTGAAAAAGAATACATATATATATATGTATAACCGAATCACTTTGCTGTACACCTAAAACAATGTAAATCAACTATACTTCAATAAAAAGAATTGTATTGAAAAAAAAAAAGTGACATAGTAAGAACAACTCAGCCAGGACCATAAAACTTAGCCACATAGGAAGCACAAGTACTTTTGTTTCCATGCTCCTGAGCATCCTGGGAAACTCTCTGAAAATCCCACATAAGGTCCTGTCCCTGCCATAAAAATAAGCTGCAGCACTTACATCCTTCTGGAGTCCTCAGGGTCACGAAGTCATTGGTGCTGTGCACCTTGCTCAGACACTGGACCTGGACTTTGACCTGATACGTGGTGTCTGGCTTCAAGACTTTCAATATTGTGTTCGTTTTATTGCTGTGGGTTTCCAGAGTCTTCCATATGCTCTCTCCAACCACCCTGGCCAAGAGAACAAAGATAGCATCACGTCAAAGCCGCATGGGGCGGCTGAGATGTCTGAATACGTCAAAAAAGAGCTGCTCTGTGCGCACACAGAGTTTATGGAACATCCAGTGGCAAAAGAAACATCATTTTCTCCCATGGCAAAGATGGGACCCACCTGTAGTAGACGTTATACACACAAGAAGCAGAGGGCATTTTCTTGGGCCGCATCCAGGTCAAAGTTACATCCCCAGAGAAGTCAGCTGTCCACTGAAGATTCTGTATTTTGTATACATTTAATTCCTCTAGAGAGAGCAAGGGGAAAAAAGGGAAATTGATATCTTATAAATCTTGGATTTCAAAGGACCCAAGAGGTTCCTTGGTTTCAGGCAGACCTACTGTGATGTGGTCAGGCCACCATCATTATCTTAAGACACCCCAGAAAAAAAAAGAGTTCAGACCTTCCTATATAACCTTTCCCAAGGTCTCCTAAATTTCCAAGCATGGCATTTCTCCTTGCATTTCACCTCCTTGTCTGCACTGATTTAAGCCTGATTCTCAACAGAGAATGCTACAAATCCAAAGACAATGTCATGGCAGGATCCATTACTGCTACAGACTGAAATGTTTGTGTCCCCCAAAATCCATATGCTGAAACCTCATCCCTCATGTGATGGTATTAGGGGGTGGGGCCCTTGGGAGATGATTAGGTCATAAGGATGGAGTCCTTGAAAATGAGATTAGTGTCCTTGTAAAAGAGGCCCGAGAGAGCTCCCTCACACCTTCCACCGTGGGAGGACACAGAAAAGACAAGCTGTCTGTGGACCAGGAAGTGGGCCCTCACCAGACCACCGAATCTGCTGGTGCTTCAATCTCGGACTTTCTAGCCTCCAGAACTGTGAGAAATGAGTTTCTGTTGCTTCTAAGCCGCTCAGTCGGTGGTACTGTTATAGCAGCCCCCAAATGATTGCTAAATGCATTCCAGACAGAAGGATGGAGTTCACCCCACCACAAAGCCTGACGCTCTGTGGGAGCAACGATGCCTCAACACGAGGGACGTCCTTCCAAAGCCAATCTAATATACTCCAATATAAAATAAAAATTAAAAAAACTCCTATGAAAGATCAAGTTAAATTGTTTTATTTGTATAACAGAATGCACTACTGTAATTAAGCAAATCATAATTCTAAGACACTACCTAATTTTTCATAAGTAGTATCTTTTGATTAAAATTATCATTATTTAAACTCAAAAACACTCCATTCTAAGGTGTAACTATTATATATAGGATGAATAAACGACAAGGTCCTACTGTATAGCACAGGGAACTATATTCAATATCTTGTGATAAAGCATAATGGAAAAGAATATTTAAAAATAAATAAATAAAAGGATCCAAGTACCAATACAAGGACTAAAGCAAAAGAAAATAGAACAAAAAACCAAAAACATCCAATCTAAGACCAACATTTCCCTGAGAGGGGCGAGGTGGGCTGGAGGCTGCACCAGAGGCGGGACTGGGCCTCGCCTCACCTGCAGCTCCAACAGTGAGCAAGGATCTTTGCATTTTCAGACTGAGGAAGAGCTCAAGAGGGTTCAGCCTCAGGGCCTACCCAGCAGGGCCAAGGGTGAGCCCGGGGTCCTGGGGGGCCACACTCACCGCTGCAGGCGTGCTCGTCGCTCTCGTCCGAGCAGTCCAGGAAGCCGTCGCAGCGCTCGGAGAGCACGATGCAGGCCTCGCCGTCCTCGCACCGGAACTCCTGGCCCGTGCAGGTCAGGGTGCTGCGCGTGGCTGCAACACACGAGAGGCCACGGTCACCAAAGGTTTCTCGTGTTCGGGAAAAGGGAACTCAACAGCTTCTGCTTCAAAAGACCCTCGGGATGGGGGTGCCAGGGACCCCACGCTGGCTTGCTAATCCCTCTTCATTTGACATTGACCGGGGGAAGGTGCCTTCAGGAAGGGCCAGAGCTTTGGCGTCAAACAAATCAGGGTTTACATCCCGCTCTGTATGAGCCTGAGCTAACTGTTTAATTCAGGCGCACCTCGTTTTATTGTGTTCAGCTTTTTCATACTTTGCAGATAACTGCGTTTTTTAACACATTGAGGGTTGGTGGCAGAGCCAGTGCCATTTTTCTAACTGCATTTGCTCACTTCATGTCTCTGTGTCACATTTTGGTAATTCTCACATTATTCCAAACTCTTTCATTATTACTGTATTTATTATGTTGCTCTGTGATGAGTGATCTTTGATATTACAAACGCGTGGCAAAAAGATTACAACTCACTGAAGGCGCAGGTGATGGTTAGCATTTTTTAGCAGTAAACTATTTTAAAATTAAGGCATGTACGTTATTTTTTAAACATATGCTATTGCACGCTTAACAGTCTAAAATATAGTGTAAACATAACTTTCGTATGCACCAGGAAACCAAAAAATCCGTGTGACTCGCTTTATTGCAGCGGTCTGGAACAGAACCCGCAAAACCTCCGAGGTCTGCCTGTAGTGCCCAAGTTCAGTTCCCCGGTATAAGACTGGAGTGACAACTCCATCCCTATGGTGTCTACAAGGACCCAGTGAGATCAAGCACCTGGAATACGCCTGAGAGCAGGCATCCACAAGGTGCAGCTCTTCCTCTGCGGTGCTTATTCCTAATCGTCTGCTCCTGTTGTCAGCCTGCAGTCCACAATGACCCTCTGATTTCTGCTTTGAGTGAGACTAATAATAATGAGATGAATCACAATAGTAAGAGGCATGTCTACTGTATGTACTCTTTTTAACTGTTTAGCTTTTCAAAGTATTTCCGCAGACGATGAAATAACGCAAGTAAAGAGCACTGATGAGTTAAGAGTTATGCAACTCGTTGGCTGGAAACCATCATCTGATGTTCTCTCCAGTTTGGAAAGTAGATTTAAACTGCATGAGAGGCTCTAAAAAGGAAGCGATGACAAGGTAACTGCAAATGATCCTAAAAAGAAGAAAGATGAGAATGGCTACAGAAACCGCATCTGCCACCCCAGGTAGGTCTGCACCGGGTCCTGGTTCAGGTACCTTGGGCCTTCATGATAGAGACTCACACCTGCCTGCTCGGCCCTGAACAGGGAGAGTTATATCAGAACCCGACCCCACCAGTAAAGAGGTTCTAAAGTTACTCTTGCTCCTTCGCATCAAATATGTCCATCTTCAAATCCCTGGAACATGTTAAAGTCACCTTATAAGGCGAAAGGGACTCTGCAGATGTGACTGAGGTAAAGACCTTGACATAGGACTTAAGCCTGGGTTACCCGGGCAGGTCCATCCAATCACACAGGCCCTTAAAAGCAGAGACCCCGGGCCTTCCCTGGTGGCGCAGTGGTTGAGAATCTGCCTGCCAATGCAGGGAACACGGGTTCGAGCCCCGGTCTGGGAGGATCCCGCGTGCCACGTAGCAACTGGGCCCATGAGCTGCAACTACTGAGCCTGCGCGTCTGGAGCCTGTGCCCCGCAACAAGAGAGGCTGCGATAGTGAGAGGCCCGAGCACCGCGATGAAGAGTGGCCCCCGCTCACTGCAACTAGAGAAAGCCCTCACACAGAAACAAAGACCCAACACAGCCGTAAATAAATAAATAAATTTAAAGAAAAAAAAAAAAAGCAGAGACCCTTTCCCAGCTGTGGTCAAAGAGGAAGATGTGAAGACCAAAGAAGGATCAGAGAGACAGAACGTTGCTGGCTTTGAAAATGGAGGAAGGAGGCCTCTAGAAGCTGAGAAAAGCAAGGAAACGGATTCTGCCCTGGAGCCTTCAGAGGACTCAGCCATGCCTTCATCTTGGTTTCAGCCAGTGAGACGTCTATCAGATTTCTGACCTACAGAACTGTAAGATAATAAATGTGTGTTATTTTAGGGCATTAAGTTTGTGGTAATTTATTGCAGTGGCCATAGGAGACTAATACACACTTGAAATATTGTAATTTGCCCAGATCTTACATTGGGATTCTACCTCGGTTTCCTGGGTTCAAACTGTAATTTCTCCACTGGGACTCTGAATCAGACTCCTCCTAGCTTATGCCCCCCACCCCATGGAAATATACACACAATGTTCCATACAATGGCTCTACCCATACTAGAAGAAATCCAAACAGACCACTAAACCACGGTGATTATCCGACAGTAGAGAATCTACAACAGTGGTTCTTAATAGTCTTCTGGGGAACGTCTAAAACATACAGATTCCTAGGACCTGCCCCAAAGCTATTGAGGCAGAAACACGACACTGGGCGTGTGTCGTATTTACAAGCTCCACAGTGATTCAGCAGAATTGGCCAGCACTGAGGACTTCTGTTCTAGAACAAGGTGATCCTGTTTTCTATCTGAAGCACTGCATCCACTTCTGAAAACCACACTTTGAGATGTAGGTAGAGAAACTGGATAATGTTCTCACAAGAGCAACCAGGATGGTCAAGAGGAACACGTAAAGGATCCTGGGAACTTTTACTAGAGATGAAAAGATACAGGGTGTGGAAGTGGAAGGTGGGGGCAGAATACTATAACCGCTGTCCTCAACTGATGAGTTTCCTTGTGAAAGAAGGATTAAGACTTCACTGAATGTCTCCAGGATGGAGGTACAGAATTCCGTTTTTTAAGAGAATCCTTGTATCATACAGTTCTGTCATTTGCTGAGCAAAAATTGGTTGGCCTGGGGGAGCTTGGATGGGGGGCTTGGTTACATATAAAACTGCATTAGAACATCTAGAAAAGGTTTGAGAACTACTAGTGAACAGTCTCAGAAGCCCAAGATGGAGTTCATCCATCCATCCATCCAGTGAACATTTACGGAGGTCCTACCATGAATCAGCTGCTATTCAAGATGTTAGGGATATGGTGATGTGTCAAACAGACAAAGGACCTACCCTCATAGAGTTCACCTTCTATTGAGAGAAACAGCAAATGAGTAAACAAACCAATATGTTACTTTAGATACTGATAAGAGCTACAAAGAAACATAAAGACAGTAATAGTAAGAGAGTGATGGGGACTTTATACAGGAGAGTCAGAGAAGGACTCCATGCTCAGAAGGGGATTGTTTCAGAAAATACCAAGATCCCCATCACAGAATTACTCCACTTGGTAACAATGTGGTAAAATATAATCAAAGAACAGCTGAACAGTAAAGCTGGAGGATGCTCGAGGTTTCTTTATGAAACATGTCTCAATATTTTATTTTATTTATTTATTTTATTATTTATTTATTTATTTATTTATTTATTTTGCGGTACGCGGGCCTCTCACTGTTGTGGCCTCTCCCGTTGCGGAGCACAGGCTCCGGACGCGCAGGCTCAGCGGCCATGGCTCACGGGCCCAGCCGCTCCCCAGCATGTGGGATCTTCCCAGACCGGGGCACGAACCCGTGTCCCCTGCATCCGCAGGCGGACTCTCAACCACTGCGCCACCAGGGAAGCCCATGTCTCAATATTTTAAAAGGGAGAACATAGTTTTTAGAAACTGGGAATAAGGCTGTCATTAATCTCCAAAAATTCTTAAACTGATTATTAAACAAATGATTAATGGGCACTTAGAACAGAATGTAGTGGCCTTCAGGGGCCAGCTTCTCTAAGAAGAGGCATGTCACACTAATCCCATTTCCTTTGCTGATAGGGTTATCCGATTAATGGATTGAGGAAAATTGTAGATAGAGTACACCTTGATTTTTAAGATCTTAACCAAGCAACATCCTTATGTATAAGGCAGATTTGAAACAGGCTAAAGAAACTTATTTAAAGAATACCCATTAATGAATTAATCCCACCCAGGAGGAAGGCCCTATTTCATTTCTTCTTTGCTAATTATGTTTAATGTTCTTCTTACTATACTTATCTGGCTCAGATGTTCCTACTATTATTATGGTAAGTGTTGGATCAATCTGCCCTGTTATTTCAATGTCCCAAAGGCCCACTTTGTTCACTCTTTTTAATATAAGTGCAGGATTTTACACTAATCCCCATTTAATTTCTCTGTATTATTTTGGAGTATTCCTCCCTACAAGAACTTGCAACATGGTTTGATGAAAAGATCACAATTTTGTACAAAAAAGTACTGAATAAATGCCCCAGTCTGTTACTGACGAGGTGACCCTCTTTGAAGCTTAACTTTCCTATATCTAAAATGGAGATAATACCAGAATTATTATTATGAGAAACAAAGCAGAAGCACAAGACATCCTGCCTCTAGAAGTCTTCCCTGGGGGAGACGGCCCCGTCGATGACTCACGGCAGTTGGCCTCGTCCTGGCCGTCCTGGCAATCCTGAAGGCCATCACAGCGCCTCCAGCTGGGGATACACTTCTTCGGTTGTCGGCACTCGAACTCAAATCGGTCACATCGCCCGAGCTGGGTGGGAGTGGAGGCAGCAGTGACATTTGCTAGAAGAAAAGATTTTTAAAATTCACTTTTTAGTACTGAGGGGCTGGCCAGCAATAGCGACCTATTGGGTGTATTGGAGATCTCGGTGCTTTCAGAATTACGACGGGGACCTGAACAGAAACGTGAGCTCTGGTGAAAGAGGGCAGGTTGACGAGACACAGGGATCTCATCCTTCTCTCTCTCAGGCCCAAACTTAGTTGAAGACTTTGAAGACAGAGGTGAGTAAATCTTGTAGAAAGTAGAAAAAGAAAAGATTACAGAAAAATTTTTTTAAGTTTTAAAAAAGTAAGCGGACTAGATCAGGAGATTCAACATATGACTGACGAGAGTTCCAGGAAGAAAAAGAAAAGAGAGAAGAAAATACTAAGGGATATTTCAAGAAAATTTTCCAAAACTAAAATATGTAAATTTCCAGAATCAAAGAGGACATCAGTGCCATCCACTACATTAGACAGAAAGAGACCCACAGCAAAGTACAGCACTGTGAAACTTCAACACTGGTACCAAAAGGAAGATTCTACAAGCTTCCAGACAGTAAAAACAGATTACATATAAAAGATTCAAATCAAAATGGCTTTGGATTTTCCAAGAGCTGCTTTCTCAAGTCAGAAATTCGAATGTCTTCAAATTTCTGAAGGATATATATATATATATATATATATATATATATATATATATATATATATATATATATTTTAACAGCCTAGAATTCCAAACCCAGCCCAATAACCAATCAGGTCTGAACACGGAAGAAAAACACTTTTAGACAAGCAAGGCCTCAAATATACCTCCCAGGTACTCTTTCTCAGGAAATTTCTGGAAAATGTGCTCTACCAAAATGTGGGATTAAACTAAAAACCAAGAGGAAAGACCTGGGATATAGAAAAAGGAGCTGCAACGTGAGAGAAGTAAAGCGAGTCCTAAGGATGGAGAAGCAACCTCCCAGAAGATACCTGTGCCCCAGACAACCCCAGAGAAACTCAAGAGATAAACACCTTGAATGAAGGCCATCATCACCGTGTCCTCGGGCACCATATCATCATATTCACCTGACAAAGCTACCAGAGGGTGTGCTCTAGCAAAACAAGGGAGTAAACCAAGAAAAAGCAAGACACAAGGTCCAGGAAAACAGGGAATCTAAATCAGGAGAAAAGCAAAGAGAATTCCAGGGAGGGCAGTGAAGCCCCAGGGTAAGGACAGGCAGCAGGCTGGGAGAACAGTCAGCCGAGATAGGAGACGCCAAGCTCCTCTTAGAAGGGATATCTCCAAGGCAAACAATGGAGCTGAGAATCACCTAATACAGTGACCTTGTGGAAAGTTACACCAAGAGGCTGCTGAAAGGGAGGCACCAGCAAAAGATACAATAACCTGAGGCAGCAAACAACAACAAAAAGCAATGATTAGCTTTGGGATACTGTGTGTAGTCCACAGTTGGATAACTGGATTTTTAAAGGGCCTCTCCAACCCCCAGAAGCACTCTGCTAAAACAAAGTGCGTGGAGAAGAGTGGGGGAAAAAATGAGGCCAGAGGACTGGGCCAAGTCACATCATGGCGCTCACAACTGGACAGTAAGGGCACCATCAGGGGGGTCCAGGCTGGGAGAGGATATAATTACGTATTAGTATGTATCAGGCTTCTTGGAAGATAAATCGCAAAGGGGGAGACATGAGGCAGAGAACCCAGTTCAGAGTGAAGAAATATCCAGTGAAGAAATAAGATCTGAGAGCTAGATGCCAATTTAACGTTACATGGGCAACATACATAAAAAAAGAATTCAAAAAAGCTGAACGCAGCATCTAAACAGGAATCTGCTCACTGAATTAGTCCGAATTTGCTAGAGTTGGTTAACGTCCTGCTCGGTTTCAGTAACCAACAGGCAATTTTGAGAGAGGGACAATCAAGTTACTACAGAGAGATGGGCCTTGGGGGAAAAGGGCAGAGACAGAAGGGGTTTTTTTTCATTTGTTTTAATCTGAGAAGCATTTACGGGGCACTGGCTATCTGCCTATTATTGTGGTAGGCAGAGTGGGAGATTCAGACTAAAACACGAGGTCCGGCACAACTGCTATGGAAAGGAAAGATTTATACACATGCAATGACCAAGAAGCAACATGTGGCTGTTCACAGTTCAGCGCCAAAAGGACAACAGGGCAGAGTTCAATGACACTGGAAAAGGGGTGGACATCAGCTAAAGAACTCAATGAACGCTCTGTGGGGGTGGGTCTTGAGAAGGGGAATAAAACCCTACCTGCCTGAAAGAGGAGCCTCAATCTTTAGTCAGCCTACCATTCACACGGGGAGCTCCCGGGCTCCAGGCAGAAGTCCTGATTCTATAATTTTATAAACACCCCAAGTGATTCCATTACAGGTGGGCTTCATGCTGTACTTTGAGAAATACTGACAACATACTGAGGTCTCCTTTAACTACGAAACCTGTGTTTCTGTCTGCCCTGACCGACAGTGGGTTTCACAGAGAGGGAAAGTAGGGGGACGAGGTCGGGTCTGATAAGGGCAAAAACCCTACTGGAGGAATCTAGGCAGAGAAGAAGCAGGTGCGTCCAGGGTGGGTGAGGAGTGCAGTTTGCAGAAGTGAAAAGTAATGGCAAGCAAGGAAAGATCAGCTCAAACAGGGCCTTGAAAATAGGACTCAGGGGTTAGGGTCTATCTTCTGGACAAAAAGGACAAGTGGAAACCAGTGATGATTTTAAACAGGGAAGAGATGGGATGAAAACAAGTCTTAAAGGAGGAAAATCAGACTACTGACCTATAAGTTTGCTGAAAAGAATTATGTAAACCATGGCAAGCAATGACCTATTATTTTATTATAACTGAGTTTGAAATGGAAAACTGTTTAGGAAAGGATACAATTCTGCCTGCAGGTAAGGGTGTGCCCTAGGCGGCGGTCTCACGGTTCACCAAGACCTCCAGCAATACGGTCACTCACAGACCTCCAGAGCCTCTCTGTGTTCAGCCACTAGATGGCAGTGCTTACCCTTCTGTTAATAGGATGGCCGCCAACTAGCAAGCCAGAGACTCGGGTTCTGTACCCTGCGCCGCCCCGAGTTTAATACGCACAGACACCTCCCCTATAATTCCCATGGTAACCTCCTGTGGAGAGGAAGCAAAGGAGACCCAACCACAGCCAAGGAGGAAAGCAGGGCGGCTGGCCTTTCCCTGCAGGAAGATCAGAGGGCAGTGATAGAAGATGACTTCTCAGTTCCCCGGGGCCTCCCTGCTCTGGAGGTGAGAAGGGGCCTGGCCACAGAGCAGAGTCCCAGAGGGCAGGATACTGCCCTCAGCCAGGCTGTGCCCAGGGTGTAGCCCCAGAGGTCCTCTCCTTAAAGCAGGTGCCACGGGCCAGGGCCGGGTGCAGTACTCACCAGGCGAGGGGCAGCCTTCCTCATCCGAGCCGTCTGCACAATCTCGGTACCCGTCACACACCCAGCTGTCCATCACGCAGGCCCCACTGCTGCAGCGGTAGTAATTGGGCAGACACGTAGAGGGCCCGGGAGTAGGGGAGGGAAGAATATGTGAATCTGAGGAAAACACCAAGCAAGGAAACCCAAAATGTTACAGGAAGCTTGATCTCAGACCCAGATGTGTCCCAAACCTAGTATGGCTGTCCCAGATTTAGCTGCACCAGCCCAGGGAGGCCAGTGTCAGGCACGGTTCCGAACAGTGAAAAATCATTTATGATGGGGTGTCAGAACAGACTGTATTCTCTTCCCTGCTTTGGAGTGGATTCACCTTACCTATTTGATTTGTTTTGGGCTAACATTTGGATGAGTTAGTTTCACAGGGGCTCATGCAGGCTGGTGGAAGGACTCGGAATGCACAGGGTGGGTGGGAGAATTAATTACCATGGAGGATAAACCCTGTTCTGCTTAACTTAACGCCAACCTTCCCGAGACCGGCTCCGGGACAAGAACACCGAGAAGGAAAGGGATGGGCACACCGCCCACACCAGTGCTCCCCTGGCATGTATCACGTACACATAAATGTGTCACGGCCCATGCGTCACCCAGAGCGCTCGTTACAACGCAAACGCTGAGTCAGGAGGGAGGCCTCGGGTGGGGTCAGAGGCTGCCGTTCTATCAAGGAGCTGTGGGTCTGCAGGCCACACTCGGGGTAGCCAGGCTCTGAGCTCTAAAGTCCTCACTGTGCCCTGGAAAGCATAACCCTCAGAACAGGAGAAATCAACCGGGCTGCTTTCACAGCGGGAGGGGGAGAGCAAAGAACTCAGAGAGACAGTTACCCCCCGCCCCTCCCAAAAAAGTCACTGCCTAAGCCAGCCACCAAAGAGACAGAGCTGGATTCTGTGTGAACAGGTGGGAGGACGCTGGCATGTCTCAGCGATGGGGCTGCCCCGGACCCTCACCTGCACAGTCCTTCTCATCAGACCAGTCCCCGCAGTCGTTCTCCCTGTCGCATTTCCACCTGTTGGGGATGCAGTGCCCATTCTCGCACGGGAACTGGAAGTAGCGGGAGCAGTTGGGGGCCTCCGTGGGGTTTTCTGGGGGGTGAACCGCATGGTCAGTCATCTGCCCTGCACGCTGTGGACACAGAGCTCCAAGGACACACAGTCTCCTCACCCAAGCCCCAAGGCAGCCCACGAGGCCCTCCCAGAGAAGGACAAGGCAGCTTCCTGGACGCATCGGGAGACTAGAGCATATCCACAAACAAAAGCCCACCTTCCTGGATTCCATCTCACATTCTCTGACGTATGCCTCTATGTCTTGCTAATGATACCCGAGTTTTAATTTTGACACTTCACCAAAGGAATGACCTAACTACTGATGATAACGTGATGGTGACAGTGATTTCTATTACATTGTGGCATCTGTAACCTTTCCAGGGGAGGGGGAAGCACATTCCAAAATATTTATCATAACTCCTCCATAATATTCCTTATATATAACGTGAACTTCCTAACTGGGGAAAGAAAAGAAAACAGAATAAATACTCCCTGACCCCTGCTAGGGGGTAGGTTCTCACTTTAAGACTCAATTCCTTACACACGGATTCAAGAACTGGCAGGAACTGTGGCTGAGGAAGGAGATGGCAAAGCCGGTGCTGGAGTGGGCCGAGCGCCCCCTCCTTAACTTCAGGAGCCTTCAACCCGGAGATCAGGGAAGCGAGGAGGCAGAGCCCAGGTCTCCTTACCACAGCTGGCTTCGTCAGAGTCATCACCGCAGTCATCCATCCCATCGCATTTCCAAATCAAACTGATGCACACTCCATTCTGACACTGGAAACTGAACTCATCACACACCTTGTGGAACTCGGGGCCTGGAGCTAGGAACAAACACCCGAAAAGTCCAGATTGCTTCTACACCAAAGAGCTCAGTATAACACTTGCTGTTTGGAAACGAGAGGAAAGAACGAATGTCCTCCACCAAGAGACTGCACGGCTGAAGGATCCCTCAAAAGCGAGTCAGTGGAAGGCCTGGGCCCAGCAGCTCAGAAAGCAACTGTAGTTGGAGATAAGGTCTTGAAAGGGGTCATTAAGTTAAAGCGAGGTCATGAGGGTAGAGCCCCAATCTAACAGGACTGGTGTCCTTATCAGAAGAGTAAATGAGGACACAGGCGCAGCAGGAAGACCACGTGCAGACACAGGGAGAGGACGGCCATCCACAAGCCAAGGAGAGGGGCCTCAGAGGAAGCCAATCCTGCCGCCATCTTAACCCTGGATGTACAGCCTCCAGAACTGAGAGATCACCTTTCTGTTGTTGAAGGTCCCCAGTCTGTGGTCCTCTGTTTTGGCATCCCAAGCAGACTGACGCAAGTATCTACTATTGAGTTGACCCAAAAGTTCATTTGGGTTCGTCCGTGACATCGCGGGAAAACCCGAACGAACTTTTTGGCCAGCCCAATGTAATTCGTGCAGGGCAGTGTTGGGGAACAGGGCTGTAGCAGTGAACGAGACAAAGACCTGCTCTCGTGCACACACACTCCAGCTGGGGGAGGCGGCCCACAAAATAAGTGTACGGCGTGCAAAGTGGAAGTGAGTGCGGTGAAGACACTGCAGCAAGGCAACGGGGGCCACTCAGTGATGGGGGCGCAAGAAATCCTGTGGGTGAAGTTGACACGTGGGCCAAGGTCTCGGTCATCCTCTGTCCTCCCGTTTATCTGTACAACTAACAAGCAAGTTTCCGAAGCAACAAAGGTGAGCCTTGTCGGAAAAGGCAAGACTGGGCCCTCAATCGAGACCTGGTAAACTAGACGGGGCGCATCCCCAGGCAGCCCAGCACCCCTTAGTCTCTCCAGTGCCCGCGAGTGGCCCCCCTCCCTCCGCCCCACTCACAGCATCCCGCAAACGCCGCATCCTCGTCCGAGCCATCGCGGCACTGGATGATGCCGTCACACACCATGGACTGGAACAGGCACTGCTGGCGGTTCTTACACACGAAGTCCATGAAGCGAGTACAGAGGGGCTCTGGAAGGGTCCAGCAAAGGAAAGAGGCCGTGAGCCCCCGGGGCTGGAGGCCTCGTGGGCCCTGGGAGGATGCACCCTGGCCAGACGCGCATTCGGGAGATGGGAGTAACAGGCACAGTCACCGAGCGCTTGCTTTGAGCAAACCCTGAGCTCTAGTACATCGTCAAACTCCCAGGACAATATGATGAGAGGTTTCACTCTCCTGTTTTCCAAATGAAGCACGGGGGTGGCAGTGTTAAGTATTTCACCAAGAGCACACAGTGGATGAGGGTGGAGCTGAACCTGAATCCCAGAGCTGCCTGACATCAACACCCATGATCTTAACCACTTATCGATCAATTGCTGACTTTCCAATATGGGGCTTGGCAAACTGTTGCTATGAAAGCACAGAGTCCTAACCACTGGACCGCAAGGGAATTCCCCCGCCCCCAACTTATATTATGTTGAAGCCCTAATCCCCAGTGTGACTGTATTTGGAGATAGGACTTTACAGAAGTAATCCAGGTAAAGGGAGATAAACCAATTGATAAATTGATCAAAAGGATCAATAGAAGTGGTGTCCATATAAGAGGCAACAGAGATGCAGGCACAGAGGAGGCCACGTGAAGACATAGTGAGAAGGCGGCCTTCAGACCTGAACTGCCACGCTGGCTCATCCCTGGGTCTCCAGCCTGCTCTTCCCCAGGATGGGCATCACTGACTCCAGACAACCTTTCCGGGTCCAAGAAAACTGGGCATAAAAAGGGTCACTGGGCCTAAAACTGTTATCTAAGTGACAGTCAGCAACTAGGAAAACCAATGAAGTAGGAGAAATAAGTGTCCAATTCCAAACCATTGGTCCATTCACAGGACATACTGCAGTTGAACAAAGATGATCATGGATCATGACCTAATTCCACAGTCACCCACCACGGCTCCCTCCCCTGCTCTCCTTCCCCCAAACCGCACCTCCCCAACTCCATCCCTCTGAGTCCTGGTGGAGAACTTGGGGTCACCGCATTTACAAGCTAATTGCAGGCAGGTACTGAGGAAATGAAAGCATTTAGTCCAATGTGTGCCCTTCACTCACAGCCACAAGGCGCCCCCCAGGCAGGGTGAGGACTCACCACAGTGCTGTTCGTCTGAGCCATCCGAGCAGTCGTGCAGACCATCGCAGTGTTTGCTGGACGGGATGCAGGTGCCATTCGGGCAGCGGAATCCGTTGCACTTCTTCTCTGGAATGTGATTCAAGAAGAAGCAGAATAAGGATACAGGCAGGCACTCACATCATTGTTTGGCCGTGGGGCTGGGGAGGTGACGGGTATAAATTTGTCCACCCTACGGAGAGCTATCAGTATTACAGACGTATACATACGGTGACCCAGCAATAGCACTTAAGAAAAGTAATCTACCTACACGAGTCAAAAATAACGGAGGCACAAGGTTATTCATTGCAGCACTGTTTGTAATAGATTGAAAACCACCTACATATCCGTCAATAGGGGACTGTGTAATTACTGTACACAGGAACACTAGCCTGTTACAAAGAGACTGAAGAAGCACTACGTAAAAACAAGTCCTAGATATACAGTTATGTGGAAAACCAAGGTACGTGGCATACTACATGTGTAAAACAGGACAAGAACATGTAGTATATTTAAATTTGCATATATGCACAAAAATATTCTGAAAGGATACACAACAAAGGGAGGGAACGGAGCAGATTTTTCTTACGTACTGAAAAAAATTTTTTTTTTTAATGAAAATTAAAAGAAAAGCTTCAAGTGGATGGAAAAAAGTAGGACACTCTTAAATCACTCACTGTCTTAATTCTTCGGGAATTGTAAACCGAAGCCCTTTTGGAGAAAGTTTGTCCTAGAAATGTTAAGAATCTTAGGTTTCGCACTTAGCATAGAACTCTTAGCACTAGGTCACCCCTTCTCCTGAACAGAGAGCTACCGCCAGACATGTGGCTTAAAAATCACTGCCAGCAGGCCAGTTGCAAACCCATTCCACTCTTGGTGGAATGGTCCCAGGAGGATCAGGGATAAGACAAGAAAATGTGTTTTAATCCTGTAAAAAGTCATCATTCTTAGGAGACTGTTCAAAGGACATCAAACAGAAACAGTAAAGGAGTACCATGAGTTGGGGAAATAGTTAATGTCACTCAGCATAAAAAGGTTTTTCAAAAGTATAAATTTTAAACTGTACAAGACAAATGCCCACTCACTAAATTAGTGAAAACAACTCAAAAGATTAAATCAAGGGAGGCTTGGGGAAACATACGATATATAACTGATGGAGAACCTTTCAGTATAGTCACTCGGAAATAAACTCTGGAAACGCTTAATGAGAACCATGGAAATCGAACAGAACCTTTGACCCAGCACTTCCATGTTGAGGGACATACCCCAGGGAGTACCTCAAAGGAAAATGAAGCCTTCATTTCCAAGGACACAAACAGTTTTACTATGCATGACAGTATGAAACAGAAATTACTCAACCAGGGAGTGACTAAGTAAAACTATGTTATAGCAAAAATACAAAGAGAAAAGATATCTGCCATGAAAATGCTAACCACAGAAATACAGACGTATGGAAACATCTTTGTTTAATATTGTGCCATGAAAGGAGCAGAATATAGAACAGCACGCAGACAATGGTACAACCCCATGAAAATTAGGGACGTATGGTATGAAATAACAGAAAAGATGTATATTGGTCTCTGGCCCCGGTTACTGGCATCAAGCTTCTAAAACGCTTATAATTTCCTGAGTGACGGGAATGTCTTTTGTTCTACTGAGGTGACTGGGGGGGCTGGTCATCAGAAAAGCCATGCAACGATTAGAGGCCTGGAGCTTTCCAGCCCATCCCCACTCCAGGAAGAGGAGAGATCTGGAGACTGAGCTCATGATGGACCATGCCTAAAAGTAGGCGGTTCAGACCGCTTCCAGGCTGTTGAACACGTGGAGGTGCTTGGAGGGTGGTGGGGCTTGGAGAGGGCGTGGAAGGCCCATGGCCTTCCCTGTACCTTGCCCTGGGCTCTGGGCTCTCTTCCATCTGGCTGTTCACCTCTCTCCTTTATCATAACCTTTTATAATAAACTGAAAAATGTTTCGCTGAGTGCTCTGAGCCATTCTAGCAAATTATCAAACCCAAAGAAGAGGTTGTAGGAACCCAGATTTATAGCTGGTTGATCAGAAGAACATGTGACAACATAGGACTTGTGACTAGCATCTGAAGTGGGGGCTGTGTGATGTGACACTGTCTTGAGGAAGACAGTGTCAGGACTGAGTTAAATTGTAGGACATGCTGGTGTCGGGGAATTGCTTGATATGGAAAACACACATTTGGTGGCCAAGAAGTGTCAGAAGTATTGTGTGAGCAGAGTATTGAGACTATAAGGACAAAACAGGAAGTCTTTCCCGCAGACACACGGCAAGAGGATAAGGAGAGAGACCTTTAAAACTATTTGGTGTGAAAGGGGAAAGGTTGGGGGGAGGGATAAATTAGGAGGTTGGGATTAACATGTACGCACTACTATATATAAAATAGATAATCAACAAGGACCTACTGTATAGCACAGGGAACTCTATTCAATACACTGTAATAATCTCTATGGGAAAAGAATCTGAAAAAGAATAGATACATGTGTATGTGTAACTGAATCACTTTGCTGCACACCTGAAACTAACACAACATTGTAAATCAGCTATGCTCCAATATAAAACAAATTTTTTTTAAAAGTTTGGTGTGAAAAAGCCTTTTATGTATTGTGTTTGTACGACAGCTATTTTGTGGTTAATTTCGAATGATTATCTCAGAATCCTTTTTTGAATAGATCATATTGAACAAGTTCTGCCTTAACGAGTGGTAAGCCATTTTCCCAAGAGGCCATAACAGAGACCTCTTAGCCATAAAATATACCATTTGTATAGTAACTGTTGGCTAACTTCCGGCAGAACACTGGTAAAGTGACTACATTTAGTGCTCCGGGTGGGTTAGTGGGTTTCTATTTCTTTTCTTCAAAGTTGTTATGGACAAGCAGTGAGGCAACCTGCTTGCCCAAGGATTGAGACTACATAACCCAGGCCTACACATTGCACGGCAGTGCCACCAGAAACTGTGGGCTCACTAGTGGTCAGAGTGGGCACCCGGGCCCAGCGGGACACCATTCAATTTCCTGGCCTGTCTGTGGTCTATTTTCCGCAACAGCAGACATGGGAAATGCTCTGGGTGGGGCCAAAGCATCTGCACTTACCACAGCTGACTGGATCTTCATCAGAACCGTCTTGGCAATCCATGTCACCGTCACACGCCCACCGCTGGGGGATGCAGTGCCCGTTGTGACACTGGAAGTTGGAGGCCTCACAGGTGTGATAGATGGCTGCCAGAGAAAGAGAAGAGAGAAATGGTCAAGACGTCCCTCACCTCCGTGCTCCCATCACCATCAGGGGCCAAGTGGAGAGAAGGCTTGTACTAGATCACAGGTATGACCTGGGGCTGCCCTTAAGGTATGAACTGGGGCCGCCCTTAAGGTGGAACGCAGCCTCCTGAATGGCCAACAGCTTGAGGCTCTGAGTTTATCAGTGTTACAAGCACAGATGTACATGTTAAAAAAAACAGTCACTTTCACAACAACTTATGAGGTAAGAAGTATTCCGCCTTTTACAGATGAGAAACAGGCTTAGGACGCTAAGAAGCTCGCCCACATTCACAAAGATAATGAAGTAATGGCACCAGGGCTGCCCAAATCCAAAGCCTGGGCTTTCTCCACTCTACCTGGCTACTTTATCTTCTCACTCATCCAGATTCTGCAGGATAAGGACAGGCAGTGTGTGCTCAGGGGACTGGGTTCTAAAGCTGGTCCCCACTGTGTGGAGGCCTCAATTTCATCATCTATTTTCATATCTAAGGACCCCTGTAAGTTCTGAAAGGCCATGATTTTATAATTCTAAATAAACCACCCAATTTCAAATGTGGAAAACCTCAGGTCTGAAGAGAATAAAAGATGTATCCAAAATCTAACTTTCTGGACAGTTGAGAGAGACATCTACCAGCCAATAATATGGGGTGTTCTCTACAGGCATTAAAAGAAAAAAAAAAAAGGCAAGTGAAACAGAGCCACTGTTATAAATTAACAGGTTCATCTGCATACATGGGCTGAGGCCACCTGGAAGTCGTTTAGAAAACGTTCCAAAACCTCGGTCAAAGACTATTTCAGATGCATAGTATCCGCCTCAACCCCAACCAACACTACTGAGCGCCTTCTGCATCAGATTTCCCTTTCTTCCTCTGACACAGGGAGCAGTTTGTGTCTGTTTGTTGCTGAAAGCCAGGGCTGGCCTTGTTTACAACTGGCATAAAATAATATAACCAAGACAGACGGGCTCTCTTGGTTTAACTGTGCGGACAGGACGTTCTAGCAACAGAAGGAGGCAAAACAAACAAAAGTGGGTTGTTGAGTGCACACCATAGTTATTTATTCAATCGAGATGGTTGGTAATAGTGACTCAAGGGTTGGGAAAATGGGCTTCCAATGCCCTCTAGAATTTCTACTGCCTTTGAGGCCATTTTTTTGCAGTAGTCTGAAATACAAAGCACCTGATTTTTCAAACCACTTTACAACAAACGGTTGTCCATCATCTGTTGACTTATCTCCTCAAAGACCAAGGCTATATCCGGTAGCATGCAAATAAGTCTACAGGAAGTTTCAATATTTTACATCCTTTGGCAATCAGAATCCGTTAAAAATCTTTTTAAAATATACTTATCTCTGATAAGAGGAATAAGTGTATCATGCATGTTACATGAGCTTTGCCCCAGTAACAGCCATTGCCTGGAATACTTCTGATTTATTGGTTTTACAAATCTGACAGCCCTTCAAAAAGTTCCTCACCAAAGCCTTGCTCGCTTTCATAAAAGATACTGTCGCCTAAACTCATTGCCATACTGATGTACTTGTTATTATTCAGCCTATGCATTTCAATTCCAGTTGAAAACAATTGCAGAGCGTTAATGAAGTTCCCAAATGACAATTCTGGGGGGCATGTTTGAGATCTCCAGATTCCATCACAGATGCTGAGTCAAGAAAGACTAATTAATTTGCACCATTTCATTCAAGTGGCCAGGTAGGGCTGGAATGCTTAACATACTCTCTTTTTCTGAATTTTTCTGTCTTCTGAGTAACTTACTAGCTCTCTGTCATTGAGTGTCTGATGAATGATACATGCTCAATCGATAATATTTTTTAATTACAAGGATGAAAGAGATGGACTTTAATACAGAGTAAAGAATTTGGGGAAGATGAAGAATCCTTTGCAGAGCAGGATTCATTGTGACTCTAAGAACAGAAAGGCTAATGGGGCAAATGATCATGAAGTTAGAATACCAGGGTTTCTAATAGAGGCCATTATCCTCCTACCTATTCTCTGACTTGGGCAGATCTCTCCTGACTCAGCAAGACCTGTTGTGACACCTGATCAAAAGCATGAGCCAAATAAAAGTGGGGCAGAAGAGATGAATTAATTACTGTGACAACAGAAGCACTGCCTTATTATAAAGCACTGGACTATTAGGAAATGAACGAGGAAAAAGAAATGCTAACATCAACACAACTTGAATGATTAATAATGTAAAAAAATAACATAAAGCTTGAAGAAAAGCGCACTGAAAAATAAAAGGCAGAATTTGAAAAAGAATCAAATAGAGGGACTTCCCTGGTGGCGCAGTGGTTAAGAATCCACCTGCCAATGCAGGGGACGTGGGTTCGATCCCTGGTCCGGGAAGATCCCACATGCCGCGGAGCAACTAAGCCCTTATGCCACTACTGAGCCTGCGCTCTAGAACCCACCAGCCACAACTACTGAGCCCGTGTGCCATAACTACTGAAGCCCACACGCCTAGAACCCATGCTCCACAACAGAGAGAAGCCACTGCTATGAGAAGCCTGCACACCACAACAAAGAGTAGCCCCCACTCGCCGCAACTAGAGAAAGCCCGGCGCAGCAAAGAAGACCCAATGCAGCCATAAATAAATAAATAAATTTAAAGCACACATATAGTACACCAAAAATTATATACATAAAAGAGAACCAAATTGAAATTCTAGATATAAAAAAACATAGCCATGGAAATAAAAGTAGCTCAGTGGGTGTGTGAAACAGTAGATTAGATCCAGCTGAAAAGAGAATTGTTGAACTGGAAGAGAAATCTGAGGAAGTAACTCAGGGCCTAGCACAGAGTCATAAGGAGACAGCAAATATGAAAACCAGAGGCATGAACACCAGAATGAGACAGTCCAGCAAATGGCTGATAGTTGCTGCTGAAGACAAGAGTAGACAAAGTAGCAAACAGATACAGCTGCAAAGATAGTGGCTGTGATTTCCCAGAATTGATGAAAAACGTAAATCCTCAGATTTTAGAAGGAAAACAAACAGGATAAATAAAAATACTCCCACACCTAGGTAGGTGAAACTGAATAACAAACAAACAAAATGCAAAAAATGTAGAGACAACTGGAGAGAAAAGAATGTCAGACTGTTGTTTGAACAGATAATCTGAGAGGAGAATTTAAATCAATACAAAACAGGCCAGAAAAAAAGAGACTAATTCCATCAAAATACTTAGGGAAAATTACTACAAATCCAGAAACCCAGATCCATCTGAATTCAGTTTGAGGTCAAAATAAAGACACGTTTCTATAAACAAAAACTTGAAGTTTACTCCTCACAGACTCCTGCTACAAGAAACACTGAAGGATGTGCACAGAAAGGAAGCATTAGGTACAAGAAGCAGAAGCGGTAGACAGGTAAGTACCTATAAATAAGTTTGGTTACTAAAAAATAATAATGATGACTAATTTTAGGATTTTTAAAACGTAAAACTAAAATACGAAGTATTTCGTGTTTTAAAATACTAAATATATACGAAGTATGTCAGTATTGAAACTGTGGTCAGAGACTGGAATCAAAGCAGGTCGAGGGGAGGGGAAAGATATTAGGAATACACATAAGATGTCTAGGGCAACAGCTAAAAGAACAGAAATGAAACATTTACGTTCAAAATCAATGCAGGGGGATGGAGGGGGAGGGATAAAGGAAACTCAATTCCATAGAAAGCAAAACAGGGGGAGGGGAAGAGCCAAGAAGATGCCCGGCACAGACCATGCATGAGAACTGAGGCCCACAGGACGTCAGTCGACCCATTTTTTTTGGCTCTGCAGGTAACTTAATTTACTAGGCCAGGAAATGAAGTAACCCGCCACACATCAAAATGAGCTCACACCTGACCCCCGACTATTCTGAGATGACAGACAAGGAGAATCATCTTTAAAAGGTTTGGAAGCGCAGCCATTGGAACAAGGCCGCAGTTGTGCAAGCACTCTACACGTCCCCAGGGAGCCCTGCCAGAGAAAACCAGAGAGAAAACGAGGAGTCTGCGACAAGCCCACCCACAGAATTGAAGCTGTTCATTCTTTGTGGAGGATGGACACATGCACCTAAAACACACGTTTGACTAACGTGCTTGTGCTAACAAGATGTTCAGTCTCCTTCAATACCGCAATTTACAAACGGAAATGCCCAGGTGCGCCCCTCTAATTTATTTATTTATTTGTGGTGTGCGGGCCTCTCACTGTTGTGGCCCCTCCCGTTGTGGAGCACAGGCTCCGGACGCGCAGGCTCAGCGGCCATGGCTCACGGGCCCAGCCGCTCCACAGCATGTGGAATCTTCCCGGACCGGGGCACGAACCCGCGTCCCCTGCATCAACAGGCGGACTCTCAACCACTGCGCCACCAGGGGAGCCCCACCCCTCTAATTTATTAACCAACTATCTGCCCAACTCAAAGCTTCCGAACAGCACTCATATGCTTCCTGGGCTGATGGCAGTTCCTTTGCGGACCTTGGTTATCCCTCCTTCTGCAGGCCAGGCTTGTACACGGAGAGAAGCAATCGCCTGCAGTCCTTCCAGAAGCAGAGGCGCAGACACCGAGACTGCGCCAGAAAAGATATGGGGGGAGGGGCGAATTTACGAGGGGGTGGAATCTGGTAACATCACAGATCAGCCTGTGTGATGTACCTGGCCTTTGACGAGCTCCGTTTACTCCTTAAAGTCCCGTAAGGTCACCTCTAAAGTAAAATGAATGGAGAGTTACAGTTGTGTACAATTACCCAATCAACAGAGGTTCTCTGAACTGGGCACTGGGAGAATATAAAGGAGTAAAATATCATTTCTGCCCTTCACAAACCAAATCTAAAGCAAAGCACAACACTGATACGTAAGTGTGGGACATGATATCAGATCTACTTTTTATTTGCTTTTGCAAATTAGGAGGCATGCTTTGAGCTCCCGGATGCTGGGCGGTGTGTAAGAACTGCTGGGGTACCGTGGGGGAAAGAGAGATTAAGACACGGGACTTAAGGGATTTAATTCGCGAGACTGAAGATCCATTCACAGTGGATGGCAAAATGAAGCCTGAATGACCAGATCTCCCCTCGCCACAAAAGGGTTAAAGGAGACATCTTTACCTCCATCGCTGGAGGGATTTAGGGTAGAACGGAATGACAATTTCTAGAGGAGGTTGCAGAGAAAATTTACTCATCAGAAGTGGGCTTTGTTTTCCTGCCTCCAACTTCCCCAACTCCTTGCTGTCCCCGAGTCCACCATGATGCATACGGCCCTCGTTCATTCATTCACTCACAAAAAACAGTGGAGTGAACATGAGTCAACTTAACACCCAACGGAAGAATTACAACACTACTTCTACCTTACACCATCCAGCCTTCCTCTCATATTCTAATGTTGTTCCCAAATTTACTTTCGATAAAATCTTACCCAACACAGGTGCAAGCAAAATTTAAGCTTTCAGTGTTTAGGGAACCCCTTGATGCTGCATTCCAAAACATGCGCTAGTTCACTGTTACTCAGTGTATGGTCCCCAGACCAGGGGTCAGTCTGTAAACTCTGTTACTGGTCCTAAGGAAATAAGCTTGAGCCAAAATGTAAATCCACTCGATCACTCAGGAGACTGTTCAGTTGAACACTTTTTCATGGCAAGACCTTCTCAACGGAGGAAGCAGAGTTGGTTAAATTTTCGGCACAAGCTTATCAAAGACCAGCTCTTTGAGAAGCACTGATCTCGCTGGTTTCTAAGGTCCATTTCTTACAGCCTAGATTCTGCAATCACGTAGGGCTGCAATGCTACCCAGCACGTGAGCAGGGAAGTGCTTCTCAGGGAGTCCAGGGAATACTGACCAGTACAGTTGGCTTCGTCAGACCAGTCCCTGCAGTCGTTGTCCCCGTCACACACCCAGGAGGAGCGGATGCACATGCCAGAGCTGCAGCTGTATTCGTCAATCCGACACTGGTGCATTTCTGCAGGTGAGACCACAGATAAGGATCTGAGCACAAAACCTTGCCCGGAATTCTGTCTCTGAGGTCAAAGCTCCTAAGGGTTAGAGATGCACCCAATATCCCTATGATCGCTGATGATCCACGCATGAAGACTTTAACCAGGGATGGAAAGTCCTCGAGGATGGTGCCCAAGTACAGCCGGCCCTCCGGGTATTCAGGTCTTGCATCCACAGATTTGGCCAGCTGTGCAGTATGTACTATGTTTACTATGTTGAATCCGTGGATGCGGAATCCGTGGATATGGAGGGCCGCCTATGGGACTTGAGCACCTGTGGATTCCGGAACCCATGGTGGGTCCTGGAACTGATACCCTGTGGATACCCAGGGATGACTGTAGTGCGCTGCAAATGGGGCACAGGTGTGCTGAGATCCTGACACCTCACACTCTGGCCACCAGTTGCCTCTAGGCAACAGCGGCCTTGGCCATTTATCTTGGTGCACTTTACAAGTATCATTTTCTATGCCTCCTATGTCGGGAAGAAGGTTGGGAAGCAATGCTCTGGCTGCCCAGAAAGCCAAATTTTCAAGAAACAGACTTCCAGAGACTGTGGTTTCAGAACAGGAGTAATGAGAAAGCCGAGTGTGCTGATCTATGTGAGATGCTCAGCTCAGGGAAAGAGAGATCAGTGCTGAGCTGCCCAAACAGAAAAGCTGGTGACTTCCTGCGGGCAGAGCTCCTGGGATGCTGGCCACTGGCGCTGTCTCAAGAAGGGTGGGGGCCGGAGACAAACGAACCAGGGCAGTCTGACCAGGACAGGAGGGGCAACTACACTGACAACATCTTTTGTAGGCCCTGGGGATACTAACAAAACAGAATTTTCACATGGAATTGTAAAGATTCTAGGAAAACAGGAGTAGCCAAGCCCAGGGGCCCGGGGTGGCTGCCTCAGTGAGAGAGGTTGATGGTGAACTGGGGAGCAGATATTCATGAGGAAACAGTCTGGAGACTCACGAAGAGGACCTGGATCTGAGGTAGGGATGACCTGAGACCTTGAGGTGGACTCAGGTGCACCAGCGTGAATGGACCACGAACAGAGAATCTGAGGGACAGACACCGTTTAACGGTCCAACATGTGTCCAGTGAGCGGGTGAGAGGACACATCAGAAACAGATAACCACGTGGCGATTCCTCCCGACGAGAGCAAAACTGGCTGCACACGTTAACCCTCTGAGTGCAGAGGGGGACGTGGGAGGAATGAAGGGAAAACAGTGCAAACCCCAAGGACTGTTTCCTGGAACTCCGTATTTTTACAAAGGTGAAGGAAAATTATGTAACCACTCCCCCCCAGAGAAGTGCTCGGAGATCCAGGCTAGGATCATTTCCCCCACTCTCCTTATTTGAGTCCCAGTGAGTCAAACCCCCCATTCGTGATGATGCAGGCCCCGTCCAGAAGCACACGCACAGCGGGACTGGACCTGCCCCCGTGTACAGGCAGGGAGCCCACAGGGCCTCACCGAACCCTCGAGCGGCAGGGTCAGCATCCGGCCCCCACACGCACTCCCCTCCAGGCTGGGGCACTCTGTGTATTGTTCCCTCCCGTGACAGTCAGTAGCTACGGGTTTGGTACCCAGAGCCCATCAACTAAGACAGGGCTCGTGAAACTGACAGGGGAGGATTATGCAAGAAGAATGGCGTGGGAAACACAGTCCCAGTTCCCTTTTCTGACACAAACTAACTGTGTCACCTTGAATAAGCCCCCTGACCTCTATGGACCTCAGGTGTTTCATCCGGAAATCAAAAGGGCTGAACTAGAGAATTCCTACCACTCCTTCAATTCCAACACACTATTTTCCTAAATAAAAATGTCCATGCAGAAAACAGATGCTCAAACAACGTTTGTACCATCCACTGACTTCTAACAGGGTTTACTGAATTAGATCAGTTAAAAAAAACAAAACAAAATGAAAAAACAGTTCACAAAGGTATAGCTCTGAGTCTCCAGGAGGCTAACGTCATAGCTGCCCAGAGGCGTGCGTGGGCTAAGGCTGTATAGCTGTTAATAACTGCCTGAATTCATTTAGAAATCTTCCTAATTCTCACACTCATGTGTACAGCATCTCTGCAAGGAAGCAGGGTCCATCACTTTATGAATGAATCAATCCTACCATGTGAATGGAGGTGGCCATGCAGCTGATGTCATAAATCCCACAATGGCTTTCAGAAATCCTCCATTTCCAACCCATCCCATGAGCCAGGGTGCCGCCCCCTCTGGAAGAGGATTCCTGGACATCATGTCCCCTTACCACAGTGACTTTCATCGCTATTGTCGCCACAGTCATCCTCAAGGTCACATTTGTAGGACAGTGGGATACAGGTCCCAGACTCCTGGCAGCGGAACTGGGTGTCCGGATCACAGATGGTAGTAGCTAGGATGGGAAAGAGAGACAACATTTTCATTAGGTCCAGTCAACTCCCCCCAAATACAAACATCCCACTGGAAAGCCAACTGAAAAAGAGGAGGAAGCAGATTTTAATTGTAATATGAATTTCAACAACAGAATTGAAACCTATACTTACAGAAAAAATAAACTGCGTGAGAACCTGAAATTTACAACCAAGGGAGATAAGGGCCTATCTTTCCATGGACGGATTCCAGATCCGAACAGGGCTGGGAAGAGTGAGAAACTGTCACTGAGCTAGGAGACAGCATGATGCGTTACAGCAGGGGTCCCTGGTACCGGTCCGTGGCCTGTTAGGAACCAGGCCACACAGCAGGAGGTGAGCAGTGGGTGAGCGAGCGAAGCTTCATCTGTATTTACAGCCACTCCCCATCGCTCGCGTTACGGCCCGAGCTCCGCCTCCTGTCAGATCAGCGGTGGCATTAGATTCTCATAAGGAGCGTGAACCCTACTGTGAACTAGGCACGAGAGGGATCTAGGCTGCTCGCTCCTTATGAGAACCTAATGCCTGATGACCGGAGGTGCAGCTGAGGCAGTGATGCTAGCGCTGGAGAGCGGCTGCAAATATAGATTATCATTAGCAGAGAGGTTTGACTGCACAGAGACCATAATCAATCCATGTGCTTGAATCACCCCGAAACCAGCCCCCCGCCCCCGTCCATGGAAAAATTGTCTTCCACGAAACCGGTCCCTGGTGCAAAAAGGTTGGGGACCGCTCCACTATATAACCTCCTAAGATCCCCTCAGAAGTGACGGTGTCTTCCTAAATAAATGGCAGAAATACCTTCATCTGGAAAACTACCATTAGGAGGCCCAATTCTACACACGAAGCTGCCTCCTCACCGTACAGAGGACAGAGGGAGGGTAGGTAAAATTCTGCAGCAGGAACAGAGGCCCTGCAGTCAGGTGAGACAGGGTTTCAAATCCTGGCTCTGCCTCTTCCTCTAGCAATTAATTTTAACCTTCCTGAGCCTCAGTTTTCTCCACAGCAAAAGGAAGATAAGGTCACGTGGGCAAGCACTTGTGATGACAGACACAAAGACCTGACGGGGGTCTTAATTCCACCAGCCACAATTTACTTCAACCCCCCTGGGCTTCCGGTCCCACTACTGTAAAATGGAGATACCCTCCTGGCATTATTATGAAGGTCAATAAGAAAACACGTTTGGGACCAGCACCCATCCTTAGGCTGTGAATATAATGGGCTCTAAACAAATGTCACGTCTCCTCCCATCCTTACTCTCGCCCTTCTGCCTCGGAATGTGAACACAATTCGATTTTTCTCCCCCTTCTAAACAGAAATTATCTGGGTTTAAGCATAAGCCCTAGAACCTTCCAGAAAAGGATTTGGGAAAGAAGGCTGCTCCTAGAGCAGCCAATCCACAAGGAATGACGTGATAGAACAGAATCTTGGGAAGAGGGTGGGGAGTATCAGGAAGTGAGAGGCGGGTGGCAACCCTGCAGTCAGACGTGCCCGGCCACTCTTATTTGCAGCTCCGTTTCTTCTCCGTAATTGAGTTCATGGTGGGAGGCAGGGGATGAATGCAGAAATGACAAGACTGCAGGGGATTCATGTCAAAACCCCCAGCGGCTGACAGCCACCCAGGGCAGGAGCCTGCTGAAGAGGAAGGGGGATGTGCCGACAGCATCCCTCCCACGTCTGCCTTTTGTTGCCACGCCTCTCCTCTTCCCTGGCAGCTGACGGGATGCCTCGTTTAACTTCCAGACAGCATTGCCCAGCCACGGCCTGTCCCCTCCTGCAGCCCTGCCCAGGAACAGGGTGCCTGCCCCCTCCTTGATAAGGGAGACCCTCAGGAAGGCTCAGATAAGCACCACCCTCCTGGCTCCCAGGCTCCACGTTTTACACCCTGCAACCCTCACCCCCTCACCTCTGCCACATCTGACTAGTCCAGGACCCGAGCCGCGGGGAATTGCAAGAAAGCAGAGCAGAAAGCGAGTCTCAGGGGCTCGGGAGGGTAAATCCCGGCTGACACTTGCACCTAACCAGAAGGAGTGCAGAGCCAGCTGCATACTTCACTCCGAGGAGAAGCTTCAACTCTGCATGGAAACCTGTGAGGCCACAGCTCAGGGGCTGTGGGGAAGGAGATGGAGGGAGGTCTTCCTCGCAAAACACTGAACCCATATGAGACCCCAGCTCATCCATCTAGTAGAAACCAAAGCCCAGGAACCCCAGGAGGAATCCCGAGCTACTGGAGCACGAGGTCATCTAGTTTACAGCTCTCTGCTTCCGCTACGCCTCATTACGTCCGGGCAGTTTTCTTACAAAGTGTTAATTCTAAGAAGTGTCTCCTCGCCCACCCTCTTCCATAACAAACTCCTTTGCAGAATCTGCTCCAATGATGTTAATATCAATTAATGTCTGTAAGGAGCGCTGGCTATCCCCTCACAAATATCGCACCTTCCTGAGACCCTGGTAGGTACAGGAGGTTTGATCAGTGTCCCCTTTGTAGGAAAGAAAAACACACGGAGAGGCTGGTGCTCTCCCAAATCTGCTGTTGGTAAGCTCCTCTCCCTCCGCGTGAAAGGCGGCCACCGAAACCAAGGAAAAATGATTAAGGTCTGGTAATAACCTCCTATGAGCCAGAAAAGGCAGTACATAGGATTGCAGGGCCCAGATGAGTTAACGAGTTGACTGTTCCTGAAGTTGCTTTCTGGGAGGAGGGGCATATGAACAGGCACGTGCTCTACAGATGGCTGGCAAAATACCTTCCCCAGAGGCAAGGTGGGTACACAAGAGACGGGACACACCCATTGATCTGTCCTTATAGCACAAAATGAGAAACGAGCTTCTGGATTTCCAAAGGCAAAATATTTGGAAGAGAAGCCTTCAGACTGGTCTCTGGCTTCCCTGCTCTGGCCTTTCTCCCACCTCATTCATTCTGCCCATGCCTTTATCTTTCCAAAGGCAAAATCTTATCCTGTCATTTCAATGTCATTCCAAACTGTAATTCTGATAAAGTCCAAAGGTCCTTGCTACTCTGGGCCCCAGGCACCAGGCCACCCTCCCCTTACCCCACGGCTCCCACTCAAGTTCTCAATAACCCATGCTGCTTTCCGGTTCATGCAGCACACACTGGCCTCAGGGCTTTCGTCCATGCTGCTCCCTTGCCCGGAACTTTCCTCCCTCTACCTCTGCTTGGTTCACCTCTGCCCACCCTTCCTAAGGACCTCCCCAAGTCTGATGGGAGCACCCTTCCTGAAGCTCACGGCGCTGCCCCATCACAGCGCTCATGGCTCGAATGTACCTGGCTGGTTACTTCTCTGACCCCGTATCAGACTGTAAACTCTGTGCCCACTTTGATCACCAGTTTATCCCCAGGCCTATCACAGAGCCTGGAACACATGGTCCTCAATAAACACGTGTTGAGTGAACGGGTGAACACATTACTGACTGACCCCTCCTTAGGAGATGATGTCGAAGCTACTAAAAATTAACTGAAGAAAGATGGCCAACTCTGCGGTAAACAGATTATCCATTATAAGTAGTTATTTGTTTGTCCTTAAACCCTGCTAAACAGAATCACATACTTTCGCAGTTGGACCTTAGAAATTACATAGTCCGAAGATGACATCTACTTGCACACATACCAATGTTCCCACAACCCAGGCCAAAGCTGGCATCACCAATTAGAACAACCTCTCCTGAGCCTGGCAGGTAGCCGGCACCAACTGATTGGAGGTAACAAGGTAAAAGCCTGTTTCCCATCTCCGAAAAGGCTAAACATTAAATTTATAAATCAAGGACTATCACCTGGTCACCTGCCCCAGGTCTCCAGCTCTACTCACAGTGGAAGAGCCACAGTCAGAGCCCAGACTGCCTGACTCCCGAATCAGCTCAGTTCCAACCACGCGGCGTATTTGTAAATCCCTTGCAATGAGTAGCGAGCTTGCTTAAGTGGGTTTGCTTTAATTAATAATAAATATCTAATATGGAAATGTGTTTTCTCCAGCCGCTTAAATGGGCATCGCTGATCATGGGGGCCCCAGACTGCAGGCCCCACCCAGGAGGCGCCGACCAGCCTTCCGAGTAATGGGAAATGCCTATCATCCCGAAAACTCGGCCAAGCGGGGACTCACGGCAGTTTCTCTCGTCGCTCATGTCCCCGCAGTCGTTGTCAAAATCACACCACCAGATGCTGTTGATACAGTTCCCATTGCTGCACCGATACTGGTTGCGGAGACAGGTGTTCTCTGGCCATCGGGGGAGACACAGGAGGAAACGAAACCAATATCATTCTTCCTGCTGGACCACAAGGCTTTCTCTTTTGAGTGTCCATTTGTCTTACTCAAATAACAGGCCTTAGACGGCAAAGGGGAAGGGGGATGCCACACACACGTGCCCGCCGGGAAGCAAGCGTCCAAGGAGGCCCCCTTCTCTCCTCTTTTAATTAAAATTGGAGAAGAGGCAGCTAGCAGCGTCAGAGGGGGTTACAATGATGAAAAAGGAGAGTGATGGTGCCAGGTGGGTCTAGTGGATACAGTGGGTCTAGTATCAATGTTATAAAATACTAATTTCACAAGGAACTCCTTAAGGGACTGTGTACCAAGATCCAAACATATATTCAGTGTATCTATACTATGGTCATATATATTCACATATATTCCATTTATTAACGAGGAGGGTTACGGAGATTTGCTTTACATATTCTTGAGGATTTTTTTTCTGCTTCTTCAAACCATGACTTCTTCAAAGCAAGCAGTTACAATTCCTCACACAGAAAAAAAGGCACTGTTTAGTCGACTGGGTCGAGAACACGTGATGACTGGCCTCCTGTTTGGATAACCAAAGGCATTCTGACAGGGATACAGAGAGGCCCTCTTCTCCTGCTGGAATTCAGTGTTAACTCCATTTCTTTCCAAACAACTTTAAGATGATGTCGAGAGCCTGAAAGAGAGTCTCCTGTGTCTCAGAAGAAAAGGTTCATTTTCTTTCCGTTTGTATTTCTTAAGAGAGCCCAGAAGGCCACTTTGAGTAAATGGAAAAACTAGACAGGAAAGAAAGATTTAGCAGGTTTTCAGGGGGAAAATGTTAGAATCCGTGTTGAAAGGGGGAGTGGAACGAGGCTGCTGCAGCCACTTGGCCAGGGCTTGGGAGGAAAGGCTCGAAGTCCTCCGCAATATTGGTTGGAAAGTTCAGACGTTTCCAGGCTGGCAGGGGGCAGGGGGCAGGGGGGCGGGAAGCTGCTGGATGAGATGTGGTGAACTCTGAAGGAGTCCGACCAGTCCCTTGCCCAAGTCGGGGTGATCCGACTTACGGAAGCAGGAGAAGCTGGAGAAGATAGATGTGGGGCGTGGATGAGATGCGGAAGAGGTGGGGAAAAAAAGAAAGGGGCACTCAGAGGAAAGCCTGCATCTCCTGACACTAATCCTAAAAGCAGCTCTTATTCTTAAAGGAACAGCATGAGCCCGTTCTGGATGAGGACTGAGGGATCAAGGGCCTTGGAACCCGAACCAGGATGTCTGTATCTAGGGGGGTTTAATTTCTACCTTGGGCATTTTTAATAACCCCAAACATGAGTGCATCGAGGACACCCGGAGCGGGGACAGAAGGGAAGGGGGATGGTGGGAAAAGGAAAGCGACGCACCTTCTTTGACACACGTGTTGTTCTTCAGCTGATAGCCGTGAGGACACTCACACATCAGGTCCCCGGACGGGAGGGTGCTGCCGGACACACCGTCTGGACACCTGCAGCTTCTAGTGTTGTTGGCCTTGGGCAGACACAGCAGGCTGCACGGCCTGGACGCACAGGAGGTGGTTCCTGGAAAGGAGACAGATGGTGGTGGCCAGGTTAGTAAACACCAGGGTGCACCGAACGCAGGCCTGAGACCCAGGGCAACTTCCTCCTTCTACAGACCCAGCAACACGACGCTCAGGAAGAGAAAAAAGTGGTAAGTGTGAGACGGGCCGCGGCTGGATCAGATGGCCCCGGAACCAAGCCAGGCACCCACCGGTCCTCCTGGGAATCTGAAATCAGGACGCTGAGACACCACAGGGTAGGTGGGGAGCTGGATCCGGGAGGCGAGTCATGCCCCATGGGTGTCACAGGTGATGCAGGGCATCACAGGTGCTGCAGGGCAAGCCAAAACCTGTACAAATCAGAGCTGTGCAGGTAGGATCAGTCTGCAGCGTTAGGAGGACGAAGCCGACTTAGGGAGAGAAGAAAGGATGACACCAGGACGAGGGAACAGGGAGGGGGAGGGAGGACGGCTTTGCCAGGCCCAGCCCCAGTCCCCATTGGCGCGCCTGCACCTCCTATATTGGGTTCCTTCCTATCCCCCCTTCATTCTTTCCACAGCACTTTTCACTTGAGTTAGCTTGAGCGAGTTTAATATACCTTGTGACCCAAAAGCCCTTAATTAGAACATACACCTGAGAAACGACAGGGCTCGGACAAAGATCTGGGCCTGCCCTTCTCAATTCCTTTGTGCCAGGACACAGCTGCTGAGCTCAATGAGGAACCAACCAGAGACCCATCAGGCAATAAATCCACATGCAATGAACCCACATAAGGACCAGTCACTGTTGATCTAGCCCACTATTTCCAATCTTTTCTCTGGTTTAGCTTTGCAAAGAGAGTGCCACCTAGAGTCCACACAACCCTCCGCTGTGCCCTCAGGGGAGGACTTCTGTGGATGGGCAGGGATGGAAAAGGTGTTTTCTACCCTCCACGTCTTTCTGGGAAGGAGACAGAGGACCCATAACCATTTCCTAACAACTGAAAATACGACGCGACTATAAAGCAACGTGAAAGCCACGTAAATTAAGAAATGTATTTTTTCCTTTGCCTGTGACTACTCATCACCAAAACCGGGAAAAAGATACATAAATGCTTGGATAAAACTCAACTGATAGAGATTCTGCAGCTGTGCCATCTCGTGGACAGAGAACCCCACCAGAATGAAATCCAAGTAACCGGTTTCCAGCCAGCCAAGATCTGAGCTAGGCCACGCCTCTGCTGGCCTCTGGTTGGGAAACAGGGTTCATTAATGACAATCAGTACTCAGATGGGTGATGACACACTCAGAAGCCTTGGATGTGTTGGCACCTCATCGGTGTTTAACTGGTATTACACATAGAGATAAAAACCCCCGTGGTACAGCAACAGTATTGCTTTCATACTAAGGATACAAGAGCACAAGGCATTACCAAGTAGATAAAATACACACATCCACAGGGGGAGACCTGTATGATGAAACATTCAAAAGGGGTTTGCAAATGACTCCATCAACCTATAGGCTGGATTATCATAGTGAATAACCTGCTGACTGGAGCAGAAATGCCGGAAGCCAGCTCCCGCTCATCTGTTCCGTGGGCAGACACTGTCCCTTTATCTCAAATACACCTGCCGTGGGCTGCAGGAGGGAATGTTGAGCTGCCAGGAACGAAAACAACCCCATCTGGGGTTCTGGAACGTGTTCTTTGTATTCAAAGGATGCTGTACTGTTTGACGTTACAAGAAATTGAATAACAGAATATTTGAAAAATACTCAACGACAGGAGTATTTTCACATGGGTCGTGTCTGTAAAATAACACAACTGACATTTTCCCGTGCAGGGCAAATGTTCCCACCCAAAGAAGCAAGAGGTGAAAGTACAGTGCCCAAAGGGAGATGCGGTAATCCAGGAGATTGGTCTCAACAGACTTGAATGAATCTGCAGCCCGAGAGGCAGGGCCAGGGACAAACCCCAACCTAGGCAGGCAAGTCACTGACCCCAAGAGTTAGGCAGGGCAGGAGTGTGTGGGCAGGTCCAAAGCCACAGTACAGAAAACGGGAGTTCTAGTTACAGAGAACCCGGGAGAGCACAGAAGGAGGATTCAGCAGAGTTCCACTACAACACAGCTAGAGACCCCTCACCCAGGATGCCACAGCCTTTTGTGGGCAAGGTGGGCAATGTGAAGAGTGGACAGCTGACAGCCTTCATCTCCAAAGATGTTCCTTTAGAAGACCAAACACTTAGCCCCACAGTGTCTTCACTAGGCGTAGTCAAAACATTGTTAGATTTCCTCTTTGGAAAACTCCCCCAGAACCAGTTTAGGAGCCAAAATTGCTATTATCTCGCTTAACGATCTACATACTTTTGACAATTATCAAATCCACCCCACATAATAAATATCTGCCTTCATTATAGATACTGAAAAGCATGTGCTTACTGCCGGCTCTGAAGGAGAATTCAAAGAACTCCAAAATATTTTAACCCATTACAGCATCAGTTGCATACATTAATAGCCTTGCAAAGTAAGCTGTTTTAAGGAAAAAACACTCTTTATGAAGAGTTAATTCCAGTAACGCTGTGTAAAAAACAGCCAGGTATAAAGACAAAAAAAATGCATCTGTTTATAACCAAATATCCCAAACAGACACTTTGCAAGTGAACAAAATTCTTATCCTAAACAAGAATCAATCAAAATCTAGTATTTCTCGATCACTGTTGTATCCCACAGCACTGCTAATCCAACAACAGATCACAGACGGTACAGAGCCTGATGGTTTCATTGAAGTTCAAGCTTTGAAGTCAACTAGGCCACGGTTCAAATTCTCACCACTTACTAAATGTGTGATGGAGAAAAGGTACGGAACCTGACTTCCACATTCTCATCTATAAAATGGGAATCATAATACGCATGGACTTGGGGAAGGTTAACTGAGGTTATACAAGCCCACTGAGCCAGTCAGTGTGGTGCTTATGACACAGCAAAACCCCTTAGAGTAAATGCCGTTATCACTTTACACATGGCTAGTACAAAGTCCTGTGTGTGTTAGGAGGAGACAACAAAGTTGATAAAGCTCGACTGGCACCAGGGATCGCCATTACCTGTCATGAACTTGTAATACTCTCAGTGTCTGACAAAGCAGACAGGATTGAGCAAACAAGTTCAAGGCCAAGAGGCACCCACTGCACACAGGCAGTGCTGGCAGCCAGGTGCCACCGCAAATGCTTTGATTTAACCCAAACCGGCCTGAGACATGACAAACTGGCTTCACTGGCCCTGTGTCTGCGGGCAGGAGGTCCCCGGGAAGCAGGAGACAGGCCATGATTCCCCCTTTATGTCCCAAAGAGTCACCTTCCTTGAAACTAGCCAGAGTAGCTCTGGGGTCACAGCGGTGACCGCATGGCAGCTGGGATGAAGTGACCGGCCGAGACTCGGGGTGGGAACCGGGGTTTACAGGTCCATCGGAACACAGGGTTGCAGGAGCTGAGGCTGTGTGCGCAGCCAACACATGCTGACAAGCACATGTCAAAATGCAGACCTGCTTTTCTGGACGGGGAGGTAACTTGAAGAAGTGCTGAGAATTCCCTCGGCTTGCCAGCGGGGCGGATCAGTAGGGCTGGGTGTCCTCCGTCAAAGGCCCTGAGATTTCAGCCCCTGGAGCTGGAAAGCATGATTCCTTTCTCTCTCCTTATTTCATTCTTTTTTTTTTTTTTTAATCTTTTTCTTTTTTTTGTCTTTGAGAGAGTGTGTGTGTGTGTGTGTGTGTGCTTTTTTTGTATTTTGTCTCTCTGCCCTATTTCAAAACAGGCACCTCCTGTAAGAAAGAATGTGACTTTTTCGTCTTGTGGCAGAACGGGAACAAAAGCCCAGCTCCTAAACATGGGAGGGGGCTTTGGGAAAGCTAATTCACATCTGAGATTTTGTTCCCTAATCTAGAAACCATGGACCATAATACCAGCCCTGCCTACCTCACGGGTCAGCTGTGAAGACGTAACAATAATGCAGACTTCCATTTCTAGGATACTTTACAGTTTTCCAAGCGTGTTTTCATGCTCTCTTCATTAGTCCCCAAAGGATAGCAATGATATCTATAACCGTATTATTTCCCCTTGTCAATTTTCTCTTAGCACAGGGCCAGCCAAAAACCACAAGACAATATCAACGTTCTAGTTCAAAACAGGAAACCTAGCAGTCTGTCAATAAAGGAGAGTCAGCAGACCCAGGATGCTACTTAATCCTGCTGAGATAAAGAGGGCTCTTCTTAAAGGGACTATTCTTCTGGGGAGTACCCAGATCCCCCTCCTCTAGAATCAACAGTATGGTTGGGAGATAAACAAGGGGCAAGGGCCATGCAGTAAGGAAGAAGGTATCCTACTGAATAGTCTTGGACCCCAGGACCACCCAGTCAGAGCCTTGCAGCAGTCCTTGAAGCCTCAGCCCACAGTCTTTCATACACCCGTTCTCTACACCCACCAGCAACACTCCCCACCCCCATCCCTTCTTCTTTCAACAAGTATGAATTGAGCAGCTACTGAGTGCTGGTCATTGGTAAGATTACTGAGCAAAAACAAAGACAGAATCTCCTTCTTCATGGGGTTTAGAGTTTCACAGTGGGGACAAGCGAATTAAGTCATCATATAACTAGATCTCACATTGCGAGGGAAGTAGGGCTCAATGAGCAACTGGTCATCTGAGCAACCAGAGAAGACGGGACTCCTGTCGGAAGCTATGCACCCAGCACAGCATCGCTCCCCGTCAGGGTGCCAAGCGGGGATTAAGTGCACACTGGGCCTCTCCAGCTGCAACAGAAGCCACACCACCCATCAGTCAGGGGCCAAAGGCAGGAGGAGGGTGTCATTTACCCACCGAGCACCAGCGTTCCAGGCAGGCAAAAACATGCTGTCTTCCAGCTGTTTGTGTATCATTAGAAAAGAAATTAAGATGTCATAGGAAGAAATTAAATAATGCACATGTTGTCATGACAGGCTGCCAGATCCTGCTTGATCAGAGACTGCCCACACCCAGCCCCTTGCAAGAGATCAACTCGACAGAGATTAAGGAGGATGCTGCCTTACCGGTTGTCTTCCCCCGGTAGAAAATCTTCAGGTCCATGGGCCCCGTGAGCCGGTTCGCCAGAATCGCCATCTCAGACCCACTGTATTTGGAAGCTCGGAATATGCTGAGCTGTGACCAGTCGTCCCAGTAGATGTCATTCTACAAAGAAAACCTTTGTTCGTCAGTCAGTTCTTCTGTCTTTTTTTCTGGACCCTCATTCAGACCAAGAGCTCCATCGTGCAGTGGACACCTACCATTCACTGGCTGAATGATCAGCCTGATCAAGACCTGACTTAAATGCAAGAGTCAGTGATTTTATCCAAACCTCACCAAGCATCCACACTGAAGGAACCACCCCAAAGAAACTATCCGATAAGCATCCGGTAAGTTTGACCACAAGTTGAACCCTTCCGTAGAAAATCTGAACAACCATTTTGTGTTCTAGAGTCGAAGCACAAGTGATAGGCCACCCCCAGGAGGCAGAGGTGGGACAGGGATCATCTCAAGACATCAGGGAATGAAGAGAGCAAACCTCACAAGAGACCAAGACACAGAGCCAGGGACTTCCCTGGGGACGCAGTGGTTAAGAATCTGCCTGCCAATGCAGGGGACAGGGGTTCGATCCCTGGTCCAGGAAGATCCCACATGCTGTGTAGCAACTAAGCCCACATGCCGCAACTACTGAGCCCACGTGCTGCAACTACTGAAGCCCGCACACCTACAGCCCATGTTCTGCAACAAGAGAAGTCACCGCAATGAGAAGCCCGCGCACCGCAATGACGAGTAGCCCCTGCTCACTGCAACTAGAGAAAGCCCGCGTGCAGCAACGAAGACCCAATGCAGCCAAAAAATAAAAAATTTTAAAAAAAGACACAGGGGGCTTCCCTGGTGGTGCAGTGGTTGAGAGTCTGCCTGCTGATGCAGGGGACACGGGTTCGTGCCCTCGTCCGGGAAGATCCCACATGCCGCGGAGCGGCTGGGCCCGTGAGCCATGGCCGCTGAGCCTGCGCGTCCGGAGCCTGTGCTCCGCAACGGGAGAGGCCACAACAGTGAGAGGCCCGCGTATCACAAAAAAAAAAAAAAAAGACACAGAGCCAAAATGAGGCCACCGATACTGAAAGGCAAGCCAGGACTTTTCATGGGATGCAACCTCAAACTTTTGAAAGGTGAACAGTGAGCATCCTGGATCCCTGGCAGCTCTGTCTGGCATCCCCCCCTATGGGCAGAAAGAAACTGCCTCCAATTCAGAAATGAGCTGAGTTTCTAGGTTAGATAAGCATCTCTGCAAAAACCCGGTGACAGCAGGCTCTGCACTTCAGTCTGCTCCTCACAGACACTGACAGGTTGCCCAATGCTGGAGCAGGTGAGGCCCCACCTTAAAGACAGCAATGGCGTAGGGGTGTGGGAGGTTGTCCAGGATGACGGAGCGCTGCTGGCCGCTGAAGGTGATCCGCTCGATGCAGTCCAGGTAGGCATCCGTCCAGTAGATCCACCGCTCATCCACGGTGATGCCATTGGGCCACTTCACGTCCTCCGACACAAGACGATAGGCAGCCGAACCATCCATGTTGCTCCGGTAAATGCCAGGCCTCAGGTCCCCCCAGTCGGTCCAGAACATCACCCTGGCCAAAACCGGGGAAGAGCACACATCCCATCAGAACTGGGGAAATGGGAGCTCAAAAACTGCTCCGAAGAGACAAGCATTCAGCCGGTTAGTTCAGCACTGTTATTATAATCTCTAATTCTAATAGGTAAAGCCACTTAACTACTTGACCCACAAATTCTTTTATTGGAATTTATCTATGGTACAATCAAGTTATGCAAAGACAATGTACAAAGATGTTCACCACAGCATTGTTCATACTAGCCAAAAAAATATACATAGGTGTGTATACACATATATATTTAGGTGTATATACATGTATACACACAAAAATGTTAACCTATAAAGTGATACATTACGGTACACACAAAAGAATATTATGATGTCTAAAGATCTACATGTGCTCACATAAAACAATCTTCAAACCATATTAAATATTTTTAAAACATGCAGAATAGTAAATATCCTATAATCCTTTCTGATACGCGTGTGTGTGTGTGTCTGTGTGTGTCTGTGTGTCTGTGTTTAAAGGGCATACACGTGTACACGGGTAAAAATAAACTCTGAATGATAACTCTTAACCAAGAAACTGTTAACAATGATTACCCCTAGGAAATGTGAGGGTGAAGAGTTAAGAGAATGGAGGAAACAAATATTTTTCATTTCATAAACTTCTACTCTCTTTTAATATTTTTAATCAAATGAGTATCTTATTTTCAGAATTTTCTTTTAAAATTCGATCTAATTCTCAATCATAAATGCTACAAAGCCTCATCCAGAATTTCCCTTTTAGCTCTGTTTCCTTAAGTTAATAATAAATTAATAAAAAGCACCTCTGCATTTCCCAAGTGCATACAAATTGCTGGTAAGAAAACACAAGCTGGGGGGCAGAGAAAAGAAGCAAGGGGTTAAATGTGTGTATCACACGTTAAACTCAAGATAAAGACTCCCTACAATATCCAACTATGTGGGCCTGACTATGTCCAGAGAGACTTTTAATACTACCTTTTGTTAGAGAAACATCCCACAGCTGTGAGACATCTGGGTGCCTACAGAGATTCTGATGCTTGCTAATGGAAAGGGGATGGAGTTAGCTGCCCAGGATGTCTAAGTCATGGTTCCAAGACCTGCAGGTCATAGATTATTTCAACCACAATCATTAGAAACGAGTTTCTGTCCAGCAGTTTGCCTTTCCATGAGAATCTGTCTGTTACAGCATTGGACACACACAGATTTCCTTTGGGACCACACTTACCCGTCTTGGGGCACGAGGACCAGAGCCCTGGGCCGGTCAAGCACAGAGGAATTGACAATCGTGAGTCGGAAGTCGCCATCTGGATTCCCCACCTGACAAAGGAGGGGAAAAGGCCAAGATGGGTCTGAGCTCCTTAAACGTTGCAAAGTTTCCTACTTGGCTCCCTCCTACAGATGGGTCCCTTTATGGCCGCCTGATTCCCCTACAGACTGATCTGGAAATCTGCCCTGACCTCCAGCCAGAATGAGTTCTTCCCTCCTCTGGCTCAGCTGACAATTCTCACACAGTCTGACAGCGGAGCCAGCGCCACCTGTGCCCCCAGTTCTGGGGGCTTGATGACCTGCACGAAGTAAGCGCTCACTGTGTGTTTACTAACTCCACCCGCCTCCGCTGCTCCAAAGCCACCCATGGCTCTGCTTTGTCCACAAAACAAATTCTCAACGTCACCGCCTTGCCGTTGAAGAGCCTCCACAGACTGCTCTCTCCACATTCTCTCCTCCACACAGGCTCCTACAACTTCAGGGAGGCTGACCTCTTTCAAAGACACACAGTCACATTGCCCCATTTGATGTTCTTTGCAGCACGTGGCACCGATAGGACGGATGGACTTATTTCTTCATTATTTTGCTTGCTCCGCTAAAACCTAATCTCTCTCAGCACAGGGACCTGTGTGTCTTGCCTCCTGCTGTATCATCATGACCTAAAACCATACCTGGCACGAAGTGTGCCCGAAAACAGCACTTGTCAAATGACTGAATGGATAAAGGAATCCTCACCTTACAGATGAAGAAACTGAAGCTTAGAGGGGATGAGAAACTTGCCCGAGTCACTTAGCTACTAGAATAAAGACTGAATCCAGGGCTTCCCTGGTGGTGCAGTGGTTGAGAGTCCGCCTGCCGATGCAGGGGATGCGGGTTCGTGCCCCGGTCCGGGAAGATCCCACATGCCGCGGAGCGGCTGGGCCCGTGAGCCATGGCCGCTGAGCCTGCGCATCCGGAGCCTGTGCTCCGCAATGGGAGAGGCCACAACTGTGAGAGGCCCGCGTACCGCAAAAAAAAAAGACTGAACCCAGGTCTGTCTCTCGAGTTTGTGGCTTTTGTCATGTAACTTCCCCCAACTCTCTGGGTCTCTCTGCTTCTACTGTGCCTTCCAGTAAACCACAAGTCATGTCTCCCCAGTGAAATCAGCATAAAGAGGTGCGGAGGCAGCGCCCCACTGTCTCAGCAGGAACATGCAGGGGTTGAGCATATGCCTAGGAGACCATGACTTCTTACCCTCCCAGTGCCCTGCGGAGCTCAGGTGCAGACAGGTGAAGTGAGGATACGAGAGCACCTACCTTACAGGGTGGCTGTGAGAAGTGAATCAAATGATTCATGCAAAGTGGTTCCAACAGGGTATCTCATCATTAATAACAATGATATTATGATAATAATCACGATATTATCTTCATTATGCTAATTGACAGCATAATACTCGAGTGTGGCTGTTACGGTATTGTAAGAACGCGACGGTATCATTATCATCATTGCTGTTACTACTCTGTGCTTCTGCTAGCCCAAATGTAAGTATTCAGGTATCTTAATGAAATCTCTGTTTAACAGATTCAGGCCCCCTGTTCGCACACGGGACCTCCATTCTCTGCATTTCTCAGGGAATCTCCAGAGGAATGAGACACACTGGCTCCTGCTTCTGTGTCAAATCTGGCTCCCAGCCCAGGGGCTCCCCTGCCTGCATAATTAAGGACATACCTCAATCTTTTTGAAGCCAGAATCCACCCAGTAAAGTAACTGGCTGAGGGGTTCAAAAGCCAAGGCTTCCACTGTCTCCAGGCCAGAACTGACGATCACCTCTTGCCCTGCACTCCCGTTCAAACAGAGGCGCTGATGAGAAAGAAAGAAAGAAGAAACGGTGTGAAATGTTCAAATGATCTCCAGCCAAATCAGCCCCTTCGATGGGAACCCACTTATTCAATTGGCTTGAAGGGGGAGGGCGGAAATGTTTTATATTCGTAAGTGTTCCAGATGCATGAAGCTGGTTTTTGATAAAAGCATTTCTAAAATGGATTATGGCTTCCTGTTTGAAGCAGAATAACTAAACAGAACTGAATCTTTTATATCACCTTGCATTATCATCATGAACACCGGTCACTGAGCTGTGCTGTATCACAATAATGAGGTGGAGATGACCAAAATGCATAAGTCTGTCTGCTTTTAAAATAAACGAAACCAGACTGCTGTTATTTTTTAAATCCTGTGTCTGCTTTTTATAAAAAGTCTTTCCTCCCTCGGGAGGCTCCTAGCCATCAGGTGCTATCGCTGGGACAGTAACGGGCAGTAGTCACTGCCACCTCCCCACCAAACCCTTCGGATACCCGGGCCCTGTAAAATTTCTGTTGGGTTGGAAGTCCAGATACAACTTGCTGGAATTGCTTTTCTAGAAGGATCAAATAAGCAATGAATAAATATCAAATAGCTCTCCTTTAAAATGCATGGGTCTGAGTGTATGGCCATCTATCTGGCCTGCATGGCGACCTTCACAGCTTACTTCCTGGTTCTTGACCGTGCTCAGAATAGCTGAAATGGATAATTACGTGAACTATGGAGAAGTCAAGTGTTACTATATCACGGCTTGGAAGGAAGGACGCTAACGAGGCAGTGCGTACGATAGGGAGGGACTAATAGTGCTACACACCGAATCCTAAACGCTTTCCAGCAGGTAAAGGGAGACCTCACTTAGAAGCAATACCACAGACTGGCGGCTCCCTCTGTCCTTCCTACAAGGACAGAGGTAGGTAGGGAAAGAACATACTAAAACTGAAAAGTGTCCTCCGTTGGCCCTGAGAGGAGTTACAACTTAAAAACCTCCAATACCCATCTCCTCGGGCCACTCTGCAAGAAGCTTACCAGGACTGGGCAGTCACGAGGCACAGCCCCCGCGAGCAGACCCAGAGTGGACGCACCTGGATGATGTCCAAGGCCAGGTCGGACCAATACAAGCAGTTGCGGTCATAGTCGAAGTCCAGGGCCACCGCTGCCCGCAGCCCGGTGAGAGGCAACTGCTCGGTGGCTCCGGAGGTCAAGTCGTAGCGGTGGATGGACTTGCGCATGGCGTACAGGATGAACTCGTTCTCCTCTGCACAGACACACAAAGACGACAGGGGGCTGGACCTGGGGATGCTGAACGGGTCCTCGCACGTCTGACCCTCTTTTTTCTCACCCATAAACCTCAGAGCCACTGCACGTGGCGTGGGTCAAGTGAGAACGTAGGAATCCAGAAGGTGGGTAAAGGAATCACATTTCTGCCTTGGGCAAGTTTCTTAAACTCCCGTGAATCTCTGTTTCCTCTGCAAAGTGTCTACTGCTACATTTTTTAAAAATCTAGATTCCCTCCGGTAGTCATGCTCCAATAGCTATTCTTCAGAGCTCGGCCCAAAAGTTTTGGTCACACTTGACAAAATAATTACACCAATCAGCACGTTCCTCCTTGTCACAGGACTGCATCACGTGGCATCGTAATCTTGTTGACTAAAGACCCCAAGTCGCTGAAGACTTACAGCTAAGTTTCCTAATCTATTTACCCACCCATTCAATATTGTTCACAATGACACAGAGCAATTATATCACCCTACTATATTTTCAAAGCAATAATACATCCTTGGCCACCTACAAAACGTTTTACAGCACAATCATCACAAAGATTCTATCTCTACTTAAATACTTACACAACATACATACTATGTACCAGGCATTGTCTGATCCCAGTAACAACTGTATAAAGGAAGAACTACTATTAACTTGATTTTACAAATGAGAAAACTGAGAGCAAAGAGGTTAAGTAACCCACTCAAGGTCACACAACTAGTAAGGGGCAGAACCAAGACTTGAACTCGGAGGGTCTGGATCCAGAGTCTATGTTTTAACACCCAATGGTGTAACACCGATGGTGCCATTTTTCAAGACACAGAAATAGAAGCCCAGGGTGCTTACGAGACTGACTTAACGTCAGACAACTAGGAACGGGAAGAGCTGGTGCTCTGTCTCTTCCACTTAGGGAACAGCCTGGAAAACATCCAGATTCTTCCAAGGGAATGGAGATGAGCGACACACCTGCATCCCTACCTGAGGCATCCGTTGTGACAATATGTTACATCTGGGACCAAGTTGCAAATCTGGATCCCTCTGCTGCATGCCTGCACGGTGACTGTGGTTGTTTGCTCTCTCTCATCCCATTCATTCAACGAGTTAACATGTCCTAGCCACCTCTGCTTTATAAAGGCTTCAATATAGATAATGCACCCCCAAAATGTAAGTCTACCTACTATTCTTTACCAAAGGTAAATTTGCCTTCTTTTCCTTCAGTATTACTTCACTTCAAAAGTATCTAAGCCACCACCACATGATAACAAACCCCTCCCTTTGGTTTGCAAGAAAACCTTCCCACTGTAATTCCCAGGGGACGGAATAGTCAAGATGAAAAGTGCCGAGCTTGTAAATGACATTGGAATCAAGGATTCTCATGGCAGCTGCCACGTGGAGATGCAGAGACACGTTCACAGCAGCAAGCCCTTCACCCCACATCTGTCTACCATCTAGAAACCTCATTCTGTTGCTTTGGGGTTTTTTTTTTTTTTCCTTCTAACCAACTAGTGCCTTTTGAGTAGAGTCTGAGTCCTGAAACACCTGCCTTAGGATTGGGTGTAGAGGAACAGACAGCATTTTGTGTGCAATTCTTAACTCAGAAAAGAACTAGAACTCTCGGTAAATCCCAGCCTAGAGATGTGCGTTATTACCCTAATCTCAAAGGAAGAAAAATTACTTCACTTTTAAAAATTCTTCCAGACGACCAGATTACCTCATCTTTGCAAACATATGACGGTTCCACATTAGTCCTATAAAACCATCTTCTCCTTTCTTGGTACATCCCTGCCTTCTATTCCATGCTTTACAAAAAAAAAAAAAAAAAAAAAAAAACATTTAGGAGGTGGCCTACACTACAAATGAGATTTTTTCACTTCATTCCCTATCCTATCTTCTCCTATCAGAAGAGAAACTAGCTTTCCTACCAGTTTAGACAGTTTTAAACAAACTGTTTTGCCCCTCGCTGAATTACCTTCAGAAATATTTATTACCAAAGTACCTACTCCAGCCCCTTAAGAGCGATCACTCAAACCCTGCTCACCCAAGCCCTCATCAATAACAGCTCTCGTGAGGGGACTGTTTGAATATTATCTGCTCATTTGTGGGAATCTGCGGAAGCCATGTTCTTTTGAAGTCTCCACAGTGAGGGATGTTAATTACTCAGTAATGATGGAAGATTAAATTAAGGGACTAATGAGCTTAGCATGAAAAACACCAGGGCAAACTGGCGAGCAGTGAGCGAAGGCGAGGGCTGCTCTTCCCTGCCCGCGGAGGACGAGGCTGTTCGCTCAGGCTTCCTTTGGTGCTGATGTCTGTTCCATCAGACGCCACCACCACCAGTGGAGCCAGCTCCAGTCACGCACCTTCCCCGAGAGGCGTGAGCAGGAGGGAGGGCTCAGAGGGAAGAGAAGCCCTACATGAAAAAGACTAGAAACGGAGCAAAGAAAGGAAAGATGCTAAGAGATTAGCTCTTTGTTAAGGTATCATAATTTCACGTCTATATTACAAATACCTCCACATCTGCTATCACCACCAAATCAACTTGAAATGTTTGGAACACATTATACCTTTATAGCACGTGCACTTGCTGCAAAAGTTTCCCCCAATGAGCACGCACGTGATCACCTCAAAGAATGGGAATGACGCTCACGTGCCACTTGAGTGATGGCCAAGCAAGAGCATGAGGCTTAGAGTCTGAATTCTAGCTCTGTCACTCACCAGACGTGGGACCTCAAATAAATTGTTTAACTCTCTCCTCTGAACACACTTCCTCATATTAAAAAAAAAAAAAAAAATGGAGCTAATAATAATATCTGCTTCACTGGGTAGTTTTAAGGACTAAACTGATAACGCATGGAAAAGTACATTAAAATGTGTAAAATTCCGTTAAAATATTAGTCATAATTATTGTTATAAAAATTAAGATAGATCACTTAGCTATTTCCCAGAAAGCCATGAGTCTCTTTCTATGACAAACAAACGGATCACGGAACACACAGAAGGCCTAAGGGTGCCCTCGGCCCCCCACGCCTAGAATACAACAGATGCCAAATAAATATTTTTCAACGAACAAAAGGGATTTCCCTCCGAAAATGTCTTCCATTCCTATAAAAACATAAGGTTATAAATAAATGTTGTTTGGATACCATGCTTAGGGGGAAACGGGAGCTCTGAGATACCCATCCTTTCTCTCCAGGAAGTTTGAAGAGCCAGGTGAGATCACGGGAATGCTTCAACAATGTCTCGACAAGACAAAGGGAAGAAACCACGTCTCACCTGCCAAAGGACACGGCACCAGCTCTCCTTCCAGGCGTACTTCAACATCTCCTCCACTGCAGGTGTCCCCAGAAATCTTCCGATAGCTGTCACCCCCACCAAGAGTAAGAGGTCAGAAACATCAAAGAATAGTCATAAAGGAACATCTACCCATCCATGGACAACACAGCTTATCTATTCATCTTCCTATACAGCAAGAAGAAGGAATTGAATCATTCTGAATTGCTTCTGCCTGTAAATAAATGAGGCAGCACAGACAATTTGGAGCGCTGTCCCAGGCGAGAGTTCCACATATACCGTTGACCCTTGAACAGCTCCAGGGTTAGGGGCACTGACCAACCCCCCACCACTAGTACTGCTACCTCCACCTCAAAATCAAAGGAATTCATAAATGACTCACCCAAAGGCAGGAACTCAAATAGTCTGAGTAGAATCAGGATTAGAACCCTAGTTCTTTTGATTCTACGTACTGTGATCTCTCATCGAACACAAACTTTCCCCCACCTTAACTTAAAAGTACAGTGAAAATACAGGTATTACATTTACTGAAGAAACTCCACATGTAAGTGGACCTTATATGCATTTCAAATGTGTATTGTTCAAGCGTCAACTGTATCTCTTCAACACAATGCTCTGAAGACGTGCACTGGCTGAAGTTTATGACTTAAGAAATAACTGGAGTTGCAGAGACGCTTACAGACTTGCATTTTTTTCCACGGGGGGCTAGGGTGGGGAGACAAGTTTGCAAACATCACCGTTTTAAAAATTCCCCAAGCTACCTGAAACCTGCTACCTTGGAATTCTGGCATTTAGAGTATGAAAGGAACCCAGGTGGTCCTCTGCGCTCTCCATACCAAGTGCAGACCCGCCGTGCCCCAGACATGGCAACCTCTGTGAGACGTACCCTCTGGTTCTCCTGTAAGCAGAACCCACAGGACAAGGCACAGGAGGGGAGTGCGACTTCCCAGAAAACTCAGGATCCGGAACACAAACCTCTAATAACAAATCTTCACTCATCTTGAAGCCAAAGTCACTGAAAAGGCAATTGGGGCTCGGTAAGGCCGCTGGTTGACACACTTCAGGTATTTTGGGACCCTCCCTTGTGACGTCCACCCTACTGCCCACCACCTGTATTGTAAGTTACTCAACATGTCCCTTTAACGAATACTCACTATTTTACACTAATGCATTTTCAGAAGAAACTTTATAACAGAGCCGTAATTGGAAAACCATTATCATATGCCATAAATAGACAGAAACGAGACAGATCATGATGCCAAAGACAAAATAATACTGACTTTTTTTAGCTGGACCCAGTTCCCTGTCCAGAGACTCTGGGCCTGCCCTCTCTTTGTTAAAAGCAATTGGCAAATGTGAAGAATTACTAGCACCCAGTGAGACTTTCACCTTGACGTGACTAGAAGGATTAAAAGAGAAATTTAAAGGAACCGTCTTTTTTCTAAACTAAGGATTCAATGTTATTTAAGAGCATGTCCACCTTCTCCCTAAAATCACCGTGGGGGCCTCCTCGTGCACTTCGGGACCCAGACCTTCTGCAATTTGGGGACCACATCTCTTCCACACTGGCCAGCTAGCCAGGCAGAGCCCTGGGGTAGGAAGCAGGGGTCCCAGGTCTAGTCTTGGCCCTGCCCTTGTCTGCGTGAGTGGATGGCTCTAAAACGAGGCAGCTGTACTTGCCAAGGTCTGGCCCAAACCATAAACTCGTGATCCAACGGGACTTTCCTTGTCGATGTGCTTTACCCAAAAGCCTTCATTTACTCTATCAACTATAACACCTACTGCAGGAAAAGTATTAACAGGTACAGGGCAAGGTGGTTCGTGTACATATTACATGACAGTCCACATTTAGCACCCTGTAGAGCATTTTTCAGAAGGGAGCAGTTTTATTACTGTACCAAACACGTTCCATTCATTAAATCCAGTAAATTTCTACAGAATGGCTGCTTTAAACCTTTTGGGGGACTAAGCAGAGCATTAATTACTCCAATGGCAAAGTACTCTGCTTGAGCAGTTTTTTCAAACTATGGGTCATGACCTAGTGGGCTGTGAAAGCATATTGGAGGGTCCAGACCTGCTTCCTCCCCCCCCACAAAAAAATTGCAAAATTCATCGCACTTGAAAGTGAATCTTACCTCATAAAACTTCTGTTTACATAGATGTGTGTACATGTCTACATACACAAATATGTGTAGGTACAAGATCACACTATAAAATACATTGCTTACTAGCAGTTGCAGTCAAGAGTTTGAAAACCACTCTTATTGGCAACCTGGGGGAATATAAAGATGTAAAAGAAACTACTCCTGAAATCAGGGAACATACAGGCTAGTAACTGTGCTTCCCAGGGAGGCCCGAAAGGACTGTTGGAAGTAAGTACAGCTGTCCTCTCTTCATGTCCATGTCCAGACCCTGCCCTCCCCACTGCCACAGGTCAGTGCCACCAAACCTTTCCAAGAGCCATGCAGTCAGGCTGGTTCCTTTCTAGAAGCTACAGCAAACAGGGGAACCACAAGATGCCCTGAAACACACCCTTCACCGTTTGCATGGTCATCACCCCACAATCCCATCTGGCCCAAAGCCCAAGAGGGGCGGGGCAGGCCGTTTCCTGGTCTCAGCCTCCAGTGGCTTTTAGCTGAGTGGGTGTGGTGGACCCATGGGGGCCAGGCACCTGGCTTTTGCTTTTGGTTGTTGCTATTGCTGTTTTGGGGGGATTTTAGAGAAAAACAATGATGATTTTAGAGAAAAAGCGTAATAGTGTTCATCAAAAAAAAAAATCAAGATTTGTCAGATTTTCTCACATATTCTTCATTTTGTCTTATTTTCAAGTATTTAATGGGGATAAAAGAGGGAGGAGAGAGGGCTCGTAATCTTTTCCATGATCAGGGTCCCCAAAGTCTCAATCCAGTCGGCAGGGATACCTCAGACCAGCAAAATCCCTCCGACTGGCATTACCATTTAGGGTTCTCTAAGGGAGGGCAGAAGGCAGCAGAGGGGCACTGAGCGGACATCACTGGGAACATTGAACAGCTCTGTGCTTCTGCCATGAAAGCGTCTACGTCGTTATCTTAGGACCACACGGCTTTCGGAGAGGATGCTCGTCTTTGGCTGTCTAAAGCCCTGCTGCTCTGAGGGTAGCTCTGCAGAGAAGCAGCCTCGGGGTCACCTGGAGCCTGGGCGACGGCAGGGCCCCAGGACAACCAAGTCAGGACTTGCATTTTAATGAGATCCAAGATGATTCACATGCACCTTCAAGTTTCCGAAGCACTGGTCTAGGACCGGAACTGCCTGAATCTGGTTGGCTGTTTTGTAAATAAAGCTTTATCGGGTCACGGCCACGCCCATTCATCTAGGCGGCAATCTCAATACACAGGCAGAGCTGAGTAGCTGCAACGGAGACCACATGGCCTGCAAAGCCTAAAACGTTTACTCTGTGGCCCTGTTCCCACCTCTGGACTAGAACACATCCAAGGTTTCTGGCTTTAGTCAAGATAAGTGTGGCTTCCCAAAGCAACCTTTGGTTTCTTTATGCTTCGGCAACCACTGAAAAATGAGTTATGTGCTTACGATCAGTACCCGCGCTCTACCGAGAGCCCTGCAAACCTGGAATGATTTCATGCTGGATCACAGACTTGGGGGATCGTCTACGGGCTCTGAGACCCTATGTCTCTACTGCTAGCATCATCTTCCTAAAGCTAAGCTCTGTTCTGGTCATCAACTCTCCTCAAAAGCCTCCAAAGACATCCTCCTGCTTACAGAATATGGTCCACGCCCAAGTCTCCACCCCACCGTAGTCTCTCTCTTTTCAGCCTCATCTCCACTCACTGACCCCCAGTCATACATCCAACAAGACATCCAAACTAAACTACCAACTACACTTTCCTGTTTCCACACCTTCACGCTGCTGCTGCGTCTTCCCAGAACGCTCCAGTCACGTACCCTGATGCTTCCTCCTTAAAGCCCATCTCAAACAGTGTTGCCTCCAGAGATTTCCTGATTCCCCAGCAGCAAATCCCAGTCTCCTCTTTCCTATCAATAATCCCAGCAAAAGCACCCGTTCCTCCTCCAAGGTACCTGCATCTTCCCGTCTCCTGTTACAATGATTTGTGTGCACGTCATTTCTTCCACAATGTCAAGCAGCGTCTTGGATATTTTACTCAAGGACCCATGAATATACAAATATATATATATATATATATATATATATATAAAAACACTAACCCCCCCTCGTTTCAGATAAAGAAACAAATTCCCTCTGGAATAGGGCTCCTAACAAAAAAGGAGTTATCTACAATCGAACCTTCAGCATGTTCCTTTCTTGGGCTGCCCTCGTAGAAACAAATCCCAGAGTGACCTATTCCTGCATAAACCACCGCAACTTGCCTGGGTGTCACACCTCCACCACATCACACGGCTGTAACAACTAAATGGAATAACCTGCATAAACAGTGCCTAGCAAGGTTCCGGGCTCATAAGAGATGCTTAATAAATATTTGTTTCCTATGATTCCCTCCCTTTCTTCAGGGGAAGGGACCATGTCCTAGTCTGTTTCCCACACCGGTGAGTGACCAGAATAGAACTCAGTCCCTGGCATGGATGTAGAACCCACCATTCATAGTCCTGTCGGGTACAGGAGCAGTTGGACAGGACCACCGGCCGGTCGAAGTCTTCTCCGTTAAAACACGTGGCGTGGGGGATCCTGCGTTTGAAAACCGTCTTGTGCCCTAGCAGACACTCGCTGCCCCGCTCATCAGACGGGGACCACAGCTTGTAGTCGTTCTCTGTGCAGGGAACCCCTAAGGAGGAGGAAATACAGCATTACAGGCAGACACACGCAGGGTTTCCTGTCCTGCCCGCCCCGCAGCCCAGCCACCCACTTCCCGTACCTCCCGTTACTGCCCAGCGGGTGTGCAGGCCCCCGGAGCCAGCCCGTCCCTCTAATCAGCCGGCTCTGAGGCCGGGCAGCAGCCCCTTGGTGTCCCCTGAAACACGGACGTGCATCTGAGAAAGATGGGAAGAAGCAAGCTTCTTTGGTGCTCACTGTCTACACTTCGGAAAGATTTCCGCAGATTCTGCAGTTTCCTTAGAAACAGGTGCCCAGAGGCGTTCATCTCCAGGGAGTTAGGTAGAGGCTGAATCCCTGAGAGATGGTACCCCTCAGGAGTACTGTCCCCTGCCTGCCTCCCGAGGCAGCGTGGACGCATCTGGTAGTATGGCCCACGAGCAAGAGAATTCACTGTCACTGCCCGGAAGGTATGGGATCTTCATGAAAGGAGGCTGAGAACTGGTCAGACAACCTGGACCGTCATTCCATCTACCCACATCCACTCGAAATTTAAGTAGAGTGGTTTCTACAGGAATTCCAAAGTACACCAATGTCTATACTGGTAGTTGACGTCTTTTTCATATGTGTGTCTTTGGTGAGATTAAATGCTGCCTGAAACTGATGAACTACTGTCAACTCAACACCATTCCGATCAGCAAGCATTTATTAAACCCTTACTGACAATAAGGTTATCAGGCCGTCCAGTGGGTAGAATATGACTATGCACAGGGCAGGTTCTTGCGTCTAAAGACCTATGATCTAGCTGATGGGAGAGGACACACCCAGAGGGACAGACACAAATTTGTAAATCAAGGTGTGATGAGTACACGTACGCTAGGGACACAGAGAAGAGGGGAGAGATCTCTTGGTTGGGAGTAGCAGTCAAGTGCATTGGATCCTGATCCATGAGAAGGATTTCAACGAGTGGAAACTGAACCCAAGGGGCATTCCAGGCAGCTGGAATAATGTCAGCCGAAGCAGAGAAGTTGCCGAGGGCAGGGTTACACGGGGGTGAGGAAGGAAGACGTACGATAAAGAAGTTCACTCTCCCTGCTCGCTTATTTACAGGTCCTGCGTCTGGGCGAGCAGATGGTGATGAGACCCCAGGCAGCTCTGAGAGGACCCTGCATCACTAGTAGTAGTTACCCACTGAATTTGCCAAACTGGAACTGCTAATTTGGAAGTATGTTTTCCAAGCATTCATTCATTCACATGTTCAGCACACACATACGTAAACCTCCCCTGTGCCCGTGACCGCACAGGAAATGAGAATACAAAAGACAACATGTGGCCCTATGAACAACTGCCCGAGCAACTGCCTCTGAATCTCTCATTCACTTACTGCATATGTGCCCGTCTTCTTCAATGGATCACAAACTCTTCCCAGGGCACGGTATCTAAGCTGATGCTTTCAATAGGTATTTCTGTGCAAAGGGCCGAGGAGGCAGCAGCTTACCCAAGGCAGCCGTGGCATTGACCTGGAGGATCAGCCAGCTGTGGATGTTCTCTTTGTTGGAGCCAAAGATGGTGAAGACAGTGCTCTTCTCGCCGGGCTCCGTGAGGAGCCCGTACACAAACACCGGCTTCTCGGAGAAGATGAATGTTTTCCAGGTCTCCCCTTCGTTGGTGCTGTACCTGCCCAAATGCAAGTAAAAGGATCCTTGCGGTTAAAGTCTCCGGGGCGAGAGCTTGGTTTCCAGATAACATTCATCTGTAAGAGGAACCAGGGCTCCTTGGAGAAGTGGCTGATACTGGGCTAAAGCCGGGCAAGTTTAAGGTTGTGCCAGAAAGGGGGGAAGTGCTCACAGACGGATGCCGATGACCCGAAAGGACATGGGAGCCACCTTGATGGGGCTCCAACTGGCCAGTCTGGGAAAATATGAACTTAACAAAGAGAAATGATGGTAACAGATAATACACTGAATGAAAAGAGGCCATGGGTCTCTAAATGATACCAAACAGGAAGAGAAAGGGAGGAGGGAATTTTTTTTTATTATACTACAGTGCTACCTAATAAATGTTGAAAACAATGACAGAATGAGAAAAGTGACTGTACTATAACCCCCCCACTGTAACAACCGAGTCAGACAAGAGGACCAGAGTGTTCACACGGTCTAAAGATATCAACTCACACTCACTGCAAAGGGGGAAATGTAATTTACAGCGGACAATCTGAGGTTCAACCCTCAACAAACTTAGCATCACTCACAGTGGTTCAACCTGACATCGTGTACCTCCTGGACAAAGCACTGAGGATACCACATCATCTAGGCACTACTATTCCATGCGACTGGACAAATTCAGAATGTGGAACTTTCTACATGACAACTGGTCTGGATTCTTCAAAACATCAAGGCCATGAAAAACCAACCAACCAACCAACAAGAGGCAGAGGGCTTGTTATAGATTGAAAGAGACTAAAGAGGTATAATAACCAAATGCGATATGTAAACATGGACTGAATCCTGGATTAGGAAAAAAAACCCAACAGCTACAAATAGTAAAGGACAACTGAGAAAATATAATAGTCTATAAGTAATACTGAGTTCATGATCATTTTCTTGGGTGTGATAATGGCATTCTGATTGTGCAGGAAAATACGCTGACTTCCTGGAGATATGTGTATGTTTAAGTATTTAGCTATAAAGGGGCCCAAGAGCTGCAACTTTCTTTCAAATGATTCCCAAAAAACAGGGTGGCTGCACAGATAGATGGCTGGACGGATGGATGGATAGAAAGATGACAGACAGGATAGATGGCAAAAGCAGAGCAAACGGACAAAATGTTAACAATTGGTGATGAAGGGAGCTGTAGGGGAAGGTCACATGAGTCATTTTTATACAATTTTTCCAACTTTTCCCATAGTCTTAAAAATTAAGAAGTTGGAGGAAAGTGTGTCCTGAGAAAAGTCTCCAAGACAGACTACATCAGAACGAGAGAGCAAGCCCTTGAGGGAAAAAAAAAAAAAGCAGCACTGAAGTAACTGTACTGATTTCAAATTATCTTTTGTATCGAAGAGGAGAAGGAGAGGAAAGTGTGCCCGGTATTTGCTTCATCACCCAGTAAGCTGGTGAGATGCTCACCATGAGAAACCACTCAATTAAGAGGGGGTTCATGAGGGTCACAGAGCTACTGGGTCTCTCAAATCCAAATTATATACAAAACTTTTCTTTCACTTTTCCCATGTTTTTGAGATATTAGTTTTACTCACTCAGGATCTTAATACTTGATGTAGTTCTTGTTACAACATCATTCAATCCAAACACCTCCTCTTGTCTTGAGATTACGAGAATTGGTACTTCTGCAAGAAGTGTTATGGGTTAAACCTAGTGGTGGGGCTACAGGGCAATGGGGACTGAGCAATCTCCTCCACAGATCTTCCTAAGAGGAGAAATTCTCTTCTGGCTGATATGCTTTTGGTTTAAGCTATCTCTGAAGCAGGTACGGGGATAAGGTAACTCATTGATTCTCTTTCTTGTAGCAGGGTGATGAGCCAATGGCTTAGTGCCATCTTTAAAGCAAACTGAACCAGCAGAGTCAGCCTATTAACCAGACATGATGGGAGCTATCCGTGTGATAAGGCCGGAAGTCTGCCTATTTGCACATTGCCTAGGTAATTCTGCTTAACAGCTCCTCGAACGTGAGATAACCTCAGGAAATGAATCATCCCATTTCTCGAGAAGTTCCCAGCAGACTCTGACCATAACATATTAATGAGACTAAAAAGCAGGTGCATGGCCGAGTACAGCCCTGAACCTAAGAATAAACTGGGCATTTAAAAAACAGTGCTGGGCTTCCCTGGTGGCGCAGTGGTTGAGAGTCCGCCTGCCGATGCAGGGGACACGGGTTCGTGTCCTTCCCGGTCCGGGAAGGTCCCACATGCCATGGATCGGCTGGGCCCGTGAGCCATGGCCGCGGAGCCTGCGCGTCCGGAGCCTGTGCTCCGCAATGGGAGAGGCCACAACAGTGAGAGGCCCGCGTACCGCAAAAAATAAATAAATAAATAAATAAATAAAAAATAAAAAACAGTGCTTTTTCAAAATTTTGGAGACATGGTAGTCACATTATCAACTGCAAAAGTTAAGGGAACATCTGTTCTGGACCAAATTCTGACCTCCAGAGGAGAACTTGTGCTGGTGAAGTGAAACTGACAAGAACCTTGCAAGAAAACAAACCAAGCCATCTTTATAGGCCTAATAGTCGTGAAAGAGGACGTAGGGCCCCAGCCCTTAGGAACGGAGAATTTAAAACGTTCAAACGGAAGTATAGACCTAATCTCATGGCCAAAGCTCTCAAGAAGATGGGACTATAATACAATAGTAACATAATATAACCAAAGATACACTAAATAAGTGAAGCAGTGGTAGACACTCAATTTAAAACACAAATGTGTGGCTGGAGAGAAAGGTCCTTGATGAGCTCAGACGTTTAAAAAAAAAACATATTCAAGATGAGAAAAGAGTCATATTAACCAAGGGCAAAAACTTAAAGAGCAGTAGCAATCTGCTAATTAATACTAGCTGTCATTCTTACAGCTAGTAATCTGTAGAAACAGTGGCCAAACAACGCAAACTCAAAATAAGTCAAGGATTATGCTTCAAATGACCAAAATAATTGGGAGGTTAGTGAGCAGTGAGACGTGGGTTGGTTACCCAGCAAGTCCTATAAAGAATCAGAAATGGAGGGCTTCGCTGGTGGCGCAGTGGTTGAGAATCTGCCTGCCAATGCAGGAGACACAGGTTCGAGCCCTGGTCTGGGAAGATCCCACATGCCGCGGAGCAACTGGGCCCGTGAGCCACAATTACTGAGCCTGCGCGTCTGGAGCCTGTGCTCCGCGGTAAGAGTGGCGGTGATAGTGAGAGGCCTGCGCACCGCGATGAAGAGTGGCCCCCGCTTGCCACAACTAGAGAAAGTCCTTGCACAGAAACGAAGACCCAACACAGCCATAAATAAATAAATAAAGCAAACTGTCAACAAGTAAAAATAAATAAACACTATTATAAAAAAAAAATTAGAAATGGAATAGGCTCATCCGTCTGATGGTTAATGGTATAAATAGGAAAGACAGAAAATGAGGCAGCAGTAGTTAGTCAATTTCTATTTTGATTTTGTCTTTATTAAAGAGAATGATCTTCAAACTGGACAAAGCAGAAAAAAAAGACGGAAGTTAAAGGAAAATGAATGCAAAATAAAGCACACTCTAGGGAACTGAAAGATTTAAAGGTATAATTGCAGAGCTCCTTTTAATAATCTCTAAAAGAACCACGAGAACAGATAAAGATCTCAAGACTAGATGAGAAAAAGTAGTTTTATTTCCCTTAAGAAGAAAAAGTTGTTTCAAGAATGGAGTATGAAACAGTTGATTGGAGAGCACTTAGACACGAAGGAAGTTGGAGCTGGGAGCTCAAATTGTTTCACACACAAGTCACAATAAATGAATCCCGTTTCCTTTTCTCAGGGTAACTCTTGATTTCAGAATAGGGTAATGATATAGGGCAAAGAAAAACTGTCTTAGGGTTTTTATTAAAAGAAATTGAGTGTCTAGGATCATGCTGGTATCAACGCCAATGTGACGCATGTTTCAGGCTGCTGGGGACAGATCTGGGCTCCACATCTTAAACCTCTGACATTGTGAGGAGGGCCCAAAGGAGAAAATAGAGGGTGTAGATTCAGGATCCTACAGCACAGGAGGGAAGGAACGGGGGCTGTTTGCCATGGAAGAGGAGATGCTCTGAAGAGGACAGGGAGAGGTCCTCGTGCATCTGAAAGGCTTTCAGGCAGAAGAGAAAGTATCTGTTGGATGTATCTCCTGGAAGCTGAGCCCGCTGCATAGCAACGGGAGTGAGGAGAGTTTGGGCTCTCTCTGACCTGAGAACTTTCATTCATAAAGGAACGGATGAATAAATACTTAGTGCACGAACAGATGAACAACAAATTGTCCAAAGTGACATGGAAGCTCCTTTTGACTTGGCAAAGTCCCCATCACTAGAGTTATTCAAGCAAAGACTTGGGTGACCATCCATCACAGATGACAGAGAGAAAATTCCTGCAACGGGCAGTGGAAGACAGAACCAGAGGATGTAATATGTCCAGATCCCTGCTGGGGATCTCCCCGTGGACATACCACAGCCACTTCAGTTCAACTTGTCCACATCTGCACTCATCCTATGGCCCTTCAGGCCAATACCTTTTCCTCTGCTTTTCTATGAGTGATATGATCATCTTGCCCTGTCACCCCCCCATCCCCCCTGACACCGTCTAGTCAAAAAGCAGGTCCTGAACACATAGTCCTCAAAATGCTTGGTCCCCACCTAAGCAGCATCTCTCACCTCCAGTCTTGGTCCTTTTAGATTCATGCTCCTCAACTTGCCAGAGCCATCTTTCTACACTAGCCATGTCATTCCCCTATTTTTAAACCCTCAGAGGGACTCTATCATTTCAAAAGCAAAGTCTAATGTCTCTGGTGCGGCGTGTAAGGTCCTCAGGTGACCTGGCCCCTGACCACAGAGCTACTGCAAGCCTCATTCCTCACACACACCCCGAGATGTACATTCTGTCAATACTAAAGAGCTGCACCTTGCACTCTGATTCATGCTGGTCTCTGCACAAGCTCTTTCTAAACCTGGGGTGGCAATCCAACATTGCTTTTTACCCTTGAAGTCTCAGCTCAAGTTTCCTCTCCTCCCAGAAGCCTTCTCCTGTCTCCCAGATAGCATTACTGGCCCTCCTGTGGCCGCCCTGCACCCTGTGCTCACCTCTATCTTATACCTGTAACGGAGCAGGACCCTATGGAACAGACCCCTCCCCTAGGTTCTCTGCTATAGCTCCTCTCTGACATACCTAGATAACAGTATACCATGCATATTTCCTGTGTTGTTTTACAGATGCTAAAACCACCACCAAATGGAAGACGTTAACTACTTGATGACCATGAGCACGTAGCCTACTGGAGCCTAAGGATTGATCATGTTAACCCCTGTGGCACCATCCTGTTACCTCATCATCAACCAATCAGAGAACTGTGCAGGGCTGACCACATACCCTGCGACGCCCCTCCCTCACCTGGCCTTTAAAAATGCTTTGCTGGGCTTCCCTGTGGTGCAGTGGTTGAGAGTCCACCTGCCGATGCAGGGGACATGGGTTCATGCCTCGGTCCGGGAAGATCCCACATGCCGCGGAGCAGCTGGGCCCGTGAGCCATGGCCGCTGAGCCTGCGCATCCGGAGCCTGTGCTCCGCAATGGGAGAGGCCACAACAGTGAGAGGCCCGCGTACCGCAAAAAAAAAAAAAAAAAAAAAAAAAAAAAGCTTTGCTAAATAAAACCCATCAGGGAGTTCGGGCTTTTTGAGCACTAGCTGTCCCGGACTCCTTGACGATGCCTTAGAATAAATGCTGCACTTTCCTTCACCACAACCCAGTGTCCGTAGATGGGCAAGTGGACCGAAGTTTGGTTCAGTAACATACCTACTATATTTAAATGACCTGATTTTGCGAGCGTCTTCTACTAGGGCTGCCGTTCATCAGGAATAAGACCTCTTACTCACTTTTCTGCCCCTGGCACACAGAGGGGCATTAATTAATGCTTTTTTGTTAAAGGAAATTAAATGAACTGCACTGTATTTTCTTTTTTTTTTCTAACCCCATCTCTCAGTTTCTCAGCAGTTAAAGGTTGATAAGAATACCTGTTCCTCTATAACTCACAGTGCCAAAGACACCACATGGGGGTGAGAATGAAGTGGGGGCGGGGCTGGCTCTCTCTGCAACCATCCAGGTAAGTTACTAGGAGAGGAGGTTCCGCAACCACAAGGACAGGTTAACCGCCATCTCCCACATTCCAGAACTGTGAAGCTGCTTCCAGAACTCAGGTCCAGAAAAGACAGCTGCTCTGCTGGGTGTAGTCTTTGCAGTGGCTTTTCAGGGCTTCTGAAATCTGAAATCTCCTATGAGGAAAGATGCTTTGGGGAAAGTCCAAGGTATTATTGGTAACTACCAATATCATTATGCTGACAGGCAAACCACCAGGAAGAAACGGAAACTGATCTCATCCCTCACTATCAAGACAACAAGCTTGGGTTTGGGTCCATTTTTGGTCAGAGTGCAAAAACACAACAGCCCCTTCTCTGAAAAACACGGATTCTACACAAGAACGACCTGCAACCCCTGAGCAGGTTCACGGTGACAGCATGCTGAACGAAGGGGTAAGTGACTCCCAGAAGAGGTTCTTGTTTATTCATTTCAGACATGTAGAAAACAGGAGCAAAACAAAGCGTTCCACTTCTTACTCTCAATTTCAATTAACAACAACAAAGAAAACAGCCTCAGTGGAGAATCAAGGCAGAAGCTGAAACAAGTAATCATCAACTCTTAGTTAACTATGCTAAACAGAGAGAGAAAGACATAAATTATTTAAAAGAACAACCAGGGACTTCCCTGGTTGTGGCGCAGTGGTTGAGAATCCACCTGCCAATGCAGGGGACAGGGGTTCGAGCCCTGGTCCAGGAAGATCCCACATGCCACAGAGCAACGAAGCCCGTGAGCCACAACTATTGAAGCCCGTGCACGTAGAGCCCGTGCTCTGCAATCTACAACAAAGAATAGCCCCTGCTCGCCACAACTAGAGAAAGCCTGCACGCAGCAACGAAGACCCAATGCAGCCTAAATAAATAAATTAATTTTTTAAAAAAAGATCAACCAAAAAAAAAAACACCCCCAAACTTAACTCTTACGTTAAGCAATGTTCCACCCTCTGTCCCCACTAAACCTCTCACTAGGGTTACTGTTGTTACGGCTTCCTCCCTAAGGCTGGATAAGCTTTGGGTCGAAAGCTCTTCCCCCAGCCTCTCCCTCCAGCTGGCTCAGAAACATCTCAGAGCCACAGTGGGGCTGGATAGCTCCCAAAGGATGCCTCATTCACCTCCGCATCCTCGGTTCCTAGAACAACATCTGGCTCCTTGTAGATATTCAACAAATGTTTGTGTAATTGACCTGAAATGATGCTTAACAGAAATATGTTCCATTTCCATCCAGCGTGGACCTGAACTCTTGACAGTCACGTTCTCACCAGACTGCGTACATCCGGGGACCCCTACTCACATTTGAGCTCCAGGGACTGTCATTTACAACAGAGAATAACGGAAGTACCCCCACCCCCAGGGACTGCGATTGCCATGCTACCCCACCCTTTCCAGTCTTATAAACCAGGAAAAAAATAAGCAATCTTGGAAGACTAAGTGTGCATGACCTATTTATTTGAACAATCAAATATTTACTAAGTGCCTGCTAGCCTGCATAGAATAGAAATCCTTGTCTACAAAGACCTTGTTAATGAGTTGAGGAAACCAGGCATATAATGAAAAGGTAACTAACAAAAGGAGGCAGCATGCGATGAATGCCAAATCAACGAGACAGCCGCCAATAAACACTATGAGACTCAAAGGAGGGGGCCGTGGCCATGGCTGGGGAGACCAGACTTAAGACATGTCTGAAGTCCTAGACCAGCAATAGAAATCCAGGTGAGTCAGAAGCAGCCTTCACTCATGGGGTTTAAGGATCTGAACTAATTACAATATTTATTTCCTGCTTCTCTTCTGATGAAGCTGATAGCACACAGGTCAAAAGCAGAGCAGCAGGAGAAGCAAGAAAAAAACAAAACAACTCTGTGAGCAACATACAAATGCCAGGTGGCTACACTACACAGATTTTGGCCAAGCTCAGCCTGGTATCTGGGACACACGCACCTGTCAATAGGAGGCCTGAACATATTCTCATATTTGCAAATGTTTTATTTGAACCATACCTACAGACACCTCCACGTGACCTGTGCAAAGAGAGGGATGCTAGAGGGTCCATATCCTTAAAGTCTACCCCCCCAAAACCATGGCTCAACATGTGCCGAGGGCACTGTGATTTTCTGGCAGCGGGTCTATTTTCCTGATCATGTTTTCCTGCAGCTAGCTAGGAATGACGCTGCGTTCCCCGAGCACATATGCACCGACAGATGGTGTAAGAGGACCAGAATCACATTAACTACTCCAGAGAAGCCAGCTTGGAATGCAAATGTAATCTGGAGGAGAGTTAAACAGGGAAAATCAGGAACTGTCTCTGCAGTTTGACTGCCACACACAGAATGAAATGTATTCCTAGGGAGCCAAACTACGTCTCCTGCCGTACTTCTCAAGGAGCGGCCCGAACATCGCGTTGTGTCCTTGTGTTATCTCACCACTAGAGGATGGAATCCTTGCGAGTGAAGGAAAACATCCTATGTCTCTTTAGATACACATCACCAGGCACCATCAGAGCTCGCGAAATGTGTGAGATGGGAATTAATAAGTTAATGGATAAATAAATGACACGAATGTGGGAAGCATGTACCGTGACTGTCCTCATTTGAGCAAACGTCAATCTGAATGGGGACACAGTGTGTTGCGTACAAACAGGACTTCTTCTGACTCCTGGCTCTAAAGCAGCTGCTGACCAGAGCTGCACAGACCAGAGACCAGCCAGGCGGAGCGCAGAACACCGGGACTTTGCTTCTCTCTGCTTCTTGGAGGCCAGGTCACTCAGCACATGTCCAATTAACCACAGGGGAAACGAGCTAAGAGTTCTTTTTTCAAACCACCCACCTCTCTCTCTTGCTGCTGACCCTGTTTCTAAAAGGAGCCAAGGAAAGAAAGCTTTCTCCCTTGCATTAAACAAGATGATTATAGGAGCTCTCTCTCGCTCCTTTAGCAATCTGTCTCATGGGTTCAGCCCAAAAACAAGGAGAAATGAGAGATAGTCTGTCCCGACCGAATGTTAACAAAATTAACTTCTGTCCTAACTCAGACTAAAGTAATGAAAGAATTGGTTCTGATAAAATCAGACTCAAGAAAGCAGAGGTTACTAACTCTTGACATTTTTGCTTTTCAGAGGGATATACTGCAAAGAGCACAGAACGTAATTTAAAGCCCTGAGTGCTCGTCTTGTCTGTTATTAACAAAGGGGAGGATCTTGGGTAAGTTACTTTACGTTTCTGAGCCTCAGTTTTCTCATCTAGAAGATGAAGCCATTAACCCCAAATGTCCTTTCCAGGTCTATTTGCAAGAACCCCAAAACCAAAGGTATCACAGTAAAAGTCACTTGGCTATCAAGTAATATGTATTCTGAAATTACTACTCATGTATCATTATTATTTATTATTATTATGACTCATTCTACGAGTAACTCTGTGTGTCACACACAAAGCAAAGAAAGACAAGTTGAAGAGCCTCTAGTTAATTTTTTAGTCATTATTACTTTATATTTATATAGAGCTGTGCTTTTTCAAATCAGTAAAATTATTTCATTTGTTCCTCTCTGAGATAGGAAGGGCAGATTATCATTCCCACTTAATAAACAAGAAAAATTTAAGTAATTTCCCAAGGCACAAATTGTGCTGTCAATAACCTAGTGCTACAGAGATAAATCCACTTATAATCACAGAGTTAAATTTCTGGGAGAACAGTGTGATGTTAAAAAGCTTCACCAGAGACACTTACTTCAGCTCGTTGGTTTCCATGCCTTGGGCGATGGCCATGATGATCCCGCCATGGTCTCCCCATGTGTAGTAGTGAGGTCCAGGAAGAGCCTGAAGAGAGAGAGCCAGTGCTGACGTCACTGCCATGGAGATGGCCGGGCATAAATGGTACACACCACACACACACGTGCACACACACTCAGGCACACACATGCACACACACAGCAGGGGTATCAACCACCTGAATACAACTTTTCCATTTCCAGAGCACTTCACAGCCATTCTCTCATCTGATCCACACAGCCCTGGGGCTGGGCAGAGCAAGTTCTCACATTCCAATATTTTTTTGCCAAATGAAGAAACTGGAGTTCCTATTAAAGTGGCAGACTGTAAACTGCAGAGGCTGGAGTCAAACCCACATCTCTGACCCTCACCAAGCAGCTATTAAAAATTAACCAACTAGAGTTCTGGTTTTTGACTGTGACAGTATAAGCCCGCTACAGCCCATCCTTCTTGTTAATTACAACTAAAAAATTTGGACAAAATATTCAATACAAAAAGACAGCTACCCGAGGATGCTGAAAAGTAAACAAAATAAGGCAGCTTATGAAGGGGATTTAAAACCTGGAGAAACTACCCAAACAATTGGGGCTTCCTGGTACACCTGTGCCCTGAGGGAATGCCCCAGCCTAGAATACGTTAGTCCCAGCCAGGCAGCTAAACCTTCAATGGAAACTTTCTGCCTAAGGAGTCAGGAAAAGAAGCCCCTGCATGACGGAGAGAATGTAGCTGGAATCCCAGAGGGGAGAGCATGAGGAAGTAAACCCTCTAATTCTGTGGATGGACTCACATATGTTTCAGCCTAACCCCTAAACTGTACGTGTGGGGAACAGACCCAAACTAGCACAGAAAAGACTTAGTCATCTGAACTGAGATCTCCAAAGAATGCAAGGCAGAAGTTACAGTCCGAATCTGAACAGGTTCATTACACGCTGAAACGAAAGCAGCAACATCCTCCAGAGGATTTCATTTCATGTCCGGGATGCAATCCAAAATCACTCAACATACAAACAGATCGGTAAAAATTCTCCAAGTCTCCAGAGAAAAGACAATACATGGGTGCTAGTTCCAAGATGATCCAAACGTTGAAATTACCAAAGACTTTAAAACAGTTCTTATAACTGTGTTCCATGAGGTAAAGGAAATGAGCAAAAGAAAAGAATTCTTCCCAGAGGAGTGGAAACTAGTTTTTTTAAAGGAATGAATTCTAGAACAGAAAAATAAAATATCTGAAATAGGAAATTCACTGATGGGCTCAATGACAGAATAGAAATGACAAAGGAATTAGTGAATTTAAAGATAAATACAGAACAGTAGAAATGATCTATGCTGGGACTTCCCTGGTGGTCCAGTAGTTAAGAATCCGCCTTCCAATGCAGGGGACACGGGTTCAATCCCTGGCTGGGGAACTAAGATCCCCCATGCCAAAACTAGAGAGCCTGTGTGCTGCAACTACAGAGCCCACGCGCTCCGGAGCCTGCACGCCACAACTAGAGAGAAGCTTGCGTACCACAATGAAGAGCCCTCACATCTCAACAAAAGATCTCACGTGCCACAACTAAGACCCGACACAGCCAAAAATAAATAAATATATATTTTTAAATGATCTATTCTAAAGAACACACAGAATAAAAGACTTAAAGGAAAAAAGCCCCAAGAAACTGTGGGACAATAACAAAAGGTCTATGTATAATTGGAGGCCAAGATGAACAAGAGAAAGGGACTGAAGCAGAAAAAATATTTGAAAAAATAATGGCTGAAAATTTCCCAAATTTGGTGGAAAAGATAAATTTATAGATTCAAGAGATCGATGAATCACACGATCATCACAAAGAAAACCACACCTAGAGACATCAAAACAGAACTACTGAAAACCAAAGATAAGGAAAAAATATCGAAGCATCTTAAGGAAAATGACACAATACATACAAGAAAATGGTAACAAATGATTATAGATTTCCCATCGGCAGAAAGCACATCTTTAAAGTATAGACACACCTTGGAGATACTGTGGTTCAGACCACCACAATAAAGCAAATACCAAAATGAAGTGAATCATATGAAGTTTCTGATTTCTCAGTGCTTATGAAAGTTATGTTTGCACCATCCTGTAGCCTATTAAGTGTGCAACAGCATTATGCCTACATAAAACAATGTACACACCTTAATTAAAAGTGCTTTACTGCTATTAAAAAAAAAGCTAAGCATCATCTGAGCCTGCAGCAAGTCACAGTAGTAACATCAAAGATCACTGAACATATATCACCATAACAAATATAATAACAATAATGAAAAAGTTTGAAATATTGCAAGAATCACTAAAATGTGACACAGACACAAAGCAGGCAAATGCTGCTGGGAAAATGGCACCGATGGACGTGCTCGATGGAGGGTTGCCACAACCTTCAATGTGTAAAAAATACAATATCTACAAAGCACAATAAAATGAGGTATGCCTCTACGGAAAGAAAATTACTATCAATCCAGCACACAACATCAAACAAACACATCCCCCAGGAAGGAAAGTGAATTACCGAGATTCTCAAATGAAGGAAAATCAAGAAAAGGAAAACCAAGAGAACACATAGCTAGTAGATCTGCTCCACAACAAATGTTAAAGGCATGTCGTCAGGCCGCTGTGAAATTTACAGAGGGAAACAGGGATCTTCAGGAAGGAAGGAAGAGCAAGGGAAATGGTAGATATCTGGGTGAATATAAAAGACTGCTTTTCCTCTTAAGTTCTTTAAAATCCATACGATGATTAAAGCGAAAACAAAGACATTGCTGAGTTTTTCAATATGTGTCAATGCGATAAAAAATGAAAACAAAGAAGTTGGGAGAAGAGAAAAGGGATTTATTTGGTTGCAAGGTTTCTAAATTTGATGTTAAGTGTAATATTATGTTAAATGCAGTATTAATTCAAAAAAGACTATGAAAGATTAAATATATATGCTGTAATCCTTAGAGCAACCACTAAAAAAGTAATACTACAAAGAAATATAATCAAAAAGATAATATTTAAATAAAAATAGAATACTAAAAATACCTAAATAATACAAAAGGAGGCCATAAAGGAGGAACAGAATAATTTTTAAAAATGAAATTTAAATAAACAAATACATAAAATATTAAACCTAAATCCAACCATATCAATAATTATATTAAATGTTAATGGCCTAAGCATTTAGTTAAAAAGCAGAGCTTATCAGAATAAATTAAAAAGACCCTCACTATATGCTGCCTATAAGAAACACTTCAATGTAAAGACACAGATGGGTAGAAAGTAAACGGATAGTAAAAGATATATTATCCAAATAGTAAACATAAGACGGTTAAAGTGACTTTCAGTATCAGATAAAAAAGACTTCAAGACAAAGGGTATTACCATAGATAAAGAGGAATATTCCATAATGATAAAAGGGACAATAAATCAGAAATAATTATAAATGTGTATGTACGTAATAACAGAGCGTAAAAATACATGAAGCAATATTGATAGGATTTAAAGGAAAAAAAGACAATTCCACAATCATAGCTGGAGATTTTACCTCCAACAATTTACAGAACCGCAATATATAGCAATTTATGGAACTAGCCCCCGCCCAAACTGCAATATATAGCAATTTACAGAACTAGCCCCGAAGTATGTAGAAGGTCTGAACAAGTATCAACCGCCTTCATATAAATAACATCTGTTGAATACTGCATCCAACAACTGCAGACTATACATTCCTTGCTAACGCACATGACATATTCACCAAGACAAACCACATGTTGGATCACAAAACAAGTCCCATTAAGTTTAAAGGACTTGAAATCATATGAAGTGTATTATCTGACTACAAGGAAATTAAGATATCTATGAAAACATCAAATATCTGGAAACTAAACAACCCTTTTCTAAATAACTTATCAGACAAAGACAAAAAGCAAAAGGGACATTATGAAGTGATAAAAATGTTCTGGAATTAGATAGTGGTGATGGCTGCACATCACATCACTTGTGAGTATACCTAAAACTACTGAACCATACACTTTAAAGGGGTACATTTTATTGCATGTGAATTACGTCTCAACTTTAAAGGGAGACATTAAAAAATATTCTGAGGGCTTCCCTGGTGGCGCAGTGGTTGAGAGTCCACCTGCCGATGCAGGGGACGCAGGTTCGTGCCCCGGTCCGGGAAGATCCCACATGCCGCGGAGCGGCTGGGCCCGTGAGCCATGGCCGCTGAGCCTGCGCATCTGGAGCCTGTGCTCCACAATGGGAGAGGCCACAACAGTGAGAGGCCCGCGTACCGCAAAAAAAAAATATATATATATATTCTGAACTGAATGACAACAAAAACAGCACATCTAAATTTGTGGCATACAGCTAAAGTAGTATTTACAGGGAAAATTAGGGCTGCAAATGCCTACATAAGAAAAGACCTAAAAATCAACAACCTAAAGATATACCTTAACAAGCTACAAATAGAAAAGCAAAGTAAATCCAAAGTATACAAGGATAAGGGAAAGGTAATACTACAGAGGAGAAATCAACAAAATAGAAAACAGACAACAGAGAAAATTTAAGCCAAAAGCAGGTTCTTTGAAAAGAGCAATAATATTGACAAACGACTAACTAAACTAATCAAGAAAAATAGAGGAAAAAAATACAAATCACCAATAACAGGAATGAAAACAGGTTATTACCACAAATCCTACAGACATTTTAAAACATTAGAAAATACCTTGACTAATTTTAAGCCAACAAATTCAATAAATTTAGATGAAAGGACAAATGTCTGAAAATACACAACTCACCAAAATGGATATAAGTAGCAGAAAATCTGAATAGTTCTCTATCTGCCTGAGAAACAATTTCTAAACAAAAACATTCCCAAGAAGAAAACTTCAGGTCCGGATAGCTTCACTGGTATATGATTCAAGAAAAAAACCCCACCACTCTTACACAAACTTTATCAGAACATAAAAGAGGAAGAATTGCTGCTCAGTTTGTTTTATCCTAACACCAAAACCTGACAAAGACATTACCAAAAAAAAAATTACCAAGCAATATCTCTCATAAGTAACACAAAAACCTTTTAAAAACTACTAGCAAATCAAAACTAACCTTACCGGGGCTTCCCTGGTGGCACAGTGGTTAAGAATCTGCCTGCCAATGCAGGGGACACGGGTTCGAGCCCTGGTCCGGGAAGATCCCACATGCCGCAGAGCAACTGAGCCCGTGCGCCACAACTATTGAGCCTGCGCTCTAGAGCCCACGAGCCACAACTACTGAGCTTGTGAGCCACAACTACTGAAGCTCGCGCACCTAGAGCCTGTGTTCCACAACAAGAAAAGCCACCACAATGAGAAGCCCGCGCACCACAACGAACAGTAGCCCCCGCTTGCCGCAAAGAGAGAAAACCTGCGTGTGGCAACAAAGACCCGACACAGCCAAAAATAAATAAATTAATTAATTTTAAAAAATACTAGCCTTACATTAAAAGGATAATATATTGTAACTAAGAAGGGTTCAAGAATTATTCCAGTAATTCCATGATAGTTTAATATTCAAGAACCAATAAAGGTACTACACCATATTACATATTACATTTGTGATACTGTGATATAAGAAGATATATAAACTTTGGTCTTTGTTCTGGGCTCCTGGGGAGAGGTCCTAAAATCTTTGTAATTTCCTAAGTGATGAAGAGAAATAGGAGCACCTTTTGTTTTAATATTTGGTCTTGGACCCCAGTTCCTGACACAGAGCTCCTAAAACCCTTATAATTTTCTGACTGATGGGGGTGACAGGAGTGTGTCTTACACAGAGCTCCTACAGCCCTTGTAATTTCCTGGGTGATAGGAGAGTCTCTTGTCCTAATGAGGAGACTCACGGTGGGCTCCTGGACAGTACGGGGGCTGGTCAACAGAAAGACTAAGCATGATTAGAAGCTTGAAATTTTCAGCCCCACCTCCATCCTCCCAGGAGGACAGAGGGGCTGGAGAGTGAGTTAATAGTTAATCACACCTATGTGATGAAGCCTCCATTAAAACAGATAAATAACAAGGACCTACTGTATAGCACAGGGAACTATATTCAATATCCTGCAATAAATCATAATGGAAAAGAATATGAAAAATATATATATATATAGAACTGAATCACTTTGCTGTACACCAGAAACTAACACATTGTAAATCAACTATACTTCAATTTAAAAAATAAATACATAAAGTCAAATGATTAGTAAAAAAAAAAAATCCCTAAACTGCAGGATTCAGAGAGCTTCCAAGTTGGTGAACACATCCACATGCTGGAAGAACAGCACACCCCAACTCTGTGGGGACAGAAGCTCCATGGTTGGGACCCTTCTGGACCCTGACCTATGTACCTCTTCATCTGGCTGTTCATCTGTATCCTTTGAAATATCCTTTATAATAAACGGGTAAATGTAAATAAATATTTCCCTGAGTTCTGTCAGCCATTCTAGCAAATTACTGAACCCAAAGAGTGAGTCGTGGGAACCCCCAGTTTATAGCTGGTCAGTCAGAAGTACAGGTGACAACCTGAGACTTGCAACTGGCGTCTGAAGTGGGGTCAGGTGGGGCAGTCTTGTGAGACTGAGCCCTTAGACTCTGGGTCTGTGCCAACTCCAGCTAGCATGTGTCCTGACTGAATTGTAGGACATCCAGTGGGTGTCTGAAGAGTTGGAGTACTGCTTGCTGTGATGGGAAAACTTCCATACATTGGGTATCAGAAGTATTCTGAGAGTAACGGAAAAGAGTTTTTCCTTTAACATAATACACCATATTACATATTACCATATTATTACATATTAGGGAAGGGAAGAGAAGGAAGAGAGAAAAGGAGAAGTAAAACAAATAAAGATCAGAAAGGAAGAAATAAAACTGTCCCTATTTGCAGATGATACGACTGCTTATACTGAATCTACAAAACAACTACTAACACTAATGAATTATTTTAGCAAGGCTCCAGAATATAAGGTTAATATATAAAAATCAACTGTCTTCTTATATACTATAGCAAAAACTGAAAAATGAACTTTAAAGAAAGTCCCATTTACAGTAATACCAAAAAATAAAAAATATCTAGAAATAAAGCTAACAAAAAGAAAGTATACAAGACCTCCACACTGAAAACTATAAAATATTGCTAAGAGAATTTTTTTTAATGGCGTAACACACCACATTCATGGATTAGAAGACCCAGTAGTGTTATGATGTCAATTTTCCCCAAATTGATCTATAAATTCAATGTGATCCCAGTAAAAATCCCAACAGGATTTATAGAAATTGACAAGCTCATTCTAAAGTGTTATGTGGCAACAAAAAGAAAAAAATACCTAGGAATTAACCTACCTAAGGAGGTAAAAGACCTGTATGAAGAAAACTATAAGATACTGATGAAAGAAATCAAAGATGACACAAAAAGATGGAGAGATATACCATGTTCTTGGATTGGAAGAATCAATACTGTGAAAATGACCATACTACCCAAAGTAATCTACAGATTCAATGCAATCCCTATCAAATTACCAATGGCTTTCTTCACAGAACTAGAACAGAAAATTTCACAATTTGTATGGAAACACAAAAGACCTCGAATAGCCAAAGCAATCTTGAGAAAGAAAAATGGAGCTTGAGGAATCAGGCTCCCTGACTTCAGATTATACTACAAAGCTACAGTAATCAAGACAATATGGTACTGGCACAAAAACAAACATTTAGACCAATGGAACAGGATAGAAAGCTCAGAGATAAACCCACGCAGCACCTATGGTCACCTAATCTATAACAAAGGAGGCAAGAATATACAATGGAGAAAAGACAGTCTCTTCAGTAAGTGGTGCTGGGAAAACTGGACAGCTACATGTGAAAGAATGAAATTAGAACACTCCCTATCACCATACACAAAAATAAACTCAAAATGGATTAAAGACCTGAATGTAAGGCCAGACACTATAAAACTCTTAGAGGAAAACACAGGCAGAACACTCTGACATAAATCGCAGCAAGATCTTTTTTGACCCACCTCCTAGAGTAATGAGAATAAAAACAAAAATAAACAAATGGGACCTAATTAAACTTATAAGCTTTTGCACAGCAAAGGAAACCATAAACAAGATGAAAAGACAACCCTCAGAATGGGAGGAAATATTTGCAAACGAAGTAACTGACAAGGGATTAATCTCCAAAATATACAAACAGCTCATGCAGCTCAATATAAAAAAAAACAAACAACCCAATCAAAAAATGGGTGGAAGACCTAAATAGACATTTCTCCAAAGAAGACAGATAGATGGCCAAGAGGCACTTGAAAAGACGCTCAACATCACTAATTATTAAAGAAATGCAAATCAAAACGACAGTGAGGTATCACCTCACAGTGGTCAGCATGGCCATCATAAAAAAAATCTACAGACCATAAATGCTGGAGAGGGTGTGGAGAAAAGGGAACCCTCATGCATTGTTGGTGGGAATGTAAATTGGTACAGCCACTATGGAGAACAGTAGGGAGGTTCCTTAAAAAACTAAAAATAGAACTACCATACGACACAGCAATCCCACTACTGGACATATACCCAGAGAAAACCATAATTCAAAAAGACACATGCACCCCAATGTTCACTGCAGCACTATTTACAATAGCCGGGACATGGAAGCAACCTAAATATCCATCAACAGAGGAATGGATAAAGAGGATGTGGTACACATATATGATAGAATATTACTCAGCCATTAAAAGGAACGAAACTGGGTCATTTGTAGAGACGTGGATGGACCCAGAGACTGTCATACAGAGTGAAGTTAAGTCAGAAAAAGAAAAACAAATATCATATATTAATGCATATATGTGGAATGTGAAAAAATCAGTACAGATGATCTTACAAAGCAGAAATAAAGACACAGACGTAGAGAACAAACGTGGATACCAAGGGGGAAGGGGGGGGTGAATTAGGAGACTGGGATTGACATATATACAGTATTGATACTATGTATAAAATAGACAACTAATAAGAACCTACTGTATAGCACAGGGAACTCTACTCAGTGCTCTGTGGTGACCAAAATGGGAAGGAAATCCAAAAAAGAGGGGATATATGTATATGTATAGCTGATTCAGTTTGCTGTACAGTGGAAACTAACACAATATTGCAAAGCAACTATACTCCAATAAAAAATTTTTTTAGAAGACACATGCACCCCAGTGTTCATTGTAGCACTGTTTACAACAGCCAGGACATGGAAGCCACCTAAATGTCCATCGACAGAGGAATGGATAAAGAAAATGTGGTACATATATACAATGGAATTATTACTCAGCCATAATAAGGAATGAAATTGGGTCATCTGTAGAGACGTGGATGGACCTAGAGACTGTCATAGAGTGAAGTAAGTCAGAAAGAGAAAAACAAATATCATATATTAATGTATATATGTGGAATCTAGAAAAATGGTATAAATGATCTTACTTGCAAAGCAGAAATAGAGACACAGACGTAGAGAACAAACGTATGAATGCCAAGGGGGAAGGAGGGTGGGATGAATTGGGGGATTGGGATTGACATACATACACTGTTGATACTATATATAAAATAGATAACTAATGAGAACCTACTGTATAGCTCAGGGAACTCTACTCAGTGCTCTGTGGTGACCTAAATGGGACGGAAATCCAAAACAGAGGGGATATATGTATACATATAGCTGATTCACTCTGCTATACAGTAGAAACTAACACAACATTGTAAAGCAGCCATACTCCAATAAAACTTAATTTAAAAAAAATTTTTTTTAAATGTTATGTGGTTAGACAAAGGAACGAGAAAAAGTCAATGTAATTTTATAAAGGACAAAATTGGAAAACTTACTGTACTTGATCTCAACCCTTACTCTAAGTCTTCAGTAATCAAGACAATTTGGTTTTGGTGAAGAGACAGGCATATAGATCAACGGAGCAGAACAGAAAGTCTTGAAAGAGACCCACACATACGGCCAATTGATTTTCAAACAGGTACCAAGGCAATTTGATGCGGAAAAGAGAAGTCTTTTCAACAAGTGGTGCTTGACCAATAGCATGTTTATAAGGAAAAAATGAGTATCAATCCTTCCCTCACACCAGATATACAAATTAACTCAAAATAGATCATAAACCTAAACCTAAAGCCTAAAACTATAAAACCTGTAAAAGAATACATAGGGGACAATCTCTGCTAACTTGGGAAGGACAAACATTTCTCAGAACAACAAAGCACATAAAACATAGAAGAAAAGAACTGATAAATTAGACTTTACCAAAATTAAAACATTTGCTCTTCAAAAGACACCTTTAAGGAAACAAAAAAGCAAGCCACAGACTAGGAGAAAACACTTATAACACACACAAAAGACTTAAATTCAGAATATATTTTAAGAAGACCTCTTACAGCTCAATAAGGAGACAAACACAGCTCTTTAAAATATATAAAAGATCTGAATGGACACTTCACAAAAGAGTTTTAAATGACCAATGAACACATGAAAAGAAACTCAACATCAAAAAGAAAAAGAAAAAAAAAAACAGAAGCTCAACATCATTAGTCATCAAAGAAATGCCAATTAAAACCACAATGAAATATCATATGCAGTTATTAAAATGTCTAAAATTTAAAAGATTGAACATATCAAGTGTTGGCATGCACCGGAAGCAATCAGAACTCACACACTGCTGGTGGAAACATGAAATAGTACATCCACTTTGGAAAACAATTTGATACTTTAAAATAATCTGGTAATTCCTTTAAAAGCTAGACATATCTACCAGGTTGCCCACTCATTCCTTCCTACGGTATCTACCCAAGAGAAATAAAAATATATGTCCACCTAAAAACCATGCAATTAAATGTTTGTAACAACTATATTTGTAATCAGCAAAAACTAGAACGTCCATCAATCAACGAATGGATAAAGAAACTGTGGAATAGCCCCACAATGGGATACTGATCAACAATGAAAAAGGAAAGAATCACTGATACATGAAACAACATGAGTGAACCTCAAAGCCAAAAGACTGCATCTGTATGAGTCCATTTACACAGAATTCTAGAAAATGCTAATAGTCTGGAGGGATGAGGGTAGAGACCAGAATGAATTACAAAGGGACTCAAAGAAACTTTGGTGGGTGATGCAACTGTTTTAATTGTGGTGTGGGTGAAGGTGTAGTGATGGTGATCAATCCTGATCAAATTATATACTTTATGTGCAGCTTACTGTACATGAACAAAGTTTTTTTTTTTTTTTAAGTGCAAAAACGGAACTCTGTGGATCTGAGAATTTGCACAACTTATTAGTAGGAGAAGGGGAACAAGAATTCTAGTCATCAGTTTTCTAGACAGCATCTGTCAACTGCATCCCATTTCCTCTTTCCTGGCCACCACCTATCCCCCTCACACACTCGAGAATGTCCCTCTAAAGAGAAGGCTGCCCGTGGGGACTCAGATGCCCGCTCACACAGACAGTCTCCACCTTTTCATCCCCTACTTAGTCCCTGCTAGCTCCAAAACTAAGGTCCCTTGTGCGACGGCTGCCTCTTGGCAGGCGCGGAGCATGCCTGGCGGGAGGCGCTGACAGCTGCCCCAGCATTAGCCAGACGACACCACTTCACTGGAGGAGGAGCAAGACACTGCTTTCTCCCCAGAAGGAAATCACTTGCAGATGTTCAAATCCCAGATTACACCAACATCAGAAGGTACGAACAAACCACCAGCCTATCTGCAGAGGAGAGAACACCCAATTTCAAAAGGAATGTCCAGCTCCAGGGAAGAGGAAAGCCACTGCTTAATCTTTCCCATGGAAGCTAGACAAGGATGCCCCGAAAATTCCAAAGTGTTCACACTTTTTGACTACTCTGGCCTTAACAATCTCCCTCATCCGAATACGTAATTATGTTTCCTACCATACTGTACAGCTGTGTAGTCCTTACACACACACACACACACACACACACACACACACACATGCATGCACATACACGCACGCACACACAATGTATGGAGGGACAGCAAGCCCTACCTCGAACGAGATAAGGTATGTGACAGGCCAAGACCCAAACAAATGCTGGGTATTACTACTGCTTTACATACTATGTATTTCACTCTGAAAGTGTATGTATTGCATTCCCAGGAAGGGCACCATGAGGATGGGAGCTGTCTGCTGGTTCTCCCGAGAACCCCACAGCCCTCCCGACATCACGTCCGGCCTGCGAGAGATCTGGTGAGTTCTACCCCAGCAGCTCCCTGCACACACAGCAGAGCACCACTGAAAGCGGCCCCTACAGAATGAGACCAGATGCCTGTCTTCCTGATGGGAGACTGGTGAAAAACACTTTTCTTTTTTAAACAAGTTTGGGAATTCTCTAATGCCCAAGGCTGAGTTCACATTTGGGGACTAGAGAACTAGCCCCACCTTCAGAATTGGTACAATCAGTTCCTAAGGATCCAAATTCGTCACACAGCCTTCAGGCAAAAACAGCCTCCTTCCACAGCACAGCGTCTGCCGTAGCGCGGAGTGAGATGGAGCGCCTGCGCAGTACAGCCAGTCAGGGAAGGGGGCGGGGCAGGGGCTTGGCTTTAACTTCGCTAATATGCAAAAATAAGTAAGAAACCAGGGTCAGACCTGACACCACTACAAATACGTGACAATCTGCCGATGGATTCAGCAAACAGTTACTGAGCACCATGTGTCCATGCCAGACGCTGCTAGGTCCCAGGAGTAAAGAAGTGACAGAACAGACACTGCCTTATCCTTACGGAACTTACAATCTTGGGATATTTACACAAATTCACAGTTGTTTTTTAAAAAGTTTGTTTTGGATTCAAAGTAACATTTTTGGCAAAATCACAAGCCCACATCACGGGGTGTGAATACAAATCAGCTGACCCTGTCAGTGTGGCTCCGGGTACCTCTCCTTATTTTATAATCATACTTGGCGTCATTGGCCTCCACCACCAGCCGTGTGTGTCCCTGAAATGTCAAGGCACAGTCCACATTCTCCCACAAACAAGGGCAGGGGTTGCGGAGGGAGGGGGCTGACCTCTCGCCACCGGGCTCCAGCACTGCTGGAGATGTACACGTTTGTCTTGCTTGCCAAGTTCTTTCCCACTGAACCTAAAATGCAAGAAGAGTAATTATTTTTAATGTCAAGAATACGTCAGATAATCACCTTGCTCAACCAGAAATTCTGAGTCATCTCGCAACTAAGATGTCTCAGAACCACGAACAGCCAGTATTGCCCTAGGTGGCTGCGGTCACTGTGTACTTGGCTGCACGTAAGACAATAGCTTAACCCGTCAGTGAGAACAGGCAAAGCCAACTTACCCGTGGCGATGACGAGACCGGGCGCCGACTCCTTGGACAGGATGGGCATCCTTCGGAGCTGGAGGCTGAGCAGCTGGCTGAGCCGCTGGGCCAGGTGGAGGGAGCAGCCCTGGGAGAGCTACAGAACACAAGTTCAGGAGCCGTCAGCACGCGATGCAACACGGAGGTCTCCCTCGAAACGCCAAGGCCTCCTGGGCCCACGCTGCAGTCGGCACAGAGGAAGGAGATCTGGCCCAAAGGAGACCAGAGCCACAGCCTGGCTGTCCCCACACTACCCCAGGTGGACATGATCATCTGAACCACATAAATGCCTCTCATGGAAGAAAAGAGAAAAATCCTAAGAAAAAATTCCTTCTGAGACTCTCAGAGAATAGCAATTAGAAATCAGTGCCATATATAAAACAGATAACCTACAAGGACCTTCTGTACAGCACAGGGAACTATACTCAATACCTTGTGATAACCTACAATGGAAACGAATCTAAAAAAGTGTGTGTGTGGGCTTCCCTGGTGGCGCAGTGGTTGAGAGTCCGCCTGCCGATGCAGGGGACACGGGTTCGTGCCCCGGTCCGGGAGGATCCCACGTGCCGCGGAGCGGCTGGGCCCGTGAGCCATGGCCGCTGAGCCTGCGCGTCCGGAGCCTGTGCTCCGCAACGGGAGAGGCCACAGCAGTGAGAGGCCCGCGTACCGAAAAAAAAAAAAAAAGTGTGTGTGTGTATATATACATATAATATGTGTGGGGATGTGTGTGTGTGTGTGTATATATATAGATAGATATATATATATATAAATATATATATATATACACATATATATATATATAACTGAATCACTTAGCTGTACACCAGAAACTAACACAACATTGTGAATCAACTATATTTCAATAAAAATTAAAAAAGAAATCAGTGCCAACTCAAGTAGATAGGAAAGCTTTCACTCTCTCATGTTACCTAGAATTTCTCTCATGTCATTTGAAAGAATGAAAGAGAATGAAATGATTTCATGGTACTTATTTTCTAAGTCAATGAAGATGTATTTCAAATGTGATTTAAGCAACTCTGTCAGAAAAAAAACTAAGAATCAGAAGTCAGAAAATCTCACTGATAAGCTCCCAGATGTACAACACATATGAGATATAAACACCAAAAGAGTCACATTAAACTTTTTTAAGCAGTCTGCATTTGTACGACAAGTCTTCACGTGTCCTCTGCAAGACTTCAGGTTATTCAAACTGGCTTCCATCACTTATGCTCAGATTTTAATAGCTCTGCAAACAAGGCCTTTTGCTATAGGGTCATACCTGATTCTCCCGGCCAGAAAGTGACTGTCAAATGTTACGTAGCCTTGTCTGGTGTTCTAGATGGGGTATCTCTATGTGTGCTTAAATTACAGGTAAAAACTGACATGATTTGCTAGATATACTTATTTTTATAACAAAAGGATCTCTCTAACAAATATCTGTCTTGCTAGCATCAACGTTCAGCAAATAAAAACTGGAGCATATTAGGCTGAGTCTCAAATACCTGCCAACTCACCTTTTCTGTCACCACCTCAAATCAGAAGCAGAAACTAAAAGCTGATTACTAATTGTTGTACAGTTCATAAATAAACTGATCAGTCAGGGAAATAAGCAGCTGGATTTTAACAATACTATTCATTTTATTTAACCAAGGTTTGGACCCCTACCACATGCTCCAAAACCTATATCGTGCAGTGAAACAACACCTAGGTGTTTATCTGCACCTACTTATAACCTGCCTCTCTCCAAAGCTAGACTCGATGTGGTAAGTTCCGACCTGTTGCCAAATAGGGAAGAAAAATCAAGAAGTACAAAAAAAAAAGGAAAAGAAAAAAAAATCAAGAAGTACATTCTAGAACAAGAGTCTCCAAAATAATCTTCCCAAGGACCACGGATACAGCATACAAGAGAGTCAATATACTTAACCATGGACAAATGAAATCCAAAAATCCAAAAGACCAGGTAATTGTCTAACTAAAATGTTTTGGTTTCTCCAAAAATGAGTACTACTCTTTTTTTCCAAGTTCCTTCCGCCTGCCTACTTTACACACCCTAGATCCCCTAAAGAAATGAAAATGGAGGTGTGGGGTGTCACATGAAGCCAAGGACCACGATCACAGACTTCTCCCCAGGGAAAAGGAAGGAGCCACCTAAGCGAATGGTAACACTGAATGGGACCAAATAACACATTTTAGTATCATGACCTTTTCAGATGAAGCCACAGGTAGGGAAAACTGTAGAATCCTAAATTATATTCAGGGAGGAATTTTAAAAGATGTTCCCCAGCAAATCACTCTGCTGTACAGCACAGGTCCCCAGACTTTCTTGGTTCCCAGCACAACTGGTATCTCAGTAATTTTTTTTATAACAGCCTCAGGTCAGAAGAAATACCGATGTTTGTTTTTTTACATAGTTAAGTCCAAACAACTTAATAAGTATACGTCCTAATAACTTAGCAGCAGTTTGAAATAATATTGTGTGTGTGTGTATAAATTGAAAGAAAACATAAAATTTTATTTCATTCTTAAATAACCAAAATTACTTAATAATAGTATATAGACACCTTTTGGGCACTGCACATCTTCTCAAACTTTGGAATCTAATCAGATATCACTACCATCATTTCCTGTGCCAACCTGATTTTCTTACTTGCTTTTTATCACATCAAATGCCAAAAATCCAGCTTCACAAAGATATGTCATCAAAAGACATATAGCATGAGCTAATGTTGAAACAGTGAACTAACTCAAGATAGTAATTCACATGGTGACCAACAGACGTCAAGTATCACAGTTTTTCCCTGAAAAACTTAAAATATCCCATGGTGCCCCTGTGAGTTCACTGTGGCATCCCAAGGCATCTTGATGCAGCGTTTGGGAACTGTAAGAGTAGAACTACAGTTAAAAGTGTGTATTAACGATCCAAACAAGAGCAAAGTATCTGTACCTCACAATTGATTTTCTCTCCATATCCCGTGAAGGCTGGGGCCTGAAGGAATTCCCAGGTCCCCCCTTTGTCAAAGGTGATGACTGATCTCATGTTCTCTTCATTCATGGAACCATTAATCAGAGTAGCAATGTAGACTCCCTGTAACCCCTCCACGCGGTGGAAGTCAGCAAATGGTTCATTTGCAAAATACCTACATTAAGAGAAAATAAAACAGCTGTGAGCATGAATTCATCATTTGCTTGGCATGTTCTTATTTTAAATAACATAAAATTGAACCATTTTAAAGTACACAATTCAGTGGCATTAAGTACCTTCCCAATGTTATGCAACCATCAGCACTGTGTAGTCCCAGAATATTTTCATCTTCCCAAAGGGAAACCCTGGACCCACTGGCAGTCATGCCCCACTTTCCCTTTCCATCCCAGACGCTGGCAACCACTGATCAGTTTTCTGTCTCTATGGATTTGCCTCTTCTGGATATTTCATATAAATGGAATTATACAATTTGTGGCCTTTTGTATCTGGTTACTTTCTCTTAGCATAATGTTTTCAAGGTCCATCCATGTTGTATCAGTACTTCATTCCTTCTTACGGCTGAATAATCTGTCCTTTTAAAAAAGTGATGTTTTGTAATTTTGAAGGCCAAGATGCTCACCTGACCTATCACTCCTCACGTGGGGTTCAGAATGATTAATACAACACGGAAAAGTTGATGTCAGAGTCACATTTATTTCTCCACTAATGAAATTGACCCCAAATCCTCTAGTGAGCCCTGACAAACAGGAAACCTTAAACCAAACTCACCGATACTAATTATAGTGCTGGCCTATTCACAATAGCCAAGACATGGAAACAACCAAAATGTCTGTCAACAGAGGAATGGATAAAGAAGACATGGTACGTATATACAATGGAATACTACTCAGCCATAAAAAAGAATGAAATAATGCCATTTGCAGCAACATGGATGGACCTAGAGATTATCATACTAAATGAAATAAGTCATAGAGAGAATGACAAATACCATATGATATTACTTACATGTGGAATCTAAAATATGACACAAATGAACCTATCTATGAAACAGAAACAGACTCACAAACATAGAGAACAGACTTGTGGATGCCAAGGGAGAGGGGGTGGTGAGAGAGGGAAGGATTGAGAGTTTAGGGTTAGCAGATGCAAACTATTATATACAGAATGGATAAACAACAAGGTTCTACTGTATAGCACAGGGAACTATATTTGACTTACCATGATAAACCATAATGGAACTGAATATAAAAAAGAATGTATATATATGTATAACTGAATCACTTTGCTGTACAGCAGAAATTAATACGTTGTAAATCAACTATTCTTCAATTTAAAGAAGTATAGTGTTGAGGCTTACAATCTAACCCAATCTATAGGAATATAGCTAAGGGGTTACACAGCCACTGTCCAGATACTTACAACTAATTAGCCAAAACCCTGATCAGACAGAAGCCGATAGGATTTGTCAGGGAGCAAAGCAGAACCCCTTTCCCAAAGGCATGGTATATCTAACAAGGATGGCTCTGGAAACCTTGAGGTTATGCTTATTAACAGTGAAGCAGAGAAGACGACCCTCCCCGGCCTTAACTGCTACCCCAGATACTGTAATTGCCCTGGGAAGAAGTTTTGTTCTAACATGGTACACACGTTACAAACAGAACAGATCTCTCAGAAAGGGTAGCCACAGTTCACACGTGGCTTGTAAAACCGGAAGCGGGTCCTTTATTTGGAGGGTTCTGAGCCACTGGGCTTTGTGAAAAAGCACAGAACTGTGCTCCCCCTTTATCTGTCATACAAATGTCGAGCTGGATGACGCTGGCCACCTCAGACAGGAAGACGCACACAGCAGTGGCAGGGCCACCCCAGCTGAGAGGCGGAGCAAGGTCCTCCAGAAAACCCCAGCGCTGAGACCAAAGGTTCTGACGCGTGGTTTCCTTAGGTCTGTTTTAGTTGTTTTTCAGTTGCTTCCTTAGGAACGGGCCCCACGTCTGCTCCCCCCTGCCCTCCATTCACCTCGGCTCTGCTGCTTGTGATCCTAGCATCGTGAGGTCCCCGTATCGGCTTCTTTCAATTTATCTGGGAGGTCTGAATTTCTCTTGTTTTCAGGAGCCCTGTTTCTCCCCCTGGTCTCTCTCCTGGTGTTTTATTTTTTCAATCCAAGCAGAAGCCTAGCCTCTGTACGTCGCACGCTCCTCCAGGCCCCAGTCCACCCTGTCATCTCCCGCTCTGACGCCTTGCACCGTACAACTACCTGACTTACCCAAGCATCTCCCCCGGAGAGTCCGTTTTCTTCCGTTTTCTCTCCCTGGCTCTCACCACTTGCTCTTCCCCCCGCCAGGCAGCTCACCAGGTCCCCCTCAACCACCCTCAGCCCAAACCCAGCACATCCTCAAGATGCCCTGTGGGCCCACCACGTCTGTCCCTCCATCTAGACGCTGCCTCCGCTTGGCACCTCTCACAAGGTCAGGGTCACCCCGCTGAGAATTCCTCCTCCCGGTCTCTAAGTAAAGAGACCCAGGTCCTCGGCACCACACGTTCCCACTGAGCTCAAAGAAGAGCTGGTTTGGTTTGGTGTGGTTTTCTGCTTTGTAAGTTAAGCCAGCCTGCCCACATAACCTGCTCCTTCACCCCTGTCCCATGTCATCGTGCTGAGACGGAGACGCAGCTGACAAAGGCCATTCAATTGAGTACATCTGAACATCTCCAGTCCCGAGATAAAATCTGAAGAAAAAAAAATAAGAAGGCCAAGGAGGATGTCAGTCTATGAACCTTGACGTAAATCTATTTTCACTTTCCTAACTGGGCCGAGTGGTGAGGCAGGGCAGGCCGTCGAGGAGGAACGTCTGTAACTGCATAAAGGGCCATCTGTCTGTGCGCAGGGGTCGCGTGGCCACATCACTGAGGTTCCCGCTTCCTGGGGAGCCACTCACTGCAGCTTCGGGCCCCTGCCCTGCCCTGCCGTCTCCATCCTGAAGAGCTGACAAATGCAGAAGCCAAGCCCCGACTTATCAGCCCCATAGCTGGAGGCTCTCAAAGGTGACAAAGGGTCGGCAGAAGGCCAGAGAGAGAGCGGTTCATGATTTTAGTTATAAAAAAGGAAGGACACTATTACTCACCCATACAGAGAAATGAAGTCTTGACTGACACGTGTTACACGTGGATAAACCCTGAAAACGTTACATGACAAAGTGAAGCAGACACAAAGGCAGACACAAAGGTCAGGTGTTACGGCATGATTCCATCTATATGAAACAGCCAGGACAGGCAACTCCGTAGCGACAGAAAGTAGCCTGGTGGCTGCCAGGGGCTGGAGGAGGGGAGAGTGGAGAGAAACTGCTGAACGGGGGTAAGGGGTTTTCTTGGGGGGAAATATAAATGTAAATGTTTGGGAATTAGATCAAGCTGGTGGCTGCACAACACTGTGAATGTGGTGTGCCACTGAGTTGATTACATTAATAACATGGTTAACATCATGAGAATTTCACTTCAATAAATCAAAAAAAAAAAAAAAAAGCCACAGGACCAGCCGGAAGGGGCCGTGACTGACCAGAACGACCTGAGGATGAATCACGGCAGGAATGGTTTATAACACAACATAAGACACTGAATAATAAGGAACCTGTGGGAGGGGGGAGGGACCCGGAGTAAATAAATAAATAAATAACCTGCGCGTCTACACAGGGGAAAAAAAAAGGAAGGAGTAAAAGATGACAGCACCTCCAAAGGAGAAGAAACAGGGCGGAGAAAAGCATATCAGAGACCACACAGGAAGTTCTCTGCTTGGATATCTAATAGGCATCTCCAAACCAGAACTCTTGATCTTTTCCCCACACCTGCACCTCGCCCAGCCCTCTCCGTCAGTCTGAAACCATCACTGCAGCAGCTACCCCGGCCAAGCAGTGGTGGGTCCCTGACTCCTCCTTCTCTCATACTCCATGTCCAGTCCATCAGCAAATGGTCAGAATTTGACCATTTCCAGCATCTCTACTGCTACCGCCCCGGGGTCCAGCCAACCTCCATCTCCACTGGCCTGGTTTCCGGCAGTGCTCTCACAGCTGGGCGTCCCCCCCGCCCGACACATGAAAGTCCGCTTCCACTCATGTCCCCACCAGACACATGAAAGTCCACTGTCTAATTTCCACACGGCATCCAGGATGGCTTCTTTAAAAGATAAGTCACGTGAGCGTTCACTGAAAATTATTTATTAACGCTACCCATTTATGTTTTATGCACTTTTCTTTACATAATGCAATTCACAGTTTTTAAAATGGTGTCCAAAAAAACGTAACACCGGGCTTCCCTGGTAGCGCAGTGGTTGAGAGTCCGCCTGCCGATGCTGGGGACACGGGTTCGTGCCCCGGTCCGGGAAGATCCCACATGCTGCGGAGCGGCTGGGCCCGTGAGCCATGGCCGCTGGGCCTGCGCGTCCAGAGCCTGTGCTCCGCAAGGGGAGAGGCCACAACAGTGAGAGGCCCGCGTACCGGGGGAAAAAAAAAAAAAAAAAAACGTAACAGGTTAAACCAAATAATGTCCAGCTTCCGGTCAAAACCCTCCATCGTGCTTAGAAGAAAAAATAGGGAATTCCCTGGCGGTCCAGTGGTTAGGACACCGCACAAAAAAGAAGAACAGAAGAAAAAGATAAAGTTCTTTCTACGCCCTTGAGGGCTCTACACAACCTGAACCCTGCTCTCTTGGTTCCTGTGTCTTGGGGATGCTCTCTCCCCTCCACCAGCTGTTTGATCCACCCTGGCCTCCTCACTGCTCCTAAATTAAACCAACAAAGTCCCACCTCAGAACCCCCGTGCCTGCTGTTCCCTCCGCCTGCAATGCTCTTCCCCGGGGTATGTGCCCAGCTCCCTTCCTCGTGTAATTCAGGCACCTGCTGGAATGTCACCCTCATGAAACAGCCTGCCACGACTAGCCAATATAAAGTAATACCCTCGTAACCCTCTGTCCTCTTATCTCGCTTTATTTTTTTTCTCAGCGCTCACCATTATCAGCAGATCACATATTTGTTTATATTCTGTTTTCCCCCAGTTAGAACAAAAGCTCCATAGAATGTGGGGCCTCGTCCTGAGTTTTCCTTGCTGGATACAATATCTCACGGCTGTACACGCAACATCGCCAGGCACCAGGCAGCAGCATACTTGCTGAATGAACTGATGACTGAATGAACTGGCAACGTGAAGAGGGACAGTGGGCAGCAAGGACCTGCCCTCTGACCTGGTGGTCACGGCCTTTTGGGCCAGACCTCACTGCAGACCAGTCAGTCAGCTCCACCGGACGGCTCTTCCCAAGAGCACAGAGTAAACGTAATCACAGTCAGACACACACAAGTCTGGTTTGTCACCCAATAAATGAGAATAAATGGGCTTGTGGCACCAGTGCCCCCACAGATTCGTGGCATCCACCCCTCCCAAACCCCGGACTCCTCCACGACCCAGAGAACACCCGTTACTGCAGGACAACTCCAGGCATGTGATTTACTGACAAAGGATCGGTGATGTTGGTGCCTTTCCACAGACACCACAGAACAATACCTTGCAGTTACTGAAAAACAGAGTAATGATGTCAATTAACCAGAGTCACACAGAAGCAGGGCCTTGCGGCCACATATACCAGCTGGTCTGGAGTTGATGATGATTTGCAAGCGCTCTTTCCCACTGGCTCTGAGACCACAAAACCAGGTAACTGAATGAAGGGAACCCAAAGGAGGGGCTGACACTGTGGCGGTGACCCTAAGTGTCACCCAGGCAGTGGTGCTCAGCCTGTGCATCACATAAACGTCACCTGGGGAGCTTCTGAAAATCCTCACACACCCATCACACCCGAAACCAGATAAAATATAATTTCTAGGAAGGTGAGCCAGGCATAATCGGGGTTTCTGAAACCTCCCTGCCGAGGTGAGTCCAAACGTGCAGCTAATGTTGAAACCCACCCATCCAGAGGTCGTGCGGGGGTGTAAGAACGCAGGGAGGGCCTCCCGGTCTCCTTACCTCACCAAGGTGTCACTGCCTGCCCCTGCTGGGCTGTAATAGAGCACATTCTCCAAGGACAGCGAGAACTTCAGCCCCTCCGCCTCCGAGATGTACAGGTTGGTGCGGTTGTTATTGTGACTGACACACACAAACACCTGGTCCTCGGAGGCGTCCGCAATGTAATATTCCTTTGGCATCAGAAGTCAGAAAAGACAGAAGTCAAATAAACCACACAGGCCCTGTGGACTGTCCCAGCGCACACACTAAAGCAATGACTTCCAAATGTCCCAGTGAGGACTGCAGGCTCGGAGCCCACGGAAAGCCTCCCCACGTTGGGAAAGAAGCTTGGCCGACTCTCTTTGGAGACCCTGAGGCTGCCTTACGGCCGGAGCAAACCCCTTCTTGGCAGGTGGGACACAAAATAAGAATGGGCCCTGAACTCCAAACATGACCCAGAAATCGCTTTTAGTTAATAATGTCTCCCTATCATTAGTACAAAGTACAACATGGACTAATGTGCATTCCCTTCCCTCTTATTTTCTCTAAGGTGACTATAGGAAGGCAGAGCCCAGAGAAAGCAAAGAACAGACAAGCATGTTCTCCGTCACACCCTCCTCTTAGCTACCAACCTTCCATTACACCAACTCCGGGCATCAAGGCCTCCAAATGCCACCTCCTCCCCGTGGTCACTTCTCTGATGACCCAGTCCACACTGACTTTCCCTATCGCTCTCTATGTTCTAACACGTACTGCACAGTCAAGCCTTTGACTGTACATGGTTTCTTCCTCTGCTCTGCTCTCAGGCTCTCCAACCCATCTGTTTCTAAAAGGGTGAGACTCAAATCCTATCCCCTTTTGGAACCTCACCATCTGTGAGCAACACAGCAGGTACTTAATAAATAACTACTGCTGTCACTAACCTCTCATTCCTTCAGCACTAGCACACTGAGACCATTGACTCTGGTTCCAAACCTCTCTGCCAATCCTTCTCCACTTAAAGCAAATTAAGGCTCCCATTCAGCTCCACTTCAAAAAGTGAAGAGGGAGAAAACAGACCAAGATGCCCAAAGCATAATGGTTCTCTCTCTCGAGACCGATCTAGAAAGTGACTTCAGGGAGACTCCATCAGGTATCCACCCCCCATCACCCTCCCTCTAACCTCTGCATGAGGACAACGGCACTCCTTCCCACCCCGGCGTGGACCCCACTCACATTAATAGGATATCTTGTGACAAACTGGGCTGCTCGCATGGGCTTGCGGCCAAAGGAGACCCAGAGCTGGACAGAGGATGGTTGCGGACTGCCGAAGAGATGCTGCCAAGGAAGAGGAAAAAAAAATCAACTGTACTATATTATCGCCACTCAAAATGAGCGCAAAAAGAAAAGTGAAAAGTCAGACCCCTCCAATTCAACTAAAAACACAAAATAGAGAGTGTGACCGCAAATGCACATTTCTGCAACATTTGCTGTCACTGGGCAGCTTGGGCTGTACCACTTGATCCTAGATACCTGGTCTACAATAAATATTAGATACTCCAGATACCACATGAAGAGGAAGGACGACGGTATGATGGGAGAATTTGAGCTTGGGGAAGGGGGCGGTGGCCGCCAAAGCTTAAGCAGAGAGTGAAAAGGGAGAGAATTGTGTGATGGCGAGACAGGCGGGGCAGAGGAGCCTACAGTCCCCAAACCACCCCTGGGTGAGGTCAGCCACACACCTGATACGCATAAAAACATACCCTCTTCCTCCTTCTACTCTTATTTGCAGATCGCTAGGACCCCCGGGTCACAGGGCTTTAATTTGTACCAAGAGTTGAAGGGATTTTCATTGATTCTCTTTTTAATCTTTTAAGACTCCTCAGTGATTAAGGTCTTTTGCTAGAATATGCTTTCTTTGGTAGCATACAGAGTACGTCACATGACGCTGACCGCGCACGTGACGCACTCCCTCCACACGATGCTGACCACATCACGTTGCATTTTAGAGATATTAAACCACAGCTGGAAGCTTGCAAATGTATAGAAAAGCACTAGATTTGGAGCCCCCTCTAAACTTCTCTAGGTCCTAGTTTATTCATCTATAAAATGAGAAGCTGATTTGAATCAGGACTTTGGGTATGGGTTTAAGTGGTCCAGGAACCCCAGAAATATATATACAAATTTTCTGTGTCGATGTACTCATTCATGTTGCTAGGGAGAACGTCTCACCAGGTTCTCAAAAGGGTCAATGATTCAAAAAAGGATAAGAAACACTGTAAAGGATCTATGTGGCTTTTTCCAGCTCTACAAGTCTGTGACCGGGAATGGAAGGCAAATGTTGTACATCTACGAAAACAGACAGGGAGGCCCATCCTCATGCGGACATCTTCGCAAGCACGACTATCACCCAACTGATTAGAATGTCGGGACCCCCAGCCAGAAGGCTTCACTTATCCTTGGCTATGTTGCTACTGTTTATTATAGATTTTAAATTCCTATAGAGGACGGAAGATGCCAATTTCTCTTAACTGTAATATAACAACTACTAATACACATGCTCACGCATGTCCAATAAATACTGTGAAGAGCAGGCTGATGAACATGAAGTTATTTTCTATTCATTTGAGCAGCAGAATGTGTGTGTACACACACACACATTTTTTTTTTCAAGCCACCACTGAACACTGGTTAAAAGTCGTCTGTTTTAAAGAAGCCAGGCAGAGAAGTACAGAAGACTGCCTTTTCAGAATGGCAGCCCGAAAACCACATAATAGCTTGTCCTCAGTATGGGGCTATAGAAATGAGATTGATTAAAAACGCAAAATGTATCACCTGAATGAGAGAAGAGTTCCCAGTAAAACTGCTATGTATAAATTCCAAAAGCCCTCCTTAGGTCAATAAAGTTTTATAACTATGTATAAAGGTCAGATGACTTAAGTCACCCTATATAAATCCTTATGAATATATATAAATACACAGATATCAGTGAAACATATTTTTTGTGCTTTTATGTTCTGTCACTACTTCCTATTGCAGTTATACCTGAGAAAGGAGCCACCTTTCTGAGTGACATTCAGGCCCATCATTAGTTAAGTGTTCTTAATGATGGCTGCTGGGAAGCTTGAGAATTGAGGACGGATAGCAAGGCATAAATGCAAAACTCACAGAATACTAAGGTCATGAGAAACCTCTAAACACATCCATCCCACTTCCTTCCAAGAGAATGATTCCTAAATCTGGATAATCAGGCTCATTCCTAAAGCATCTGCAGACGACTTATTGTGGTATTTTACCACCACCAAGAAAAGTATTAACAATGAAACTACGGCACATTGATTGTAAGATGGATTTCTTAATAAACGATGGGTTTTTGTTGATGTTGGGTTTTCCTTTACCATTATTATAAAAGTAAAACATACTCATGAAAAACATCTCACAATACAGACAGGTATAAGGCAAAATGCAGAAGATCTGTTTCCGCTCCGCTCCCGAGTGCTCACTGGTAACGGGCTCTGGGCCATTCCTTCAGTAATGTTCTGCGCAGTCACCTATGAGCATATTCAGAGAGAGACAGACACTGCTACACTCACCCCAGCATCCATTAATGCCTTTCATCCTTGGCAAAAGGACCCTGACGGCCACCTGAGTAAAAGACTAAGGCTCTCTTCCTTTTGTACAACTCTGTGTGGTCATGCGACTGAGTTACCAGTCGATGAGACGTAAACAGACTATTGTGTTGGGTTTCAAGGAAAGCTGCTTAAAGAGACTGAATCAGCTAGGAGGGGTCCTATTTTGACCTTTCTGTCTGTCCTTAATTCTTCTTAACTCCAATAGACTCGAAGGCTAGTACACGTGTCGTGGACCATGAGGGAACTTTGAGAATGGAAATCATTTGTTTGGATGGTAGAACAGCAAGATAGAGGCCTGCGACCCCAATAACACCAGGGCACCAACATGCCAGCCCTAGACCGCCTACCTCCGGCAGCACCGATGAGGGAAAAATAAACCTCCGTCTTGGCTACGCCGCTCTTATTTCTAGTCTGCTAGCCAGACACAGTGCCAAATTGATACATCCAAATTTCTTTTTCACATACAAATTAGATCATGATAGAAATGGGCTGTAAGATTCCCTGCCACCTTCTCCTTCAAAGCAGTAATAAAGTTTCGGCTATATACCACCCACATTCATATTGTTTATACCCAATTTATGGATAAAATGATATATCTGGATTTGCTTTAAAACAGTCCAGGAAAAAAATAAGTAGTGCGTAGACAGCTGAAAAGAGATTAGCAAATGTAGATACTATTGAGACTGAATGAAGGCACAAGGGGAGGTCATATCAGTACAAACTATTCTTTTCTGTAGATGTGAAAATGTCCATAATAAAAAGTGTGCAAAGTTAATATTAATTGAAAGCACTTCTGGAACGGCAAAGTGAGGAACTCTAAAAACCCGCTCATCTGTGAAAACAACAAGAACACTGACAAAAATTCTCAAAATCAACTTTTTCAGAATCCTGAAAATGAAATAAAAGCTTGCAAAAACTCAAGGAGCATTTATTCAAGACAACGACTGAAGACCGGCAAGAAGAGCTAACTTGGTGATGTTTTAACTTGTTCTAATCCCATCCCTTTTCTCTCTAGCTCTGTGGTAGCCTGGGAAACCCACAGCTTCACAGCTACAACAGCTGTGAAAACCACCAGCCCAGCAGCCACTGGAGAGGACAGAACAGGTTTGGAGCTTCCCAAATGCCCCACAGCCAGAGGACTGTCAGATCTGATCTGCCTGGTGACTCGCTTGAAAGCTGCATTCTCAGGTCTTCTCTTTATATAACATGACTCAGCTCGCTGTACACACAGACCTGTAGCCAGGGCGTTTACGGGGAACAGTGACAAGTGGCAAATGTTTTAACACCACAGCTGCTGGAGAAACATTATCGCTTGGAACTGCAAAAGGTGAACTAAAAGGCCTGAAAGGAAAAACTGGGGAAGAAGATGTCCGTAAGAGGTTTTGATAAGCTCTGAAATATTCCAAGACATTTACAAGGTCACACACAAAAGGGCTGTGCTATGCTCAGGAAAGAACTGAAAGGGCCTAATCTCTCACAGCCAGCTAACAACCTTGCGTCTCTACACAAACAAGAAGCAGAGGCTAAGGCAGAGCTGTAGAAGGCATGCCACCAACACACACTCAGAGGCCCTCAGCAAAGGCTGCCAGACGAATGGCTCAAAGTACTTAAGGAAATCTCTGTTCCGTCATTAGCTGACCACTAATGGTCAGTACTTTACTAGCCATACCCAACAAGGGATGCAGACGTTACAAAATGAATGCAGGAAACTCACAAAACAAAGGCAACAATAATACCAACAAAAATCAACTTTTTCAGAATCCTGAAAATGAAATAAAAGCTTGCAAAAACTCAAGCAACAAAAAGCTCCCCCTGGGAATGGGTTACTCTGATGTGAGGAGTTGTCACATTATATCACTTAAAATGTCTGGTTTTCCACCAAAACAATGGCAAGCAAACAGCAACATATCACCCATACACACCACACACACACACACACACACACACACACACAACAGTCAACAGGAACTGTTCCTGAGGAAGGCCAGATATCGGACTTACCGGCCAAGAAATTTCAATCCCCTATCCTAAACGCATTCAAAGGACTAAAGGAAATCACGTCTCATGAATTAAAAAGGAAAGTATGAGAACACTGTCTCACCAAATAGAGGATATCTATAAAGAAACAGAAATTATTTTTTTTAAAAAAAGAAACAAATAGAAATTCTTGGGTTGAAAAGTACAATAACTCAAAACAAAAATTCGCCAGAGGGGTTCAACCAGAGATTTGATCTGGCAGGAGAAAGAAGCAGCGAACGTAAAACTACGGTGATCCCATGATCCCTGCTTCAACACGCATGAAAACACGATACTACGAAAGACAACAGTGACGGAAGGTCACAAATCATATGACTCCCTTTACATAAAATGTCCAGAACAGGCAAATCCACAAGGCAGAAAGGAGATTCCTGGTTGCAAGGGGCTGGAAGGAGAGGGCAGTGGAAAGTGTTGCTACTGTGTATGAAGTTTCCTTTGGGGGTGACCACGACGTTCTGGATTTAGATGGTGGTGAGCGTTACGTGACCTCGTGAAATAAACCACTGAATTGTGTACTTTGCAAGGGTGAATTTTATGCTGTACAAATTATATCTCAATACTGGTGTTATAAAAAATTAATTTTAAACACATTGGTAGGATAGTTTTATTTTTAATCCGTAAAAACATTTGAGCTTTATTGTTGTATGAGTCAAAAGCAGTGAGTGCGTATACCTAGATCTATGTTTGGAGACCTTTAAGTGATGTCATAATTAAAATAATTCGTCAAGAGTCAGATGTTGGTCAGTTATCCTAAAAGTCACATCCCAACCGTGGCCAGCTAACCTCCCGTGTAGAAGCCCATCGTTCTGAGGCAAAAACTAAGTTTTTCCATTATCTCTGTCAGCCTTAGCGACTTTAAATCAGCATAATGATGGTTAGAAATTGGTTTCCAATAGTGAAATTAGTGGTTGGCTAGTCAGAACAGTGAAAGTCCAAATGAGTTCTCTCGGGAAATCTGCAGAATGCAAGGTGTCTGAATTAGCCATAATATCCTTAAGGTAACACCCCGGCATGAAAAGGGCACAGCGATTTAGGGAGGCCTGTCACCTGAACTCTTGGGGGTGATGCCTCAGATTCATCAAGCTCTTGCATTGGAGGGTTCTAGCTGCCTGATGCCAAGTGAAAGGCGAACAGAATCCTGCCTCTAAAACAACGGCTGGCAAACTTTTTCTGTGAAGGTCTGTATAGAAATACTTTAGACTTTGTGGGCCATCCCGCCTCTAGGAAATGACTCATTTCTGCCACTGTAACATGAAAGCAGCAACAGGTGACACATAGCAAATGAGCATGGCTGTGTTTCAATAAAACTTCATTGACAAAAACAAGTGAAGGACCATGGTTTGCCAAGCCTGCTCTAGAACCCTGTGTCTGCATCATCTGTAAGAACAGAGAGGAGACTCCAACAAGCTCATGCATCGGGTGTTGGCTCACTGCTGCACGTCTGTGCAAGAAACGTCTGAGCCTGGCTTTCAGGAGAGGCTGGGAGTGCAGCTGGAGAGTAGCAGCCAGCCCTCCCCTCCCTCCAACTGTTCGGCAACTACCGTTATCCACCAGGAAGTACCTCACAGCTGCGTCTCACCAAGTTCACAAACTGATGTCGGTCCCTTTGCAGAGGTGCCTCCCTGTTGCATTAATGGCCCTATGCTGTGGACAATGTAAGTGAATTTCATGTCAAAAACCAAGGAAGAAAAATTAAACTTGGGTTAAAAGGAAATTGAAGGGCATCTGATACAAAGCACATGTGAAGTAAGAGCCAGGTCAGAAGGGCCCCAGAGAGTTATGAAGACTTGAAAACCAGCTCCAGTCCAGAACCCAGATGGCTGCCCAGACATGTTCTGAAGTACTAACTTGCAAAGAACTGGAATCATTCACGGTGTCAGAAAAAAGCCAAAGAGTTTATCGCCCAAAACCAATTTTCTGTCGTTTTACAATTAGTTTCTTGACTTTCCTAATTTGATTTGAATCCATTTAACATTAAAGTCACTCAGAATTCCCCAAAACCAGCAACCAGAGTGCTGGGCACACCCCAGAGAAGAAGTGACACTTGCAGGCCTCAATACTCCTACTGACAGGGTTATCCAACCAAGGCCAATGTTGTTTATCCTTATGGCTTAGGACTCTAGTGCCTTAAGGAGAAAAATACCCATGTTATTATCCACTGCCAGTTGTGTTTCTCCTCTCATCAACCTATCCATGGAGAAACGTGCCTTTGATAATATAACTAGCATTGGAAGCTTCTGCATGTAGAAGGCTTTAGGGAAGAATGTCTCCAGTTTTGGAGACTCTTAGGCATCCTAGGATGCTCAGGGGAAAAAATGCATTTGGGCCCTGCCATCTGCATTTGTAACAAGGGCCCTTGCTGCTGCTGCTGCAGGTGACCCTAGGACAACACTTCCAGGAGGTGGCCTAGCTCATCTCACCTGGAGCCTCTAGCTAACACCACTGACCTTGGAATCTGGTGGTCCATCCATGTGCTGAAGCAAGAAGCCAACACAACTACAATTTTGCCACCAATACCATATAAATCAATAAGCCACACACAGAGTTGACAGTTGACAATAAAAGAACTAATAATTTAATATCCCCCAATCCCATCCCCCCCCCCAAAGAAAACCCCAATAGCCTAATCTTTCTAAATTAGGCAGGCAAAGATTCATTCGACTCCACTGTACATCTGCTATGTATCAAGCAATGTGCAAGATACTGGGTACTGCATCAGTGATGATCAAACAGACACAGCCCCTGATCCTACCACTGGCCAGGAATAGTAAAGAAATTACCACCGGCACTCTGAAAATCAGCTATGTCTACACAACAGACACAGCTGTGACGGCAGAACAGAGGCACAGAAAGCTCTAAATGGGATACAACTTATTCTCAGGTGTGAGATCTAGAAATAATAGGATGAGGGAATGCACAAGTGCTCTCCACCTCAGACCCTCCCAGCTCAGTCAGTAAAAGAAATCTGGGAATTAGTCACTGGGACTTAAAATTGAGAAATTAAAATCACAAAAAGCACAGGCCCAAGAGACTGAAACAAAAAAGACCTATGAGCACCAGAGGACTGGAGACAAGGTTTTAAACACAACTGGTACTTGGGGTCACCCAACTGGATGTCACAAGGTACCAGTCCTCAGGCCTGACCTCTCACCTCTGCACTCCCAGCACATCCCTGTGCTTGAAGCAACTCAAGGATGCTTGTGTCCTTGGGCTGTTCTGTGTGCACGCACGTGTGTAAGAGAGACAGACAGGCAAGGCAGGAAGCAAATGATCCAGGGAGTGACTTGAGGCAAAGAGCCTGACAGAAGAAAACTTGTCATGGTTTAGTGGTCTTAAAAAACATTTTTCAAGGGCTTCCCTGGTGGCGCAGCAGTTGAGAGTCCGCCTACCGATGCAGGGGACGCAGGTTCGTGCCCCGGTCTGGGAAGATCCCACATGCCGCGGAGTGGCTGGGCCCGCGAGCCATGGCCACTGAGCCTGAGCGTCCAGAGCCTGTGCTCCGCAACGGGAGAGGCCACAGCAGTGAGAGGCCCGCGTACCGCAAGAAAAAAAGAAAAAAAAAACCATTTTTCGAGGTGTGTAATGGGGAACCCCTCTGGCCTTTAGCCGCTCGCATCTTCTCTTCTGATTCCAACCTCGCTCCCTGCTTTCCCTTTTGGGGAAGTCCTCTCTCCACCCTAGGATCCTACCAAGCGGGTTGACCTGCTTCTGCCTGGCCAGCTACCAACATATAAATAAGTGAGAACCTGGACAAAAACATGACATCTGGTTTTAGTCCCTAAGGTTAAGAACGACAGAAAAGAGCAACCGCCCAGGCACCAGAGACCTCCGTCAGACCTGAGGTCAAGGAGGCAATGGTCGCGTTATGAAAGCAAGCTTGCATCCCCCGGCAAGAGCAGCCCAACCTACTCTTGGCCAGGCCTGGTTTTTTCCTTTACACAAGGGCAGTATGGTTGCAACTTGATACAGCTGTAAGGCAAGTCCTGTTAAATAATCAACTGTGGTTTTAAATGAGCAAGCCCTCCATTTCAGCATGTGGCTCCAACACACAAAATCAAGGAGAAGATTTTCCCAAAGCCTGAGACTTAAGCTACTTACTGACAGCTGGAAGCTTAAGTACTGCTTTTCTTAGAGCATTAACTCCCACTAGCCAATGACTACACATTCTACTAGCCATGTAAATGAACATGTGTCCAAACCTCCCAAAGAAATGGGCCTGAGCTGCAGGGAAATCAGGGAGTGGGATTAAAGAAAAAAAAGCCACTTAGCCCCACCCCTCCTTTCTGTGTTCTTTTCATCGGGATTTCAAAGAAGTGCGTGTTGGTCAAGGATGCTTGGACCAGGAAAGGACCAAATTCCCAGCACCCAGAGACACTCTGAGTGGTTGTCTAAGCTTTTCTGCTCCTTGACCTCCCAGAACCTTCCAGGTCCCTTGGGAGTGTCCAGCTACATCCAGCACCGGCAGTCAAGCTCCCCCAGGCACGTGCATTCCGTCCCTGCTTGCATGGACCCTCCGTGCCTGATCACAGAACACCCACCCTCAGAACGGACACGCAAAAGCAGTTTACTCCTCGAACTTACCACCACCTTTGTGGCAAACATGTACTTGTCCCGCAGCTGGAAGTCCCTCACTTCCTCCAGGATCACCTCCAGGTTCTCCCGGGACTGGAAGAAGTCTGTACTTCGGAAAACTGTGGAGTAGCCAGAGGGTTCGTGTCGTTCAACGTAGATGGTGTTTGGCTTGTCGTAGGGATCGATTCCCCTGGAAGAAAAAAAAAAAGCGGTTGTCATCGTCTCCACATTGAGTCGTTGGAGGTGTAGAGGTCCTGCCATGCAGACCGTCAATGAGAACCCAGGGTCACCATGGCAGCAGCTAGAAGTGATGCTCTCTCCCTGTGCCGCAAACACAACCCTTTGGTGGCTCCTTGGCTCAGTAGAGAGGGAAAGGAATTGCCACTTGTCAAGTATTTTCTGCTGGTACTGCTGTTTACAGTGTAGCCTGGGTTTCACTCCAGGCAAGCTCCAGCGGGGCTAGAGGGAAAAGAAGGAAAAGTGAAAGGCAAGTGTACTGATCCCCTTGACGTCCTTCAGAAACGCAGGGCTCAACTCTCCCTCTGTGCTTCTGTCCACACTATCCCCCTCTGCCTGGATGCCCTCTGCATATACTCTGATCTGCACATCTAAATCCTACTCGTCTTCTGAGATCAAGTGCAAGTCCCCCTCTTCCAGGAAGCCTTCCCCCATGCCCTTCTCCCATCACTAGCCATGCGTCTCAATTCCAAGCCTTTTTTATGAGTTCAAGAAAAGGGAGAGAACTGCCTTAAGTGGATTTTGGAATCAGTCTTCTCACTTTATACAATGGACCTTCTTACCCACTATATATACCGTTCACCATAATGTATCTGTCTGAGCTTCCTAGACAGAGTATAGATTCCATCAAAGGCCATGCCTTACATTTCTTTTTATCCTATAGAGTTCCTTGCTGCATTGATCTTTGCTGCGTGGATCCATGGACATATTGCAAAAGCTCTTCCAAAGCAAAACCTGCAGAGTGATTAGATCAAACTACCTGAGAGAAGAATCTCTGCACTGGTGTGTCCCCGAAGAAGGGCCCTAAGAGCAGCCTGGGAGGACAACTAACCTGCCCGAGGTTTCCTAACCTGCACAAGAACACCAAGGCCAGGCGGACCATTTAGCAAGAGGGAAAAACAGTTGGAAAAATTTGGAGGAGAGCTTCACAGTGAGGATGCAGTGATGACCCAAGGAGAAGCAGGACTCATCAATGATTAATTCACACAAACCATCTGTACGGTTCTACAGACACAATGGCTCTCGGGATAACGGAGGCAATGATAGGAAATTCCTTCCAAGATGCATTGTCAAGAGCAAGTTCCAAGACAGAAGGGACGGGAAGGAAAAGAAAAGAAAGGAGGGAGGAAGGGAGGAAGAAGAAAAGAAGGGAGACAAGAAAGAGGAAAACAAAAGAGCCTCTTTTTGCAAAGGGAGAAGACTTGACTTTGGCCCTACCATCTGGAGTCTTGGTCGGACACTGGAGAAACCAGCCTGTCCCAATGAGAGAAACTAACGTTCACCGCGAGATGCTCTGTGTGCAGAGCAGGGGAGGGGTGGGGAGGACGTGTTCTCTTCTTTTCCACAGTTGGAAGTACTGATTAAAGTACTTCCTCTACCCTAGAGGATATGCAAATTAAAACACGCTGGATATTTTTAAAAAGGCAGAGAGGAAGGGACCTTCACCCAGATATGGAGGTGGAGCTCACCTCTACTATTCCTTCGTAACCCAAAGCAGCCAACAGCTAGCAACAGAAAGAGCTGCGGCTTTCAGCCCAATTCTCTTCCGTAATCCGCATCTGAACCTCTCCTTTCTGAGAGCTGCTCCCCTAACAAATTCCTGTACTTGGCAATCGCTAGCCTCCCACTTTCCATGCTCACTGACACTGACTTCCTCTTCTCTTTACCCTCATTTGGAAGTTCCAAGCCTTGCTCTGTCTCTGAGCACAGTCATTGGTCCTCACTTGGCCTCACCCACCTCACTTACAGCCTTTCAGGGGTGCTCCACAGGGCATCCTTGAACCCGCCCCCATGGCTCATCCTCTGTCCTGTCTTGCCAATCTCCAGCTCTGGATAACATAAATCACTGGTTTTCCTCACCCCTGCTGCTCCTAGGCCGCCAAGCATCGCTGAACAAAGTGTGCCTTTATTCTCTGAGAGGTTACATTACACTCTCACGTATTATGGGGAACCCTAGGAGAAATCCCTCAAATAGCCTGAAATTCCCTGACACCAGACATGTCATTATCTACAATAAGACAGGCAGCCCCTTCCCCTAGGATATCTATCTGCATGTCTGCACAGAGGCAGAAGGTACAACACAAAAATTCCCAAACATGAAGCTTCTTTATTTAGTAATCCTGCTGGTTTGCCCTCTTAATATATGATTCTCTAAACAGAAAAAAGAACAATTTGTCCCTTTAAAGTTTAAAAAAAAAAAAGTTCTAATGGTATTCCCTGGGTAGAGGTTGTACTCGGATGAGAGTGTGGTTATAAACTAAGACCCTACAACCTCTGCCCAAGGAAAATAATGAGTCAGAAAGAGCTGCCCTCTACAAAACCGAAGTCCAGGGCTTCCCTGGTGGCGCAGTGGTTGAGAGTCCGCCTGCCGATGCAGGGGACACGGGTTCGTGCCCCGGTCCAGGAGGATCCCACATGCCACGGAGCGGCTGGGCCCGTGAGCCATGGCCGCTGAGCCTGTGCATCCGGAGGCTGTGCCCCGCGACGGGAGAGGCCACAGCAGTGAGAGGTCCGCGTACCGCAAAAAAATAAAATAAATTTTAAAAAAAAGGAAGTCCACTGGAGCCTGAAGATACTCAGCTGTAAGGCCCCTCTCTGCTCCATCCTTTACTGTCCTTAACTACTAAAGAAGCAATACGAACTCAAAGACATTCCTCTTCAAAGAGACGGCTAAAAGACGTACAGACAGGATCCACATCTTGTGGAGCCACTACATTTAATGAGGACTAAAACTACATGTAAAAGTCAAAAAACCAATGCCAAACTGGAAAATATAAATATAAATGAACATACACGTACAAGCTCTTTCATATCACAAAGGACCAATCTCAAATATATAAAGAGCTCCTGGAAATCAGCAATAAAGAGATGAACAATCTAATGGAAAAAGGGCAAAGGGCATGAAGAGACAAGGCCCCAAAAAAGAAGTAAAAATGACCCTTAGGTTAAAGGATGTTCAAACTTATTCATAATAAGAAAAATGCAAATCAGAACTACACCAAGGGACTTACCTGGTGGCACAGTGGTTGCTCCCAATGCAGGGGGCCCAGGTTCGACCCCTGGTCAGGGAACTAGAGCCCACCTACATGCCACAACTAAGAGTTTGCATGCCACAACTAAGGAGCCCACGAGCCTCAACAAAGACCTGGTGCAACCATGTAAGTAAATAAATAAATAAAACAAGATTGAAAAATACAACTATACTGAGATACTAACACATTGGCTGTGGAAAAAGGCATAATTCTATGTTGTTGAGAATGAATGCAAAATTTGACACTTTCTATAGAAATTCTGGCAAAGTTACAATTTCAATGCTTTAGTCACTGGGGATATATCAGTGCAAAACTGAAAAAAGTCCATGCCCTCGTGTAGTTTTATTCTATTGAAGAAAGACAAATAATAAGCATAATAAGAGTATATTAGGATGTGATGAGTGCTGTGCAGGAAGAGAACAGATCAGGCTACAGCAGACCGGGAATGACAGGAGTAATTGCAATTTTAATGAGATCCTTAGGATAGGCCCCATCTGGAAGATGTTATTTGAGCAGACTTGAATGAGGTAAAGGAGCAAGCCACAAATATATCTTTAGGACAAGCATTCTAGACGGGGAAAATAGCAAGTGCAAAGGCCCTGTGGTTAGGAATGTAGCTGGCATTTAATCTGAGAAAAGTAATGATGCACTTGAAAGGGTTCAAAGCAGAAGAACAACATATCTGACCTGTTTTTAACAGGATCAATACGGCCCTGCTGAGAATCAGTTGTAGAAGGACAAGAGTAGAAGTAGAAAGACCAGCTGGATGATTAATGAGTGACAGCAGTGACTTGGAGTTAAGTAGTTGCCGAGTAGTGGATCCTGGGTATATACTGAAGGTACAGCCACAGGGATTTCCTGATGGACTGAACGTGAAGCATGAAACCAACATGGAATCAGTCATGACTCGGAATTTTTCACCTGAGCAACCAGAAACTGAAATGGGGAAGATTACGTACGGGTAGAGCTGATCCAGGGTGGTGAAGGTCAAGAGGTATCAAGTTTGGTAGGTGTGAATGGTCTGACTGTCTCCCACTGACCCACCAAGTCCACGCCTGGGAGTCTGTTCTACACATTCGTCTGCATATGTACGAATCCAAGATTATATACATCATCCCCACAACAGTAAAAGGCCGGAAGTGACTAAGACCAGAAACAACCTCTTAAAGGTTAGCCCTGTTGATTTCACTTTCCTTCTCAAAAACCTACAATGGCTCCCCATCGCTTTCAGAATTCAGTCCAAATTCCTTTATCAAGCAAGCACTGCAGATTCTGATACCAACACCCCTTTCCAAATTTCACCCAATACACTGTCCAAGGATAAGACTCAGGGTTCTCCACCCAAGCACCACAATGCCTCGTCTCTGCCTTGGGCCATTCTGTTCCCATCTGGAATTCCCATCCTGCACCCCTCCGAACAGCCACACCCTACCTGGTGTGCACATCCTGGATCAACAGTAACCTCCTCCGTGGAGCTGCCTATGACCCATCTGGAAGGAGCATGGCCCTCCTCTGGCTTCTTATGCTATGTCCATAGGACTTCATGCTTCTTTCATGATGTATGTTACATGCACAAAATGTCTCTTCTTCTCTCCTAAACTGCAATCTCCTTAATAACTACATCCATCAGTTATTCAACTTCTTACACCCTAAAGCGTCTGTTTTATATTCAGCAGACATTCAAAAAAAATATGGTATGAATGAACAAATGAACGAATTTTAGAGAAAAGTCCCCACTTCTGACATGATGCTCTAAAAATGAAGGTTTTTTAGAAATTCTAATACATGCAAGAGCTTCAAGATTCCCCTGGGTTCCCTGACGGATTGAAAAATGCAAAAGCTCTGTCACTCCCGCCACAAGTTACCTTCCTTCCTCACCCCCCCAAACCCCTGGGGAGTCTGTTATACCTGCAGCTCTCATTCCTGGGTCTGGAATGTGTCTTTCCTGAACCAGATGCTTCACATTTCAGGGGAGGGCAGATTTGCCCTGCATGAAGGAACTAGAACTGAAGCAAGGGGATTATGTAACTCAAATTTCTCAGATGGCACGACTTACCAAGAAACGGACTTCACATGTTCCTGAATCATGATCCAGGTCTGGCCAAAATCGTCTGATTTCCATAGCTGCAAAGACCAAAGCGACAAGTGGTCACGATGCAAGAGGCGTGATGTAAGATCCCTGAACGGCATCACCAGCACACACCCGTGGAAACCCCGCCTCAACAATACGTCCCCTGTGAAGACAGGTGGGGAGATCACATTACCCAACCCGGCTACCCCACGTGCCAACAAGGGCAGGAAGGGCAGGAAGTTCACCTTTGCATTCTTCTCCATTCAGTTACTAAGGTCTCGGTACCTCCGTATTGGAAGGAAGGAAAAACGATCGTGACTTGTCTTCCTTTTACGGATTATCAGAAATTATATTTTACTCAAGACTGACCCTCACGTGGTGGTGAAAACAAAAGGATTATACTCAGTACTTCTCGCCTGGGAAACAGTGTCCTTGAAAACCCATAATGGGACACAGTGATGAAAGCTGAATGCAGAGGACTCAGGGAATCCCCGGAACACAAAGGTGTGGCCATGAGTAATGGACTTGCTGACCTTTGCCCCTCAACTTCCAAAGACAAAACCTGAGGGTTCCTGTGGCCCTAGGGACCAGGGAGCAAGAAGCAGGAGATTAAAAACAAAAATAATCCACCTACACTGGTAAACAGCCCATACTTGGGTTACTCCCTAAGGCGAGTGAAGATAAACAGGTCATGTTTTGGTTAAACAACCTGCAAAGAAAAAGAATCATTCCAAGGTTCCTCTGAGCAAAGTCATTTGAAACTCATCATGAACCCCATCCTACAGGGCCAACAGGTTCCACGGGATTATGCGAGATCAATACCCTTGACTTGGCGAGTTTTAACCTTGAGATAGAAACTTACCTGGGCGCTCTCCCCATCTCTCACCTTTCCTTCAAATCCGGGTTAAAGGAAGAAAATGCACACATTTATGTTATATTCACGCACGCGTGCGCTCGTGTGCACACACGCGTGCACGCACGCACACACACACACACACAGCAAGAATATTTAAGTGAATGGTAACTTCAAATAAATGGTAGGCAAGGGCAGTATGTTTAAGGTGGAGGATGGGAAAGGTAGAACAGAAATTCGACAAGAGGTCCCAGCACAGCTCAGATGCCAGCCTTCCCTACCTGGCTCTCTTTGATTTAATTCCAGAGACCCGATTTACCCCCAGGACTAACAGAGGTGTCCCTGCAGCAAGAATGGCCTGATGTGTAACTAACAGGGCCAGCCGGGGCTGGGTGTTGCTCCCTGGCTAGGATGCAGACCCAGGGTGCCAGGGGGATATAGTTTTCCGCAGCCGTGGGAAGTGAAATAGTAGCTACAAAGGCTCAGCCTGAGAGAGGAGGAGGGAGGGGCTGGGGGAGGTCACTCGAAGGACAGGCGATCCACTGGGGCAGAACAGAAACCTCAAGGAGCCCCAGAAGCTCTCTTACCTGCTTGTTGGGGTGAGACCTGTCAAAGCCCAGGAGGAGGTTAGAGGCCTTGCTGTGCAGCAGGAGGTCGGCTGCCCGGAATGGGATGGAGAAGCCTTGAATGGTGTTGCAGAAGTCAAACGTGGTCCAGAGGTACTGGGCATAAGCATCTGCAAAGATGTACTGCAGGGAAAGGAGGAGAGCTCAGAGCAGAGCCTGGCCGCGCCCAAACACCCCTTCCCCAGCAGAGTTTGAGTGCCCACGCATGCAGAGGCCAGGGGCCGGCACCCTCGCACATGGTCTTCTTGCCATCTCCTGACAATGAAGAGACTCCGGTGCATATCACACGAGGCTCGGCAAAGGAAGGGTGCAGACGGGCTGCGCTGAAGCCAGGTGGAGCTCTTGTTTACCCAGGTAATGAAGCAAGCCAAGCCTTTCTATTTTTTCTTTCAACTGACTTGGCCTTTCTCATTCCCCGGGGGGTGACCCGGTCACAATCAGAGGGCGGCTCTAGGAAGCCGGGCAGAGGAGCCCCGCTCTCCAGGCTGGCTGCACACGGATGGGCCTGCTCACTAGCCGTGCATCCTCTGACACACCTTTCCGGGAAGACCCCTGATATCACACCCACCCAGGAAGCTTAGCTTCCCCTTCTTGCCCCTGTGCCGGGTGACAGGGCAGCTCTGAGGACCCAGTGGCCACTGGGGCCGGCAGACTCACTGTGGGGCACAGCGGGCAAGCAGGGGCCTCACCTCATTTTGCTTCCCCACGGGTGAGTGACTCTGAACAAGTCAGGCTGGAGAGTGACTGCCGGCCTGAAGAGTTCTCAAGGGGAAAGGATCAAAGCAATTCAACTGAACAAAAGTGCACCGAACATGCACCCTGGACCAGATGCCGAGGGCGTCCCAGAGAAGGCAGAGGACCCTTCCTCTTAAGCACCTTCCGGTCTAATATGGGAGAAAGACGTGTCTACAGCCAACTACAATGCAAGGGGAAATGAGACCAACTGAGAAACCATGGACAGAGTCCTATAAGAGCACAGACTACAGATCAGTTCCGGTTTGGGAGATCGGATATGACTCCACAGAAGATTTGGGCCTTGACGGGCAGACAAGACTTCCACAGGGAAGGAACACGCCGAGTCAAGGGCAGTTTGAGTTTGGGAACAAAAGAGGAAGGAAAAAAAAAAAACAGTATGGGTTTGGTGACAGTCTTGGGGCTTGAGGGAAATATCAGGAAATTAAGGCTGGAAAGCCCAGAAGGTGGCAGGCCTTGCGTGCACACAGAGAGCTGGAGGACGTCCCCTGCTCCCAGGAGCACAGGGTGGCTCAGAGGATGACTGTGACCCAGAACCAGAGCTGGGGGGACCCAGCGCCACCAAAACTCAGCCACTGACATCCTAGAAATCACGGACCACGGACGCACAGGAATCAGTCCAAGGACGCTCTCCCTAATTGATTCCACCTGCTCCAGACCCCGCTTCAGCTCTAACAGCCTCAGCCTGGAGAAACAATCTGCACTTGTCTACACGTTGCTTTCTGACATTCCTGCTCCTTCTCCTTCACGCTCTCTCCCCACATCCAGCCTGTAAACTTCCCAGGCAAGCGTTTTATGTGTTCTCTCTCCTCTGTTTCCTCCACAGCATCTAATGTAAAACTCCAAACTCTGGAGAAGCCTAATGAAGTCTAACTCTAAAGGGTAGTAAATGGTATGAAAGCAAAAACTAGCGGAACCAAAGGCAAAGTGATAAAAACAATTAGGACCCTAAGGAGGACCATCATCATTTGGGGTATAAAAGTGTCCCCTAGAAATAACACAGCCCATCTTCCTGCTCTGAAACTGTCTTGGTTATTTGGGGGAGGGAGTGTTCTCTCAGTTTGAAAAGTTTTCTCCAGAAACACCTATCCCATGGCTGCCTGCAGTTCCACATTTGAGGACCTAGAAATCCCATGTCCGGCCACAGAACGTATGATGTTCATGACAGTAGCCATGATTTTTCTTTTTTCTTTTTCTTTTTGTTCCTTTAGGCTGCGCCGCGCAGCATGCGTGTCTTAGTTCCCCGACCACGGATTGAACCCATGGCCCCTGCGTTGGAAGCACGGAGTCTTAACTACTGGACCACCAGGGAAGTCCAATAGCTACAATTTTTCAAGAGGCACTTAGTATGCACCAGGCACTGGGCTGAATGTTTGCACACCTTGCCTCTTTTCACTCACAGCGTCCCTGCAGCAACTCCAAGCTATGATACTGTCATCTCCTCTCTTACCAATGAGGACACTCATGCTTAGAGAGGTCGGCTGCCCAAGGTGACCAGGAAGAGGCAGCATTCGTATCAGCGCCTGGCTGGTTCATCAGACCTTACCTCTCTCCTTCCAACAAAAAGGCAGCCTTTCCCGAATTGAATCCAGAGGTCTTAGCCTGGACTGCTGGGCTCAGTGAAGTACCTCCTCTCTTAACCCAGTCCCCAAGCTTCCCTGGAAACGCTCTTGCCTTCTGCGACACGGTCGCATCATCGCTCCACGCCCCACCCCTGACCATCTGTCTTTGACTCTCTCTTGCCAGCCCCTCTGTCTTCTTCAGCTCCTCGCACTCAGGTGACCCTGACTCCTCCATCCTCGGCCCGTGGCTTATGGCTCATCCTTCCAAAAGCTTCCACCACCGCCCCTCCAGGAGCCCGCACTCCAAGACTCTCAAATCTCCACGCCCACCCTCATGTCTTCCCAAGAGTCTAGTTTTCATGACCTTCTTTACCTTCTCAGTCAGCATCTCCACCCGGATGTGCCCAGATATTGCTCTCTGTCCAAAACTGAATTCTTCGCCACCTGCCCCCCAAAACCCACTTCTCCCTCCCCATGTCCCAAGCCCTATCCACGTGACACCTTCTCCGGCCCCATTACTCACCATTAGGGTCTGGTTTCTACTCCACTGCCTTCCCTTACTTTCAATCGGCCACCTACCCTGTTAGGTTTTCCTCTAAAAGGTCTTTCACAATCAGTGCCTTCCTTTTTCTTCCCAGTGCTACTCGCGCAGCCCGTGGTCCTACTAGAGACTATAAGGAAATTGGGGTCGGCACTGGGTTTTACTCATCCTCCTGGCTTCTAGGACCAGCAGGGAGCGAGACCCTTAGAGGGTGGATATTAGGTTTGGTAAAGTGACTGGGCAACTTCATGCCTACAGTAACCCACGGCCTCCCTTTCTTACCGTCCTCTAACCTTGCCCTTCCAGCCCATTCTGCATGCTGCCGGCAGACCAGACACAGGTCCCTAAGGGACAGTATTCACAGTAACCCGTCAGCTCCAAGGTTCTTCCATGGCTCCCTCCAGTCCTCAAGGCAGAGGGAAAACTCCTCCCTCTTCAGGTGGGGCCCCACTGACATCATTAAGCCATTCAGTGCAAACACTCCCCTCCCCGCCTGCAGAGAAAACACATTTGGCACCCTGAAGCCTCTGCCCATGCCCTTCTCCTCCCTGATCCCCTAGGGTTCCCACCAGCTCTGCTCCAGCTACAGAAACCTGCCCATCTGTGAAGCTCCAGCCCTAGTTCCGAGCACCCACCTCTCTGATCCAACGTTACTCTAATGACCTGCAGCTTCCATCCCACCCTTAGGCACGTGCTTCCTGCCGCTAGGTACCGTCCTCCAATGTGCACAGAGTACGAAGGCATGGGACGTCCTACTCTGCTTTTAGTCCCGGGACGCCTGGCTGTCAAGTCTGCTCGAGGCGACCCAGCAGACTGGCCAGCAGAGCTGACCTACTAGATGCTTCCTAACCTGGGCAATTTCAGGAGCATCCTCACCGCCACCCCCTACCTTTCCAAGCATGTCTGCAATCACTTAGTATTCCAGACGTGCTTCATCTTTTCCTTTAGCTTAACGCTACGTTCCCTCGTAAAACACAAAGACCTCCGGAGAGATAACAAAAGTCACTACAGAATTCATCCCCATGTCAGCCTAAGTGACTGTCTCCAGTTTCGAGTGAAGAAGCCAAGAGTACCGTGAAAGGAGGATGGGCAGACGAAGCAGGGAACGGACTCACCTCCAGGAGGTGGGAACCAAGGGAAGAAAGAGAGAGCGTTTCACCATCCCATCTGGGACCAGCCTCTGCCTGGAAAAAGGCAGGACCAGCTCTCGCATCTGTGGAGGCTGGGAAACCTGACCACACATCCAGTGACCTTCAAAGAGCCCAGACATGTCTGGACACTGCTGACTGACCTCGGGTGCACTGCGAGGCTGGTGGAACTGTCAGGTGGCCAGAGCCGCACGCTGCTCCAGGCGGTGGCACACAGGGGACCGCAAAGAAGGAAGTGGGACGGCGGGCTGATTCGAAAATAGACCCAAACTCTCACGTGACCCCACAGCCGCTCCATTTACCTAAGCAGCGCCTTCTTTCCCCTCCTGCAGGCCACGCCCCTCCAGACTTCCACGTGGCCCTTTCGTGACACCTTAGCCCTTCCGAGCAGCTGCGAACAGTCACTTCCACCGTTTCCAATCGCCCTCCGTGGCAGCCACGCTAACGTCTGTGCACAGGTGATTGGCCTGGGCCCGGCACCTTGGCGTAGAGGGCAAAGCACTCAGCCATGGGGGATGTTTATCAGGAAATGGTAGGTCGAGTGGGGCAATCTGCCTTCCAAGGGACAAAGGCAAAAGTAACCTAAGTCATCAGCACAGTAAGAGTCACTTCCTTCCTGAGAAGTCTGAGGAGGGGTAACAGCCTCCACTGGGGAGTTACAAACCCAACAGGGAAGGCAGCATCCCTAACCTCACTCAGCCTGCTCCAGCCCCAGCTCCAACAGCCACCAAGTTCTCCAAGAAGGCAGCCCTATGCATCCTCCCACCAACTCCAAATCATCCCCAACTCAGCCCTGAGAAATCGGAGCAGCCCTGCTCTTCAGGTGACAGCACTGAGGCCGCGGGCCCATGGCTCCCACCTCACCTGCAGCACCTAGAGCTCCTCTATTGCAACCATTCCCTGGTTCTCCTTCCTTCTTGCCCTAGCCCCTGCCCTGCTCCTTCACCCTCTCCAAAAGCCCCAGATCCTCTCCCCGCACTAAACCACCCCCGCCGCAAGCCCCTAACTTCATCTTTCCTGTCTTCTGACTCTTCCGACTGTTGGGTTCAGCAGCTGCTCACCGCAACCCGCGACAAGCAGGAAGGGAGATGGAGCCTGCTTACAGACACCTGTGCCCTGCGGTCAGAGGCGAGGAGGGGACGAGATGGGGCTGAAAGGGACAACAGAGCAGTTTCGAGACCACAACTTCAGCAAGAGTTAACTTCGGGACAATGTGTAATAGTACTACTGCTACTAATAATAATGATGGATGGGTACCACCTGACGTAGAGACTAATCCAAGGGCTGTTTGATTCTTGAGAGGCAGATTGATCCACAGGAGATGCAACACGGCCAGCAAGCTGGACCCTGGGGCAGGGCTCCCCAGTCACTCGAGGGACCGGGAGTCCCCAGTACCAGGCCTGCCAGTGCAGTGGTGGGGAGGGCGCGGCGGGCCTGCTGTCCAGACTACAGAACCGATTCCAACCTCTTTCTGTGCTTTTCTTCGCAGAGGGAAGAACTGCTCGGTCACCTTGGAGTTAGGTTAGAGGGGAGTTTGTCCTAACTGCCCCTCCACTTTGAGACCATCGGACGGGGCTGATATTAACTAGTAGGTACCAGTGGCACCTATTCTAGTTGTTAAAAAAACAATTGCTTCTGTTAGTAAACAGGCAGTTTAAACCCACGAGCGGCCCCTCCTACAGCTCCATTGGCCTGGTCCCCTCCCCAGGCCCAGCCCACAATCCAGCGACTGAAAGGTTAATGCCTGCCTCAGCAGGGTGGCCTTCAAAACCCAGCTCCCTCCAGACTGGGTCTGTTCTGATTGGTCAGGGCCATTCCGGTGGCTAAATATTTTGAATACAGTCCCTGCTAACAGACCACAGGCAACCTGAGAAGCCAGCACTGCGGGGCAGGGGGGCGGGGGCGGACCTGCTCAGAGGACCCTGTGGATTTCGCTCCTCCTTTCCAGATGAGCAAAAAGCAGCAGCTGCCCCGTACCTTCGCTTTGGCTTCTAAGGAGCTAGGTTTCGAGCATCCTTAGAAGCGGTCATCCTATCCTGGACATGAGCTCGGGATCACTAGAGCGGGGAGGAAGGCAGCCAAACACAGCTCTCCAAGCTCAAGGTACCTAACCCACAGGAAAGCCTTGCTTCCCGCACCCCCCTCTTCCTCCCTGGGGCCCAGGGCCATCTCAAGTCTAGGCTTCCTCCAAATCAAACTGCCTGGGTTCTACTGCAGAAACAAAGCCCCAGGGCAGACAGCTGGGAAAACAAATGAGGAGCCACAGCAGGATCAGCTGCCCTGGTTTTCCCTTCTAGACCGGTACAGGCTGGAGGGAAGGGGGGGGTACACATGCACACGCGGGTACACACGTGTGTACGCACACTGGTGATACCCATGAAACCAAGACTTCAGCGGCTGCCCTGGAGGACCTAGATTAGACCCCAGTGCAAGCCCCAGTGGCCCTGGGTAACATTTGTGCCCCCTATGAAGCAGGCGACTTATCAGGCAGTTGGCAGACGCTTTGGGCTTTAACCTGCCCTTGTTTGTCTAGAAATCCTGCCTGGCCAGGACCTGGCCTGCTTGATTATGCACAGCTCTGCCCTGAGAATGACATTCTGTCACCGACTCCCAGGTAAGCAGAAAAACAGTCCCCAGCTGCCTGTCACGTGGCAAAGACGCCCAAGCGCTGCATCTCCCAGCCCTCCTGTAGCACAGCCGTGGTCCCAAAAGACAGCCCCACGCGGTCACGACAGGTGACGTCCTTACACGCTTGTTGTCCGCAGGACTGTGGTAGAACTGGGCGATCACAGCTTCGCTGCTGTTCCCCTCGCCGAAGTTCAACTTCTCTGAGATTCTCCTGAATGATCTTCCGTAGTCGTAAGACACGTACACCTGGAAGACGGAGGTGGGAAAGAAGAAAAGGATCGGTGAGAAAAGTGGCAGAAAGGCGGCTCCCTCCGCCTCCACTTGCAAACGCGTCCCCTGCGCCCTGAGTGTGGTTCCCAACGGGTCCCTGATACCATGAAATTACAGGTGTGAAGACAACCCACAAAGGAGAAGCAGGCCACCTCTGTGTCTGTCCCCAAGCCAGTGGCCTCTTTTCTGAGGCCACAACAATTCCCTGGAGGGGGAGACGCGCAGACAGAAACCATGATAAGCTCCTCACCACGGCCGGGTTGAGTGTTTAACAAACTACATCCAGAGGCTGAGAAAATGTGATTGTCTGAGGGGAAGGGATTGAGAATTTGTTTTGCCATCTGTTGAAATGTACCCAAAAGGTAATCTAATTCTCATCCTTCTGCTGGGGAGTTCTGTCCTTACAGCATTCCAGACGATTAAAAAAAAAAACAATCCTCATGGGTTTTCACAGAGTAGCCCCAGAGATGAAAAAGAGAGCAGTGCTAAGTGATTAAATATGCACAGAAGCTGCACAGAGGGGTCCCAGAACCCCCCTCCTCCAGCACCCTGACCCTGTAACATGGGAGATTCTGAGTTTAGAGGAACAGCAGGGGGGGCCATGCAGTTGCCAACGGTATTTACTTCTCTCCTGCTTCCGGGTCTCTGGCTCCCCGGTAACCACAGGTATGAAACAGAAGAATAACTTGTGCACTGAGTGTCTACCAGGTGCCCGGAGGCTACCTGAAAGCCATCACACCTCAAGAAAGGGATGGAAGAAATGGAAGTTGTCAGATCGTTTGTCCCTAGACTTTACTACCCAGGCACTGTGAAATTAATACAGTCAGTGAGTTTAACATGAGCCTGACAGATGAATATAACACTATAATGTTATGAACACTATGAATATAATACTGAGTTAGAATTGGGGAAAGTGTTAAAGTAAAAGGACAGGTGAATCCCAAGAAGAATGGGAACTCAGGACGAATCCCATCGACTCAGCAGCAAACACGTTCTGAGGGGTTCATGGGAGCCAGATACTGCGCTAGACACCAGGCATACAAAGACACGGCCCTTCACACGATGGGCACGTAAACATGTCACTGCTGGTGAACGATGCCCCCACGTGAACAATGAACTACACGGTGTTTGTGCAAAGAAAACCGAGCGCACATGCGGGTTATTAATATTTATTAGATGTCGAGGTTGGAAGAGCACAGATAGAACCTCTGCCAACATCTGGAAGAATTCCTGTTACAAACACACACACTTAAGCACAGCACGTGTTCCCCGACTACCAAACACACGGTGAGGGGCTGCCACAGAAACAGCTTCCTAAATTCAGCAGGTTGAGCGTTCAGAGATCATTTGAGTGGTAGGAAGACCAAGCGGTACTTTCCCACTTCCATCCTCCAGGCCAAGAACAGACACGAAGTGTTCCTTGTGACATTCAAAGTCACACACAGCAAACTGACGGCTTCTCCAAAAGGGAGCTCAGGCTCCTCCCAGCCCTAGCATCGTCCCCTACATGGATAATCCACTCCGTTACCTCCTCAGAGGCACAAGTGTGATAATAAGCTCACATCGGGGCAGCATTTTTCAGTAACAATACTCTTTTGTATACATCAACTCTCTTCATCTTTAAAAACCCCCTGTGAGTGGGTCTCTCCTTTGCCCCTTTCCCTGGACCTGGAACACAGCAGGTGCTCAGAAAAGAATTCTGAAATGAATAAATTTCACTATAAACCACAGCCTGAGTAAATGCATGTGTTCTGTGAGTGAACAAAAGAGAGTGAAATGAATGGATCCCTGACTCAGTGAACAACTGTTTACAGTTAAGAGATAAAACTCAGAGCAATGAACGACTAGCCCAAGGTCATGCTGCTAGAAACTGACAAAACTAGGAGGGGTTCCTCCAAGCCCAAGTTCAGCTGACTTTCCACTCTCTCAAGTCAACGTTCTGGGTGAATGTTCTCCTCTGCACGCTTGCATTTCTCTGCTAAAGAGGAAGATCACACACCAAAGCTACAGCCCAGGCACTGGAAGGAACACTGGATGGAGAGAGAAAACACCACCTTGAATGAAGCATGGGGCCTTCCCCGGACACCCCGCCACACCTCTGCATCACCCGCTGGTGGTGGACGTGCGGCCACCCTCAAAACCACAAACCTCGCCCTTAACGTTCTCGTCTGTAAGCAAACTCCATCCCTTTGGGGCTTATACTAAACAGAAGTGAGGAAGGTATGTGAGGGTCCATGCTACGCCTGAGGCTCTCAAACTGCTCATCGGCCTTGCTTCCTTTCTCCAGGCTGGACAACTCCAACACGGTATTTTGAGCCTATCCTCACAATTCTTATCCCTACTTGATCAACAGATCAATAGGGCAAAGGCCAGCTCGGGGCTGTGCACAGCTATTCACCTTCCTCCACAGTGAAGAGCCCTGCAAGGGCCTCTTCCAGTGTTCAGACGAGGCCAAGTGGGCTGATGACCTCATGGCCTCCACACAGCACCCCGGTTGGTACATTCTGGGTCAGGGTTTCTTTCCCTAGCATGCTGCCTCACTCACGGCCCACAGTGAGCTCCAGGTGAACTGAGGCAAACGTCCCCAGGCTCACTCATCCTGTGCTCCTACCGTTTGCTTTGCATCCAGACACAGGTTTCTGCACTAATTAGTCTTCTCTGGCCTCCCCAGGACACTACTCCCTCAACTAAATAAAGAAGAAAGGAGTTTCTCTTTTTTTTTTAATTGAAGTATAGTTGATCTACAGTATTATATGAGTTTCAGGTAGACAACATAGTGATTCAATATTTTTATAGGTTATACTCCATGTAAAGTTATTACAAAACAAGGGCTCTATTTCCCTGTGCTGTACAACACATCCTTGTGGCTTTATATACAGTAGTCTGTATCTCTTAATTCCACACCCAGTTTCTAAACTGCCAAAAGTTGCTAGTTAGATCAGTCTTACCTCTAAAGATGGTCCTTCAGAGTGAACGGTTTTAAATTATTTCCCCTGTACTTCAAAACCATAAATAATAACGAGAAGGAGGAGGGGAGGGGGAGAAGGGTTGAAGTGTCCAGAAAGCATCTCTGTGTCTGGGGTTGTTCTACGTACTTTACACCCATACTTCTCAAACTGTAACACGCCTACAAATCACCCAGCAGGACACAGGTCAAAATGCAGACTCAGATTCAGGAAGTCTGGGGTGAGATTAGGGATTCTGCATTTCTAACCACCTCCCACGAAACCCGCACACTGCCGGTCTGCAGACCACCCTTTGGGAAGCAAGATTTTACAAGGACTATCTCACTGATGGATGAGAAAACCAAGGGGAAATGAAGGAATTGGCTCAAGGTCAGACTGCTGATGGATGGTAGAGCCAGGATTCAAACCCACGCATTCTGCTCTCAGACCTGGGGCTCAGCTAGACTCCGGCTCCCACAGGCTACAGGCGCGGGCCCGGCTCCCCTGCCAATCCCCAGGGGCACCAGTCACACCACTCTGGGTACAAGGGCAGTGAGTCCTACCATTCTTGATGCCTCCCCTGGTTGATTCTGGTCTTCTGGTAGACACTATCTCTGGAAAGCTCTTTGGTCAATTATGTGGCAACCGAGTACTTGATAAAATACGTCAGGAGGGTGCAGAAAGGAAGAGGCGGGGACGGTCAAGATAAACACCACCTTCGGTTTCCTTTCATCTACAGGCTTATCACAGAAAAAGACAGGTCCTGCAGGAGCCATGCTTCATGGACTCACACTGGCTACAAGTTCATCGGGATATTCTTTTTTTTTTTTCTGTTTAAGAGCAAATCTTCCGGGATTCCAGCTTCCAGATCCATTCCTTTTTTATATACTGAATATGTATGAGTTGGCCGTTCTCCAACTCACACAGTTCCTAATTTGTATAGGTTCTGTTCCTTTTGGATTGCCTACGGGGCCCTGTGAACCGTGCTTCCAGTCTTTAAAGAAAATTTAGATTGTTACTACTCCAGCACCACCTACTCCTGCCTCTGAGTCAGAATTTATTTTTGCATTAACTTTCCACATGAGAACGTCTCAGTTTCATCTGCCGGTTCTTTAATGTAGCTTATGCCTTGATGAGGGAAATCTCTGCCGTCCCAATTTATTATCTCCAAGCACGAAGTTTCCTTTCCACTTAATCTTAGCGTATACTTCATTCCAGAATAGTTTATCGTTTCACATGTTCAATGGGTCCTTAGTAAGAATCACCCAAATATTTAGGCAGAGTGAGAACTGGGTTTGGATAGACTGGCAGTATCTGTAGGGTGACCAACCTTCCTGGTTCACCCAAGACTGAGGAGGTCCCCAGGATATAGGATTGTCAGTGCTAAAACTAATGTTGGTCACCGTGGCAACACTACACCCTCACGCACTGACCGAGTACATGATGGGGTCTTAGCCCCAACCCTGCCCCAGACGTGCTGAGTGACCCCACGCAAATCACTGTAATGCTTCTGGGCTCCTGTTTGTACCACAAAACAGTAAAAAGATAGGTCTTCGCCAAAAATACTATCTGCACAAAGAATTTTTAAAATACATTAAAACCCTAAGGAGGATTTCTTAATGCAGGAGGGCAGAGAGCTGTCTCCTGTGCTCAAAAGAGATGCCTCTGAACACAGCGGCCTACGGACTCTCACAGGCCAACAGTCATCAATACACTGCCATCTGTGCTTGCCAACCCTGATCGCATTTATAACTGGGCCACAGTCACGGCCCCAAACGAGCCTAGCCCTGCACCAGGTCACCGCGCCCAGCCTGGCTGTCAGCTGCAGCGGTTTCCCACCACCACTGCTCAGCACCCCACCCTGGCCCAAGTTACACATCACGATGGCCAGCCCTTCGTCTGCCCTCCCCAGCTGCCCCCATTCAGCCCACCAGAAAACAGCCCCTGGGGTACCCTCTGGTCCCCTACCTTGGAGCACATCCAAACCAGATGGTGGATACAGAGTGAGGGGCCTCATGGAGACCAAATCTAGGCTCAAGAATTTCAAGTATGTCCTCCAGGCTGATGGGACAGTGCTAGCGAAGTCATCAGGGGCTTTCCTCTGGCCAGAGTGCAGAGTGACCGAACCTCCACAACGTGGTTTTCTGTCCACAGCCTCACCCTGACCCGAGGCAGGGGCTGTTCCTCTTCCCCGCGAGGGGAGGTTCGGAGAAGGGGCCACAGACTTTGGACCCAGGGGCTCACTCTGGCCCTCATATGTTTTACTTGGCCCACACAGGGTTTGTAAAAGCTATACGGCAGCTGCCAACTTGTAAGACTCAGCAGTTTTCACGTAAAAATCCCCACCTCTGAGCTTCTCTCAGAAAATCAGATCCAGCAGCACTGGGCCCTGCATGGCAACCAGAGCTGAGAGCCAGTAACAGCCCAGAAGCTCAAAGTCCCTCCACTTCCCAGTGTCTTATACCCTGAGACCAGGTAGCGTCCACCACCATGTTCAAATCAAGACACCGGTGAATGTTTTTTGAACCTGCATCTCTATCAAAAGTGGGAAAAAGTCCCAGAGGGCCACATACTTCAAGAAAAATGGGAGAGACCCTTCCTCCTTGTGGAGGTGAAGAGTGTCATAAACGTGGAGGCAGCTTCGCCCCTGCCTGTTACCCACCTGGCCTCTATCACGGGTCTTTTGAGTGCGTGACCCTCGGTCTAATGTCTTCTAGGCTATTAAACATTGTAAGGTGCCAACTGTGGAAATTAAGAGTCTGAGCGATTCAGATTCAAGGACTCACCCAACTGTAACGGGTTAGAAGAAATCAGCACATGGGAAAGACCCATTCGGTTCCACCTGGCTCCACTGCCGACGGACAGCCCTGCCCAACAACACACTTCCGGCATTCTGCTGAGCAGATGCGACAATCCAGACCACGCCCTCCCACTGCACAAAAGTCACCACACATCACACGGGTCTCCTTGCAACGCTGCCTGCACCACCCTGTGTTCCGCGAAGAAGGGATATATGTTATTTTCCAGATTCTCCCAATTACCCAATATTTTGTCTGGCACGATAACCTCGATGGATGAGAAAAGGGCGTCCTGGCTGCACAGAGGAACGCCCAGAGTGACACCAATACTCACATCGCTGCTCTTGGGCCTCGCCAACGCCAGGCTGTCCCGGGCCAAGGCCACGATGACATTGCTCTTCTCTCCGGCCCAGTGCACCACCATCTGATTGTGGGAATCATTCAGACTAACCTGAAAGAGATCAAACCAACACAGAAATGAGTGACGGCCACCAACTTTCTAAAGCAAGACTCTCTCCCCCTCTGTCATGACTAAGTGCTCACACTTGGAGCACCGGGCCAGGGCGGCCCGTTTTTCCCTCTCTGCAGATTCCACCAGACTCAACTTCCCCAAGAAGAAACACTAGCCCTCTGCTGTGTGGCATTAACCAGATAGCCAAACATCTTCTTCGCAGGCTCTCACTGGCATAACCAATAACTTGGCTTATTTTTGTCCTCTGTGAAATCAACCTCTGGTTATTCTCATCCTTACTCCATACATGGGACATGCACTCTTCAGATCTGAAACCAAAACACTGAAGCATCTTCTTCATTTAAAAAAGGGACACAAGCCGGAAAGACCACATGCTTTCAAACTTCTGTTCAACCTGGTTCTCTCTGGCCTCCAGGTGACGTTGCTTATCCTTAGCTCATAACAAGAAGGAACAAAAGGAAAGCATCAGCTTTATTTAGCTAGTTTTGAAGTATTCCAAGTAAGGAAATATTTTCCAGGACTCCACAGAAATGAGCTTCGGTTTATTGCGAACAGTAGTTCCCAGGCTTCTGGCTTTTGTAAACCAGTAAAATGGAGAAGAATTAGGCAGGCCAGGAGAAGACTGGTCGGCCACCTCTATCTTGCCAGGTAAGAACACTAATGCAAACAGCCACCGTGTCAGAGCGTGGCTGGCTGTTCTCTGGATCTCTGTCCCCGGCCTCCTGAGGACACAGCAGACTGTTGGCCCAGGCCTTACGACGGGGTGTGGCCTTACACGGCCCTGTTTTCTTTCCCTACCTGCAGGCTGCATTCAGTCCCAGAGGAGAGTGGGGCCACAGGACAGAAGGAGCCCGAGTCCCCGAGGAGAAGGCCCTCCACTTGTTTTGAACTTCTCATAATGGGGAGATGCATTCACACCACTGAGCTCCTGGGATTCACCTGTTACGCAGCCGCCCCCTTCAAAGCAACACAACCACCATCTAGAATCACCGCCGTGTTCCAAAGCAACACGACCACCATCTAGAATCACCGCCGTGTTCCAAAGCAACACGACCACCATCTAGAATCACCACCGTGTTCCAAAGAAAGGACATTTTAACACAGAAAACTGAGGAAAACGAAAGATAGACTCTCAGAATCAAGAACAGTTCTTTCTGATAGGTTCTGCTTTATGAAAAGCTAACTCCATTCCTCTTATTTTTCCTTTCACCCGTCACTGACGGACAGTTCAAGGGCTGGCATCTTGGCACACCTGAGGCAACCGTTTCACCCCCCCCCCTCCGTGTGGGAAGAGCCAACTGATGACCACACACAAAAATTCTGAGAGCTGGTGTCAACGTTCAGGACAAAACCCCCCCAAAAATCCGGAGCACAAGCAATGCCTGGGAGAAGCCTATTCCACCGGCCCCTTCAACCTCGGCTTGTCTCGGGCACAGAAGAAGGAACTCGAGCTTCTGGACCCCGAGGAGCCTCTGCACAGTCCACCTGCACGCTTCCCCACCCTCACCCTACCGCGCCCACCCCACCTCCCGGACTGATGCAAAGTACACACCTGAGCTGATGGGCCCTCAGAGCAGAAAACCCTCCCCTCCCCTCCCCTCCCCCCTCCCCCCTTCCTCCACAGCTGCTTTCTCCTTTCCCCTCCTCATCCCGCCCACTCCTTATAGTGCTCTCAGACTGTCTGAAGGGAGAAGGGAAACACCTGTGCCACCAACTTGGCTGACAGAATAACAAAAGAGCTAATCCTTAACTACATTGCTTTGGGTCTTAAGCACCTGCACCTAATTTGATCCAGGACCCAAGCTCTTTGGGGAAACAGGTGAAATGAGGCCTCTTTAAAGAAAAAGCCCCTGGATTTTTTTTTTTTTTTAGGAAAATATGTCATTCCAAAACATTCCTTCTCACTCCCAGAGAGGTAAGTCCAGGCAAGCATCGACAGAGACGTGCAAATAAAAAATAGAAATAAGCAAATTATTGAGCCCAGATGCTCGGGGGAAAGTAGCTAAGGGAATCGCCACCAGCTGCAGAGCCTTCCTCCAGCCCTCCCTCTCCCCCTCTCCTGCCAGCCCTCGCCTCTGGAAAGAATCTGGAAGCATCTATGGATCAGAAGCCCACCAGGCAAAGGTGCCCTGGGAACTCAGGCTAACAGCCTTCTCCCTCCAAAACATCCTCACCCTTAGAACCAGAGGGTAACAAATTGAGGATTTATGCAAATGTCAGTCGATAAAGGATTTGGAACCTGGAAGAATCACTAAGTTCATCCAGGGTCTGAGATTTAAAGCCCAGCAATGTTGCACTCAGGCAACCTCAGAACAGCCCCATGGGCAGGTTCACAATCAAGTAACGCTTGGAGCAGGTTACAAAGCCTACAGTGATCAGAGCGGGAACAAGGACTGAACACAACTTGCTAAAGTCTTTCTATTCAGAGGACGTGAGATTTATGGGGCCCCCTCAACCAATCCTAGGAGAGGTGAAGGGGTGAGAGCAGCACAAAGGAGGCATCCGAACATCCAGGGGCTTTTTTTACAAAGGAAGCCCAGAAGGCGAGCTTGGTGAAACACCTTTAAAAAAAAAAAAAAAGATTTTATTAGATGTCCCTTTCACTCCTAAAAGGGTAGCCCAGTGGGGAGAAAAAAAAAATCTCAGGCAAGGAACGGCTTGTCCAAGGGCCACCAGGCAACTCACACAACAGCTCAGCTCCTTCCCTTGGCGGGATGTCAGCGCGCGCCGCGCACCTCCTGGTCAGGGGGTAACTCCCTGGGGAGCTGCCTGCCTGGCTGAGGCTGACCCCCACTAAAGCCCAGGTGCCCACCCCCCCACAGCACAGTGCAGAGTCAGCTGTGGGAATCCACCACGCACCAGGCAGGCTGGCAAGCTGTCCGGTTGACTAAGGCAAAGACATCATCGCGCTCTCTGGCCTCACTTTCTGCCTCTGCATCTCCCCTTGGTCTCCATCCCCTCGTCCCCACCCCAGGAGAAAGGGAAGCTGTCAAAGCAGGCCCTCCATGGACAGGGACCAGGCAACCAGAGGTGCAAGAGTGGCCCCAGCGATCATAACACCTGCAGGTGCCAGTGCTGGGTCCCTGCACTTTGTGGGTGGTTTCCGGTTCGTTTGGGTCCTCTTCCATCACCAGGGATTTCCTCCTGGCTTCAGCCCCTAGCCTCCCCCATCACCAGCCCTCTGGCGCAGCTGCAGGCTTCCCGATTTCCGGATCACTCCTATCAGCCTTGCTCACTCGGGTCCCAAAGACCGCATGGAGAGGAGTGGGCACATACGGACCCAGAAGACACCAGTCTGGGAGGGAGTGAGAGCCATGGGAGGGTGGCTTTTCGACAACAACGTAACCTTGATGTGCAGTCAGCTGTAACTACAACCCCGGGGCGTGAACAACCTTCCCTCTCCGATCTCCAGCTCACAGGCCGTAGCTGGAGCTCGATAAATGAGCCACAATTCATCGGAGCTGTAATAAAGCAGCAGGGAGGGGGCCCAACGCCTCCCCCTCAGAAGGCAAACAGGAAAATCACATGCCACAGAAGTCTCTGCACAGAGAAACTGCCTCATAAACAACAAACAGCACCGGGGTCGCAGCTTCAGGCCTCTGCGAAGATCACAGGCAGATCGTTAAGAGTCAAGGTAGCCCCCCCACAAGCCACCCGGTTCAGGGGTCCCAAACCCAGCTAACAACCAGAGACCCCAGAGAGGCCCCACCCCAGTCCTACTGATTCAGAACCCTCTGACTGGGGCCCAGGAATCGGTATTTTTAAAGGACACGCCCCTGGTGTCTCTAATGTAGCTTATTTAGGGAACGATGAATCTAGTTCACTCCCTTCCTCCGGGCAGAACGTGAATGACAGTGGCTGGAAGACTCACTCTTTCTGTGAGGGTTTGTCTTTGGGTGTCCTGGGTAGCTGTTAAAACCCTATGATCTACTGACGTGTGCCACAACATGGAGGAGCCTCAAAAACACTACGTTAAGGGAAGGAAGCCAGACACGAAAGTCACATGTTATGTGATCCCACTTATACGAAATATCCAGAGCAGGTAAGTCCACAGAGACGGAAAGCAGGTTGCTGGTTGCCAGGGGCTGGGGGGAGGGGGGATAGAGAGTGACTGTCTAAAGGGTAAGAGGCGTTATTCTGGAGTGATGAAAATGGTTTGGGGGATTCCCTGGTGGCGCAGTGGTTGACAGTCCGCCTGCCGATGCAGGGGACACGTGTTCGTGCCCCAGTCCGGGAAGATCCCACATGCCGCGGAGCGGCTGGGCCCGTGAGCCATGGCCGCTGAGCCTGCGCGTCCGGAGCCTGTGCTCTGCAACGGGAGATGCCACAGCAGTGAGAGGCCTGTTTACTGCAAAAAAATTAAAAATTAAAAATTAAAAAAAAAAAAGAAAATGGTTTGGAACGGGATAGAGGTGGTGGTGGCAATAACATCGTGAATGTACTAAAGGCCACCGGATTGAATTGTTCCCTTTAAGTGAATTTCATCTCAATTTTTTTAAAAGCCTCTGTCTATAACCTGCAAAGAACCTTACACTTCTCAATTGCTGATGCAAATACCTAGGAGCTCCCACTCGTAAGAAATTCTTCTTTCCCCCACCTCGGTCCTTCATGCTACCAAAAGATGCAGCTCGGGTGAGTCATGGAGAAGGCAGGCTGAGGAGTGGGTCTCTGGTCAAAGCAATCCTTCAAAATGCTGTAAGCGGCATCTGCAAAGCCACAGCATCCCTGCGGGCCTGGTCCCTGGTCCCTGGTCCCTGGCTGGAGCAATGGCCATACGCTCAGGGCTAGCATCCACTTCGCAGTTCACAACAGTCATCACCTGGGTCCCCATCAACCCACACATTGTCTCAGTCTCCTGGCAGGCCCTGGCGTTCCAAAGAGGTTAAGTGTTTTGCTTCACTCTTCAGAGAGGGGCAAGAAGCTGCTGCCACCCAAGCTCCAAGCTCTGGGTTGTTAGAAATAGAAGGAAGACAAAGAAATTGCTTGTTGTGGAAGGTGGTGACTGCTTATACACTGAGGCCCACTAAGGGCTAGGTACCCTTTGGGGCTCTTTACTCACTTCTCACCTGTCAAGAGTACACAGAGCAGGGGGCTTCCCTGGTGGCGCAGTGGTTGAGAGTCCACCTGCCGATGCAGGGGACGCGGGTTCGTGCCCCGGTCTGGGAAGATCCCACATGCCACGGAGCGGCTGGGCCCGTGAGCCAGGGCCGCTGAGCCTGCGCGTCCGGAGCCTGTGCTCCACAACGGGAGAGGCCACAACAGTGAGAGGCCCGCATACCGCAAAAAAAAAAAAAAAAAAGAGTACACAGAGCACTTCTGGGGGAAATCAGCGGACAAGTCTGACAAGTAATAAGAAATTTACAATAAAACCCACCAAAATCTGTATAGTCATTGAGTCTTATTCAGAAGGATGGGGGCCCTTAATGCAAGGGGTCTCATGCCATCTCCATTCATTTCTTCTGCCATTACGTCTCTCAAATTGGTCAAACCCAAAGATCAGGATGTCCTAGACACCCACAGCCTGTGGTCCTCACCACTCCTTCTTTCCAGAACACAGGATGAGAAGGACAAATAAGGCAGCCTGGTTCATTCCACTGCCTCACTAGCAATGAAATACAAGGAAGCATTTTTAAAATTCTACAGTGAAGTATAAAACGAATATCCTGTCCTGCAGCTGCAAGGACAGACGCAGCTGCTAAATCCTCGGAACTGCAGGATGGACCTGAGGAAACCAAAGACAGACACGCAAGGTCCAAGCATAACAAGGTTTCTCAGACCATCTGTTTGCACGACCTAAATGCTGGTTATGCAAATCGCCCCTCCATGTCCCCTTTTGAGACTGTGTTCCCACTATATTTAGTAAGCTCATTTCCCTCCCTGGACTCTCCACCTCCAAAGGAGAGCTGAAATCTAGTTTAAGAGCTCCCTGCAGAGAGGCCCTGTCCTGGCCTCTCCACTCATCTCACTGATGCTTCACCCAGAGAATTCGTTAACTACTTCTCTGATCAATGCAGGCTGCCCATTTCACAGACAAGGAAACAAAGGGAGAAAGGCCTCAGACTAAAAAACTTAGCATTTCACTATAATCTGCTTAACTAGAGTAATGAGCTCTCTTTAGATTTATCTATATGCCTCTTCCTGACTTACAGCATCAGCTCGGGGAGACTTTAGTTCTGATTAATCTTCGGCAAGTAGGATCCACCTCTACCTGCCACTCCCTCCTGGTGAAACCCACTTTGTCATTTAGCAAATAGCCCGCTCTGCTGCTCTGGGAGGGCTCCCTATAAAAAAAAAAAACTGTGAAAAATCTCTTTGTCATGAAAATAATCACCCCTTAATTCACCAGTTGGCAAGTAAGAAAAAGAAGAAACTATCTGGGCCAGAAGGAACCTCAGGGAACAGCTAAACCACCTTCCACACCTTGCAGATGGGGTTAAACCCAAAGAAAGATCTAGAGGTGGGGTTTCCATCTGCCTTAAAACCCAGGACCGCAGAGTGGGGCACACAGCACTGAGAGTACAGCAAGCCCCTCACCGGTGTTTACGGGCTGCTGGACACACTGAACCAGGACTAGCCTTAAATCAGGATTCACCTGTGTAGGACGGTTCCGGAACATCCACTTTCCCTGACCCTCCACTTTGGCTCTGCAGCTCCACCATAAATAGCCCCCCACCTCATTCATTCAGTAGAGATTTACTGAGCACTTACTACCTACCAGGTGCTCTACTAGGTGTTAAAAAAACAGCAGACTTCTAGGTCCTGCCTCATGACTCTTAAATCAGTAGGGGAAACAAACGTTAAACAATTAATTTCATGAATAATACTTACAGATGTTAAATGTGGGAGCCGGGGGGGGGGGGCATAACCAAGTGCAGGGCTGCACTGAAGACAAGACCCCCAGTGGGTACCACAAGGATGAAGAGGGAGGAGTCCAGGGCAAAAGGGATGGAGAACAGAAAAGACAGATGCAGAGGAAGAACAGAGCGAAATCCAGGAACGGGCAGGGACCTGGAACTTGACAAATTTGAAAAGTTAAAAGTGAACTGGTGTAGCCAGGAGAGCCAAGGAAAGGGTGGCATTATATGCGCTCTCTAGGTTTGGAAGGCGGAACAAAAGAGATCACAGCCATCGGACCCCTGGCTGAAAGCAAGGCTTTCACTGGAATATTTAGAAGAGGGAAAGGTGCCACCGTAAATCTGAGACAAGTCAGAGGCTTGGGTTTGAGTCCTGGTCTCGCCGACTGATGGGCTGCGCAACTTGGGGGACATCCCTTCGCCTTTTGGAGCCTCAAGATACTCATCTGTGACCTGAGAAGAATAATAAGGCTTCCCTGAAGATGTGTGACACCACAGAGCCAGTGGAAAGTTCTGCTCGAACCATCACCACCCTATGAGCAACAGCCACACAATTCAGGGTCTTGCCAACCAGAATGGCAGCAACATCCCAGCTGCCCACCAGCCTGGCCACAGAAGGTGCCCTGGATACTTCTGCTTTATTAACAAAGGAGGGAAAATTCACTGTGTTGACATGTACTGGAAAAGCTCTGCAGGGGGAAAGTTATTCTTTGGCAAAGTGGATTTCTTAGGGATGTCAAAAGGGGAGAGACAAAATTATTACAGAATAAAAATATGTGCCGGGATTTTTTTCATGTATGGATGCCTCTTATTAAGATTTAGTCTTTAATAGTGATCCTGGCAACTAGTCCTCCCTAGAAAACAAATAAAGACTTCCTTTCATATTGCTAAAAAAAAATTTTTAAATAAATAAATAAGGCTCACCTTCAAATCAAAAGAGATCTTATCCATGAATATATTTCATAAACTTCAAAATGCTAAAACGTTATCTCCTCTTGTTACTGGTATGGTCTTTATACCAAAATAAACCATATTCTTCACAAAATGGCAGCATATCAACAACTACCATGAGCAGCATCAGGGTTGGAACACTGAGGCCTGAGAGCAGGAAGTAACAACATACATAAACTGGTGAAACACTGTACGTCCGGGTCAAGCTCAGAAGCCAGTCGTGGAGACTTCCCTAGTGGCGCAGTGGTTAAGAATCTGCCTGCCAATGCAGGGGACATGGGTCTGAGCCCTGGTCCAGTAAGATCCCACATGCCATGGAGCAAGTAAGCCTGTGCGCCACCGCTACTGAGCCCGTGCTCTAGAGCCCGCGAGCCACAACTACTAAGGCCGTGTGCCACAACTATGGAGCCTGTGTGCCACAACTACTGAACCTGCGCTCTAGAGCCCGTGAGCCACAACTACTGAGACCGTGTGCCACAACTACTGAGCCTGCACTTTAGAGCCCGTGCTGCACAACAAGAGAAGACACCGCAATGAGAAGCCCACACACTGCAACGAAGAGTAGCCCCCGCTCGCCGCAACTAGAGAAAGCCCGTGTGCAGCAACGAAGACCCAAGGCAGCCAAAAATAAATAAATTAATAAATTTATTTTAAAAAAAGAAGACAGTTGTGGCCAAGCCCTGCGCTCAGGCAGCCTTCCCCTCACTCCACAACCAAGATTCGAAACCTGGGGAAACCCAAGCTCTGGTTCCCAAGGCTCCAACGAACCATCCAACGCAGAGGTGGCACTGATTTCTAGCATCTCCCTCGCCCCAAGGGGAAAATATTTACATGACATCCCAGAACCAAATGCCTCGAGACCTCACCTTACCAGTGGTTTAAACACAACAGCAAGGTCAACCTTTCAGTCCTGTGAGATGCCTCTGCTACCAGGAGGGCAGAAGCCCCTCGGGCCCCACCCCCACGCAGCTTAACTCCCCAACCCTGTGATGACAGCCTTTCTCCTCCATCCAGCTCTCCACATCCACTCCCGAATTCTTCCCCTCTCCAGGTCCGAGGCTTGTTTCTGCAGGAACCCCTGCATCACCTCCACAGCAGCACATCTCGCCCAGTCCAGCAAACTACGTGCACAGTTAACTGCAGGATTTTTTTTTAAAGAACTATTCAGAGAACTTCAGGGAACTAAATATATACAGATGAGGTAAGTTATAGGTACACAGTCTCATGTTACCCAATTAATGGACCACAGCTTTAAAACATTTCAAGTCTCTTCCAAACCCTCCAACAGCCTCACAGGCCCCACCCACCCACCTCTGTCCGCTGTCCCCACTCCCTGCCATGGGCAGCTTCCTCTGCTGGGACCCTGGGGCAGGTCTTCTCCCCAGGCCCCTGGCATAGACCCACATGGAAACGTCTTGCCTGTATCCTCTGGGCTAACAGAGAAATAAAGTCCTTTACTATCTGGGCCCCTCCCCCATACATGGCTCTTCTCAGATGTACCCACACCAGGCTCCCCAGAGACAGTCCCTAAACTGGCTTTTACTCCAGGGTTATTTTTAACCCCGGCCCTCCAAGCTCCATCAGATTATACCAGCTTCTCCCAATTTCTTCTGGACACAGAGGTTTCCTAAGAGTGAAGAATTTCACCCTGACACTATTCAGCTCCCCAGACCATCAAAGTAGACTGGATCTCACCTCAGTCCCAGCTAACACATTAAAATCTCCATTCACGACCCACCCACTGGCTCAAACCCTCATTTATTTATGGAAGAATCAACCCAGCCATCTTCCCCCCTTCAATCCAGTTATTTGGAGGCAGAGGGTTTCTATTCAACAGGCTATTCTCTTTTCTACATAAAAGATGCAGTATTGGTTAAAAAACAAAAACAAAGGGAGGGGGAGGGAGATAATAAACCACTCGTTGGTCCCTACACGGCACAAAACACGAATATAAGATAACAAGTACATCTTTTTATTGCCCTTGTCTGCCACTCCAATTTGGGACGTAATCACATCAGCCTGCCTTTCTGAGAATTTGTAGTGGTGTTTTTAATCTAATTCAGGGGACTGGAGATAAATCATGGTGAAGGGTCCCAATTTGCCGAGCCGAGCGCCTGCAGCTGCAGCGGCGGGCGGGGTTAGAGGGCCGGCGGGAGGCGGGGGTCCCAGGCGGTGATGAAGACCACACGCCCACGCCCACGCCCACACTGTTTGTCTTCACGCCAGCCTGCAGGGCTGCAGGGACGGAAGACAGACCTGGCTGCGTTGAGGGAAGACAAGGTGAGCCCAGGAAGCGGAGGGCGGGGGTGGGGAGGCGGCCCCCACGTTAAGGCACCAGGTACAGCTTTCTCGGCTAAACAGATGCGCAGGGTCTGCACACCGTCCGGGCCGCGTGGGCTGTCTGGGCAAAGCCACATCAAAAGTGAAGGCACACAGGTCAGCCTTCAGTGCCCAGGTCCCTGATGGGAGGAGACAGCTGTGCAGAGGCAGCTGCTAAGATGAACAGGGCACCCACGGCACCCTCTACCACACCCCCTGATGCAGCCCTACCCGGGAAAGAAAGGCCAGGGTCTTCCCCACACTCAACCTGGCAGCCAGCAGCCCTCAACTCTCGCTTTCCCTCCCCTGTTTGTGGTGGAAACAAAGACAGGCCTTGCTGTGGCTACAAGCTTCTCCCCCGGGTGAAGCACCAGTTGCCACCACTGGGAAAGGGAACTTCACACAACCGCTTAAAGCTATGCTGTCCAAGGGCCACGTGGGGCCGTTTAAACTTAAATTTAACTCGATGAAAGTTCAACGAAAGGAAAATAAATTCAATTCTTCGGTCATACCAGCCACATGTCAAGCCTCAACTGCCACAGATGGCTAGTGGACACCCTGGCCAGCACAGATCCAGAATATTTCCGTCATGGCGGGAAGATCCGTTGAAGAGAAGACCTGACACGAGGTCAGGAAGATAAACCCTTCCAGCTCCTGGCCAGAAGCGGTGACACGACCATGGATGTTACCATGATTATTAACAATTACGCAGTGGAAAACAGAATTTTGTAATTATTTTTAACTCCCTGTTGTGTTCAGGGCTACAAAAGTCATGTGACTTATGAAGTCCTATTTTTATGGAACCCAGCCCAAAACGCTCAGAGCATTCCTCATGTTACAATAAAAAGCTGAGGGTCTCACAATAACACGGGAGGAAATCCAAATCTTGATCTTAATCAGCAGTCCGCCCACCTTCTGATTTACAGCATCATCAGCCACTGGGATGCTAGAAGGCTGCCCGTGCCACTACTTCGAAGACCCAAGGTTCACAGGTCGATAAACCAGTCAATTAGGTCGAAATTAACTGCAGCTCATTTTAAACTGAGGGAAGTTGATTTCTGCATTTACACGGCTGGACTGAATATGCCACGTGCCAAGAGATTCTGGCATACCTAGGGAATGCACAGGAAGGTTCTGTGCTCCACAAAGATGCCTCAGCCCTGCAGCCCAGACCACTTCTGCTGAAATACTAATGAAATATGCAAACGAAAATGCAGTGAGCTCTCCTTTACGTTCCATCACACCTGAACCTAAAAAAAATGGAGGAAAGGTTACTATAATACCTCGTTTTAATATATTTCTACGTGGTCAACTCTCAAATTATCTACATCTGAATTATTATCAAAAATTCTAAACTCCAAACTGGCTTTCCCTAACACATGTATGCCGGTCATTTTGTATATCAGCTGCTCAAAGAATGCAAACTCATTTTAATATTCACCTAAGCAAAATTTAATCAGGAAGGTAAACTGATCCTTAAAAAAAAAAAACACTAAATAAATACATAGCAAAGGCAAATAGGTTATTCTTTGGGTTACCTGCTCTCCAGGTTATCTGCATGCTCCTGTGTCTGTCCATTACAGGGGACAGTACAAGGCTTGTCTCCATCCATCCTTGGCCCTCGGATTAAACAATGACACTACCAAGATGGCTGTCATCTCTAAGGAGGAACAGCCCAAAATACGACAATGAAATGTTCCTACAGCATCCATTTTTTTGCTTTGGGATGTTCACTGCTGTTAGAATCTGCCTCCTGGATCCCAGGTCTCAAAGCAGTTTATTAAGCATACTATTGACTCCACTTTCCAGAATCTAAAGAAAACATTTTCTAAAAGAACATGAGTTAAAGTCAAGATCCATGATCTCAGTATTCTGATGTTCTCACAAACCTGGGCGCTACATCTCTAGGGAACTGCCCTCCAGCACCTTTCCAAGTGACAAGAGGGCTACGTAATGCTGCTCTCCTGGCCCTGGCTGGCCGGAATCCTTGAAGTGGACTGGTATTTCCCACCCTGGCCTGGAGGAAAAGTAACAATCTATTTTATACTATGACACTTCAGGTAGCTCCCTTCCCATTGACAGTAATTATGCCATAAATATATTTTGGAGCTGATGTCATTATTCATGATATCAGGGGCTGGGGATAATAGAAAGCCGCTGATATTTCAAGTTTGAAATTTTATGTCCATATATGTTACATATGTGTAGAATGTTTTTGGAAGGACGTACAAAAATCTGATGACCGTGGACACTGGGTGAATGGGGTCACGTAAGGGAGAGAAATTTACTTCTCACTACATACTCTTCTGTTCAAATATTGTTTTGCAAATATGCATTACCTACTGAAAGCTAAATAAAGGGGACTGGATGGCTTTACATTTCATCCCTTTCATTCCCCATCTCCTCACTCCTGTTCCCTGTCCATTTTCCTCCCATCCCTTCCACCTCTCAAAGCCTCCACCTGCCACGCCCCAAGACAGGCAAGCTATTAAACAGTGGCCAGACACCGAGCCAAGAACTGTGCCCAAGAAGAGATGCCAAGTGAGATCAGGAAGTCTTTCAAGGTCACACCCATGATCGAGCCAACCCCAAACGCCAAGGAACCCTTCGCCTCTGCAGAAGAAGCCAACTTGAAACCGCAAATGCTTTGCCTTCTCATCTTTTGGAAGCATACAGGTCAAACATCCTAACTTCAGAATCAACCAGCCAATTCTTTCCCAAGCAAGTGTATCATACAAGAATCTACCCCAAAGAGATCTAAAGCTACACAGTCTTCCACCCCCAAAGGAGGCTCTTTGTCTCAGGGCCTTGTGCTGTAACAGACACTTTATTTTCAGTCTCAAATCAGGACACTGAATACTCCCTGGACTCTAAAAAGCAGGAATTATGAAGAGAGAGCTCATTGGAAGGAAAATAAACCTGTAAATCCTGTTAGGCTTTGCGCTTCATTCCAAAGGATTTTTCCCCAAAACAATACCATTAGCAATACCATGAGAGCCCTAAAAGGGAGCCTTCTGTACGATAGAATCCCAGCTCTTCATTCAAAATAAACCCCAAAATAGCACAGGAAAATCAGGGCTCCCAGACCCACATCCTGAGCCAACTCACTTCCACTCTCCACTGTGGGTTCACGACAGTCCTCCTTATAAATACCTTTCCTGTAACTTGGATGTGCATCCTACCCTCTAGGCCTTTCTCTTTCCAGGTGGGCAGCTGGTCCACAAATATTCATTAAGGGCCTCCCGAGTGCCAGGGACACAGAGGAGAGCCTTGATCCATGCCCTCAAGGAGCAAACAGGGAGATGAAACAGTTAAACAAGCAATGAGAACACCAGGCAGTCAGTGCTGTTACCAAGCTCAAAAGAACTCTTCCCACCAGAGCCTGGGAATACTAAGAGGTACTCCTTGGATGCTGAAAAATGGAAGAGGGGTTTTGCAAGCAAAGAAAGAAACGGGGAAGGACCATTTGAGGCAGAGGGAAAAGCAGGTGGCACAGAGGCACGGAGCTGACATAAAATCAGGAGGAAATCCAGTGTGACAAGAATGCTGGAATCCCCCTTCTTGGGTCTGGCCTGTTTTAGAAGGGACACAACTAAGCCTAGTTTACTCCATAGGTTAGCAAAGCCAGAGAAAAAGAACTGACACTGACTGCAACACAGGGCTCTTTCTCAGATGCAAAAGCCCTCCTGCTCCCCTCCCTGGAGCTGGTGGCCTGAACATCACCCCTGGGGCTTCTTCCGTCAGGCAGTTTCTGCTTCCAGCCCTAATCTGTGCTGCCAGGCATCCTCTTAACCTCACTCAAAGGTCAGAGAGCGAGAAGCTGCAGAGTGTCTCAGCCCACTGACCCTTTATCACTCCATCTCCCATGCCCTCCCATATCAAACAACCCACTCACACCCCACTGAAGAGTTGCGGCTGGTGAATCACGTCCATGTTTCCTTGTCCCTGTCTGGTACATTTCCATGCCTGTATATTTGCATCTGCTTTATCTCCTCCTTAAATTCTAAGCTTTCTGAAAGCAGGGATGAAAACTCTCCCCACCCCCTCACCTGCACCCCCATCCCTATATAGAATCACACTGAATTCAAGTGACACTATGGAAAAACATGGCAAGTCCTTACATTTCAAAGTTAAAGGGCAGAGATTGGGGGGAGTATAACATGGGAATTGGCTTAGGGCTAGAAGCAGAATGGCCATCTAATTTATAGTCTGCATCCTGACACTTTTTTGAGTGAACACAGCACTTTTCATAACCATCAGGGATAACGTAAAAACCAGGTCTGTCCCAGGGAAAACAGAGGCAAATGGGCATCTTTGCTAGAAAGATTGTTCCAAATAGCTGGGCACCCCTCCAGAGGGACACGCCAAACCCCTTCAGTTACTGATTCCTGTGCTTGCAGTCTAAAGGGTCTGCACCAGACAGTGTTTGTAGCAGAAAGCCCAGGACCGGGAAGTCCTTCCTTCTATCTAACTCAAATCCTTACAGATTCAAGTTAATCCCAGTTTTATTAGCTTCAGGGCAGCCAAGAACAATGGCACAGGGGGGAGGCCTCGGAGAAGAAAAAACACTGCTCTGGGTCCTCACCCTTGGTAGGAATTCCTCATTATGAGTCCGAGGGGTAGTTCTCCAACCTTCCACTGAACCAAACTCAATCTGGCTCAGAAATATAAAAGCCAAGCGTTTTTTAGTCACTCCCAAGAAGAACACAGTTCATCTTTAACTGGCCCCAAAACCCCAGGAGCTTTCACAAACCAAACCCAAGGAAGAAATGGCACCTGTGTGCATATTTTTGCGACCAGGAAGCCCTTCCCGCAGCCCAAACTATAGATGTTAGGGACCTGAGCTCCGGAAGGGATCGTCTCCTGCGGCTCTCCACTCCCAGCCCCCAGAAAGCTGACTCAAGCCCACAGCAGAGCTGGGCTGATGGGGAAGGCTCAAGGAACAAGGGAGCCTCTCTTTCTCCCTCCCCCATCCTCCATCAGGACGCTGGCATCCCTGTGGGGAGCAAGGACCTTGCTGACTTCTTTCAACAATACAAAAAAGAAGTTTCAGATGGGGGTGGGGAAGGGAACAAGGATCTGGACCCACGAGGGAGCCAAACAGGCAGGCTCCTGCAGCCCATGCCCACCAGCAGTTATATGCCCACTGGCACACGCTCTTGCCCAGGAGCTGATGGTGGATGGAAGGCAAATGCTCCCATCCTCTCACCTCCATCCCTATCCCCTCTCTTACCAATACATTTTACTTTAGAAAAAAGTTATTTAAGAAGCACCATATAAAGAGAGGGCGACTATTTGATCACTCGAAGGTCACTGAGACAATGCAGACAAAAACTAAAGAGCAGGCAACCCTGCCCCATGTGACCCTGGGCTGGTCACTTCACCTTTCCCAGCTCTGGCGGCTTCATCAACAAAATGGCACAATAGGGGAGATGGTTTATAAGGGTTGAAGGGTCCAAGGGTTGAACATTTAACTCTGTATATTTCTTGAAGAAACGGCTCAAGGAAAATCAGTGAAGAGATGCAGAATTCAGACTAATCCTTTAATTTCTACTTTGAAGGGAATATTTTGACTCTAGAAATCGTGTAATTGACCACCTCCACTGGTCCCACTTTTTCTCCCCCCCCCGACCTTCCAGTTTTGCTGATGTCAGTCTCAACCATAGGACTGCGAGTCTCATGAGGCAGTAACACGGACAAATTAATTTTGCCAGCGCTGATACTAACCCACAAACTCGGTTTGTAATTGCCAGAAGTAAGTCCTGCCATAAAAATGAAATTCATGTTCCTTATGATCTAATTAAATCCATTGCCTAGATAGAAATAAATCACTTACTGAATAATAATGCCCACCAAATTATTGCAGTCTTTCAAATTCCCAAGTGTCATGAGGGATATTCCTGTCCAAAATAAAAAAAATTCAGCCCACACACACACACACACACACACACACACACACACACACACACTCACAGACACCCCTCTTGCTTGGACTATACCCAGAGAGTAAGCTTTCAGGTTTGCCCACCTTAATTGTGGTTAAAAACGGTAAGTGTGGAAACCCCCTCCTCTGACGGTTCTGGGTAAATGTACTGCATCTGCAGGGTGCTCGCCTCGGCTGCTAACTGATGATACACGAAAGAAAGCCCGTTTTTTATCCACACGTAAAATGAAGCTGCACCCCTCTGATACCTGCCGGAAACTCCACCGGTGAGCACACACCCTGGGGAAACAGGCAGTGCACCCCGCGAGTGCCCTGGAATCCGTTTGCTAAAATCGACAGGAAGAAGGAAAGATCAAGGCGATTCAAGTGCTGACGGTTGTACTCCTATGTGAGGAGGGGAAAAAAACAAACGCCAGCCGGGAAGTCCCCAGCGGTGCCTGCACCTGGGAGGCGACAACCAAGGATGGATGCGGGGGTGAGGCGGCGCAGGGAGAGGAGAGAGCCGGGGGAAGGCGGGGGCCGACCGCTCACCTGTCCGTACACCTGGATAGGCTCGGGCTGCAGGGCAGCGCTCCGTCTCCTCCGGAGCGGCTTCTCGTCCGCCCTCCGGGGCGCCCCGCGCGCCCCACGACGCAGCTCGAGCGGGTCGCCCCGCACCACGAGGAAGCCCCGATCCTGGGGCCCAGGCGCGCGGCCGCCGGGCAGCGTCGGCGGCCAGACCTCGCCGAGAGCCCCGGGCGGCAGCAGCGCTATCAGGGTGAAGAGGAAGGGGAGTCGCGACTCCCTCCTGCTGCTCCGTGTCGCCATGTTCGGGCGAACGCGACCGCAGGTGGCGCCGCCGCCAGGAGAGAATGTGCAGCGCGAGGCCGGGACGCCGGCCGGCCGGGGCCGCGCGCGCCGCTCCCGGGGCTCCAGGCCGCCCTGCTGCGCCCGCCGCCGCCGGGCCCCGCTCTGCTCGGCGCGGCCCCGTCACGTGGGAGGCTCGCCGCCGCGGCCCCTTCGCGCACTTTCTCCGCTGCGGCCCCTCCTCCGCGAGGGGATGGGGAAGTCAAGGCAGCGGGCGCGCGGCCCGGTCCCCTGGCAGGCGCTACTCGTCGCCCGTGCGCCCTGCGGCAACCAGGAGTCGCGTGGGGCTCGCCCGTCCTCCCTGGAGTTCTCGCCTCCTCTACCGGGTCGCGTCGAGGTCGTCCTCAACCGCGGCCGGTCTCCTCTCCCGACTGCACAGCCTCCTGTCCCGCCACACGACCACCTCGCCCGCCCCCTGTCGCATCCCCACCTCCGGGGGAGCGCGGACAGCCAGAGAAAATTAGCTTCGAGGACGCGGCGGGCACGTTAGAGTCCAGATGAACCCGCCCCCGTGGTGCAACTCACACAGTTTCAATAACTCTGGGCACCAAAACTACCCTTGATCGAGCTAAACTGCCCCTGCCCGGAGCACAGTAAATATACATCCGGCACAGAGGCACTAAAAGCAAGGGCACGTCCGACAAGGGACTCGCCACACCTCAACAATCACACAGTCATACAATGGTTCCTTGCACACAGAACACCCGCGCGGGACGCATGGCCCCAGCACAGTGGCTTACCTGTGACCCCCTCCTGGGTGAACGAACACTGAGCCACCCTACCTCACCCCCAAAACGGGCACACACACCAATCCCTTCAGCCCACAGCCAACCCTGCTTGCTGCAAGTCCCCTTCCCAAGGGGGTAAAGCTTGCCACTGGGGGCAGACACTCAAAGAGTGGGGAGGACGCACTTTAAATCAACCCTACATGCAGCTGGAAGATCCAGACCTTCTTTGAAACACAAGGAGATAAAACTGCTGTTGGAACTGCAGAGGCAAACCTAAGGTCAATCTTTTCCTGCAGGCTTGTGGGAGCAGCCAAGGCCTGTCCTCTGTTTCATTTTATGTTTCACTGTGCTCTGGACTCAAACCCTGGTTTTTTTTCCTTTGGTGTTTTTTTTTTTTTTTTTTTTCTGTACGCGGGCCTGTCACTGTTGTGGCCTCTCCCGCTGCGGAGCACAGGCTCCGGATGCGCAGGCTCAGCGGCCATGGCTCACGGGCCCAGCCGCTCCGCGGCATGTGGGATCTTCCCGAACCGGGGCACGAACCCGTATCCCCTGCATCGGCAGGCAGACTCTCAACCACTGCGCCACCAGGGAAGCCCAAAACCCTGGTTTTTGATAAGACAGAGGAAGCAGGGCTGAAGGAGAGACTACTTCTAGAGTTGCATGCAAGCCCTCGGTTTACAGGGAGGAGGGGATGATCACTTCAGTGCCCCCAAATGCTCCTCGTCCTACCCCTGCCCTCTAGGACTCTCCAGTTAGCTTAGCAGACCCCCTTCCGCTACCTAGCTCCACCCCTGGTGACAACCTGACAAAGGAAAGACAGCCTTTCCTTGCCTCCCTAAATCCAGTCTTCTACCACTCTCGCATACCCCATGCCAGACTTGCTGGGGACCTGGCGTCGCGTTCTGCAGTCCCCTACCTCCTCGCAGCCCTGCTTTTCTCCCCCAGCTTTTCTGTCCATCTCACCAAAATCATAGAACCACCCAGTTCTCCCCACTAGGCAAATCACTTATCCTCTGGGAAAGCCACTGGGCCACTGCCAGCTCTCCCCATCTGGACCAGCACTGCCTTGTGAGCATCACCTTACCAGGTGTGGACCACCCTGTGGCCTCCCCAGACCAGCAGTAAAGGCACATGGACCCCTATTTAACCCCCCAAGGGAAAATGAGGGGAACATGGCTAGAGTCAGAACACCCAGCAGATGGTTCAATTATTGTTTATTTCAACACATATTTAATGAGAACCTTTTCTACAAGAGTGACTGTCAGAGTCCCAGCAGAAAACACGTGTCCCCTAAGTGTGGATTTGAAGATAGGGAGCTGCTTTTCCCACACAGACTGCTGGCTTGAGGTTCAGACGGCAATTTGCAGGGAAGGATTAGTAGGGCAGGACCAGCTACTTGCTGATTTTGATTTTGATTTGCACCGTGGATACTGGAGAACTGGCAAGAATGCTTAAACATGGTTAATTGACTCCTTGAAAGCCCTCCTCTGTAATCATTATCCAACTTCCAAGCTGTTCTAAGGTGGATAATCAGCAAACCCTGAGACTGTGTGAGCCTCATACCCAAACAATCTCTCCGAGCTTCAGTTTTCTCATCTGCAAAATAAGGATCTTAATTCCTGCCTATTGCACGGAACTGCTGAGAGAATCAGAGGAGATAATGTATGTAAAATCAAATTACCATATGCAAATTGTGAAGGCCCCAGACAGAAGTATTGTACACGGGTGGCATTAGAGACCTGGATTCTAGTCCTGCTCTGTAACTAGTTACTGTGTGATTTTTGCCCTTGATCGTCTGGTCTCTCTGGGCCTTGGTTTCTTCCTATGTGAAATAAAAAGAGACTTTGCAGCCCTGACCGTTCCCCACCCCTTCAGGACCCCCGCCTGGGCATGAGATGGGAGCAGGCACAGGTCACGGCTGAATTGTGCAATTGACAAGGATGTTCCTCCTACCTTCAAAACCGGATCTGGGTTGTAAACAAGCCGCCACTTCCTCCGTGTCAATGTTGGGGTGGGCAGGTAGATGGAGAGAAGGCAGGATCCCCATCCCCCTCCACCCCCACTTGCATGGCCTTGTTCTTCACGCTGCCCAGCATCAGGAGGAAAACCAAGATGCATGGGAATTTTACACTAGACTTATAACTGTGTAAAAAAATGTCTTGAGCCTAGGGTCAGACTTTGCCCTCCTCTGTCCTTCTGCCCCATCTAAGACATCCTGAGCTAAAGCTAGAGATGGAGCTAAGGAAAAACCACCCAGAGGTTACCAGTGTCCCACATTTTTATCCACATGGAGTCACAATTAAAATAGCAACAAGGACAGTCACAGAGAAGGCAGAAAAAGACTCCCAAAAGCCTAACTGGACTTCTTTCTGTTCTCTCTCTCTCCCCTCCTGGCCTCCCCTAATGCTGGCATCTGTCTGCTCACCCTCCCTCCCTGTCCAGCCCCTGGCCTGGCCAAACTCTATGCATCCATCAGGTTCCAAGAGACCTCCCTCTGCACCTAGCCTAGGTTCCACCAACTTCCTCTAACGCCCTAGGTCGCCTGCAGTCTTTGATACTTTCTCTCTGGTCACATTACTTATTCATTTTCCTCTTAAACTACAAGCAGCAAGAGGGCAAAACTGGGCTCAACTCGCCCAAAGTCTGTGCGCCCATTGCTCAGCATGATCCTGGCACACAGTGGGTACCCAGTGACATTTATGGGACGTCTGTGTGTACATGAAGGGAGGCCAAGACACCCTATACCCTCGAGGGCTGGGGAGAGGTCAAGGGGCAGATGTGCTTGAATCTCAGAGCTTGACCACCGTCTGCCCTCCACCACTGCTTTCTCCCAAAAGTGCCCAGCCTTGAGTCACGACCAGACCTCTGAGTCGCTAAAGCAGAAAAGGGACGGCCCTGCCAATGCTGGTAAGTTTATTCCCTCTTCCACACCGTTTTAGCCAAGTAACTACCATTTACCTCACCAGCCAGGGTGAGCTAGAAATATCCTGCAGCCCCAAAGAAATAACTTTCTCCTGCTGTTGCTAAAAATGCCTCTAATTAAGGCAAAGTCCAGGATAACTGATGAGGTTTAAAATACAGATGCACCCAGAACATAGAACAAGTAGCTTAGATTCTCACTCTTGAATAAATTAAATCCAAAGAGGAGGTTCTGAAAATAGTAGTAACTTACTTTCACACAGCAGTGACTTCTATTTGCATTGTAACAGCACTGTCTAACGGCTTTCATCTCACAGCAACCCTTTAGAGGGGACCAAAGCGGGCATTATCAACAGCCCATTTTACAGATTTTGAGATTAAGGCTCAGAAGGGAGGACTTGCCCAGAATCACGTAGTTTGTAAGGTTTACATTCAAACCGAGGTTCTCTGACTTTTTCTACCGCATCTGATATCTCCATGACAAAGAGAGAAGAGCTGGTGTTTCAAGTCCTGGGTCGGGTGGAGCAGTGAGAACCAGGGCCGAAAGGAGAAGACAGTTGCCCAAGTCCTCACCTCTTGCACAGCTCAGCCCTGCCTTAACCCTCCGTAAACGAACACTGGCCACCTGGGCGCCTAGCTGAGGCATGATGCTCAAGTAGAGAGTAATGTTACAGAACTCACGAGTTAAATCCTGTTTCCCCTGCTCTTCTGGAAGATAAATGCAATGAGGGACTTGGTTTCAAATTTTCAAAAGAAGGCTTTGGGCTCAAGACCTGTGAAGGAGGGCAGGATTTAGAGGTTTCCCTCGAGTTCTGGCCTCTAGCTCTCAGAAACTCAACTTCCTGAGCTTCTGTAAGAAGAAAGCATTTGGAACCTTTTTACAAAGCACGTGAAACGAAAACCTGGAAATCTCCTGATTGTTATGTAGAGTCCAGGACAAACCCTCCAGTCGGAAGACAATGGGAAATTATCCTCTTCCCCAGGAATACAGAATAGGACTCACCCTGCTGGGTTTGGAGTGAATGGGAGGAAGTAAAGCTGGAAATTCTTTGAAAACCCCTGAATAATTACATATCGAAGGCTCGTGTCTCCTTCCCTTGGAGCCTCTGCAATACAATAACAGGGCGAGCACAGCTTCAGGTGCTAGAGAGGGGAGGTACCACCGAGCCAATAGGAAAGGACTCGGTTTAATTGTGTGACGCTTTACCTCAACAGATGCCCTGAAGCGGTCCCGGGGCCATCCAGACCAGGGAAAAAGACAGGCTGTCTTGCCTTTTGGCCCACCTCTCATTCTAACAGGGACACAGGATCCCCAGAAACCCTCCTTCCATTTTCCTGCACCAGTCGAAATGAGATAAAAACGCCCCCCACCCCCGTCATTGCTCACTCTTCAACTAAAAGTCACTTCTTGATTCTGCCCAGATTCCCCTCAATCACCCCAAAGCCCTGCTACCTTGATTTATGCCTCTTGAGATGTTGATAATGTTCTACCTTTCATTGCAGCAGTTATCTTGGTACTTAAACTTCCTTTTTTTAATTATAGTTGTGTCTTTTGACCTATTCTCCACTCTTGCACTTAATAGATTATATCCTGCCGAGTTGAAATGAACTGCCGGGTAGGGAAGACGTGGCACTGCCCTCACCCCTGCTACGCACACCCGTTGACAGTTGGTTCTGTACGGAAGAACAGTTCTGTGTGCTTTTTATTTAATTTTATTTATTTATTTATTTAGGAAGACCAATTTTGTATTAAGTCTCTTGGGAGATGAATTTCCCATCCTACTGTCCACATCAAAGGAGACTGGAAAGATGGCTGACGATACTGGAAAGTGGTTCTCTCAGCACCAGGTGAGTCAGCATAGCTGAGAAGTGAGTCCTTCCCTTGACATAGTTTTACATATGACCTCATCATTACCTACTGCCCAAGGATGGGGATAATAGGGTATAAGTGTCTGTAAAAATCCAGCCACCACTCCCAGGGAACTTGCAGAAAGCAAAGATACAAATAGCAGAAATGTGTGAAAACAGCGTTAAATTAATTAAACAAGGAGGCCATTAGGCTGAAGTGGCTCTAATGCTTTGGTGACCTTAGACGAAAGCCTAAGCCTACACGTGCCCTGAGGTTAAAAAATGGAAACCTAAGGACAGCCAATCACAAAGAGCCGACTACGCTTTAGGCTACAGCCAATCAAGAATTTCCTTTCTTTGTTTCCTCACCTTCTCGATATGTCTTTCCAGGCTCCTGTGACGGAGCTCTCCTAACCGTTTCCAGTTGGGCGCTGCCTGATTTGAATCAAATTTTGCTCAAATAAACTCCTACAATGTGTCACATGCCCCAGGTTATCATTTAATAAGAGCAAGAGCTCGGTTTTGAAAACAAAGACGATCGATGGATTTGGGGAGAGTGAACTGGGGAGAACTTTCTAGAGAACCAGACCTTTGGAGCCGTGGTCTCTAGTGTGTGTCTGCGGGTGGGGAGTGGAGAGGGAGAAGCCTGAAATTGCTGTGTCCAGGGGAAACAGGAGGTTATTTTATGTGCCTGAGGGGAATGAGGAGGAGCTTCAGAATAAGAGGATGATGGCAAGGGAGGGTATGGGAGCACACAGGTAGGGTGGTACCCGCTGCCAGAGGTCGTGAAGGCAAAGGTCAGAGAAACCAAGGAAAGCCTCATCTAATTGTGTCAGGACTGTGGTCCAGGGGATTTACGGATGCGGTGCAGCAAGGGCGGCTGTTTCACCAGGACCGTGACCTATGCTCCACAATCACCGCTTTGTATACTTCCTGCTACCAGGAGGCACGTGTTTATCACACGTGGGATCCTTCGTGGGGCACCGCGGATCATACCTCTCACTGTCTGCCATCTCGAAATCCATCACACTGGAGACTTTACATGGTGTCATCAGCTGAGTTAGCACCTGTAAAAATGATCACTCCCATTGGACTTAAAACTGCAAGCGCTTTTAATGAGGCCCTGGATAAAGGAATACATTTTCTCAGAGCCCTTATACAAATTCTATTAAATCCTTCACACCAGATAAATGACTGAAATGGTGATTAGGGTTTGGAGGCATACCATATGCATCATACCACGCATCCACTCAGAGGCAACTACGTTCTCATCTGAGGTTTGACCCAATGCCACCTAAGCTGAGCGCTAAGCGAAAAATCCTTTCCCTTTCAGTGGTTATTTCAACAAGAACTTCAATGCCAAACTAGCAGTGAATTTTGTGTATGAATTTTCTTTGCATTCTAACATTATGTAAATGAAAAACTCAACGAAGTGCAAATTAAGACTATTCTTAATTCTAAAAGGCTGCTATTCTGTGATAATGACGCCATGGAATATTTCACCGTCTGCCAAGCACGGTGTGTGGTTCCTGCTCCCCCATCTGCCTTATTCGCCTCCCAGCAGGGGGGCACCCACTGTGTCCTCAGGTTTTTCTGCCCTCTAAAGTCAGAGCTGGGGGACTTCCCTGGTGGTCCAATGGTTAAGACTCCGCACTCCCAGTGCAGGGGCCCAGGTTCAATCCCTGGTTGGGGAACTAAGATCCCACATACCACAACTACCGAGCCCAAGTGCCACAACTAGAGAAGCCTGTGCGCCACAGCGAAGACTCAGCACAGCCAAAATAAATAAATAAAATAAAGTAAAATAAAATAAAAAATAAAGTCAGATCTGGCCCCCTGTCCCTCTTCCTCCTCATGGTCTAATCTTGCCAAGATCATTTAATCATATAAACGGAACAAGAGGTTGATGTGGGAGCAGTGTGGAGAGACTAGAGGCCTGAGTAGGGAGGCAGCTCACCTGGGTTTATACCCCAGCTCTGCTGTGCACCTGCTGGATCTTCTCAGGTACCTTCTCAGAGCCTAACTTTCTTCCTCTGTAAATGAGCTGCCTACCTCTGCAGGTTTAAAGGATTAAGTGAGATTGTATATGTCAAGGTTTCATGGTACATAAAACTTGTTCACTAAATGATACCTATGGTTGTTATGTAAAATTCAGATGAGAGATTGTTGCTAAATCAGTTTGGCCGTTCAGCGGTTGTCAGGGTTTTATTCAGGTTTGTCTGTGTCCCATCCACCCAGGGACATGTGGCAATATAAGCAAGTCCCACATCCAGTTCAGCCACACACACGAGCATTTCTTAGCAAACAGGCACGGAGGCCTTACTGCAGCCTGTTTCTGGAGGCTCAGGGTGAGCCCTGGTCTCACCCCCTATGCCCCCTGCAAGAAAACAGGGACTCTAGGAAGATGTCGCAGTGTTCTGAGGCCAGGAATCCACCAAACTCCTAGTCAAATCAGTCAACAGAGTTTCCCATTAAGCAGAGGCCACAAGAGACCAGATGAATGCCACCTGGCAAGCACAGCTCTGGAGAAGGAGTTGGTCTGCCATTTGCTGGATTCTTACAGCTTGTCCACTCAAGCCCACTCCAGACAACCACGTTTCTTAAGCAGCATCAATTTCACAAATGAAAAATTATTCCTAGTATCCCTTATGCTAATTCATGCATCGTCGGATTCAGATTGAGATCATGATGTTGCAAGTTCTGGGTGGAGGAAGTCACCTCTGCAGCGTGGATTCCTGACCAGGGTGGTTCAATTGCAGACCCCACTTAGGGTGTAGATTCCTGACTAGGACGCTTAAAATGTTAACTGTATGCCCCCCGGCAGGGATTAAAGTTAATTTATACACTCATACATGACACTGTTTATATTAAAGTAGTTAAAAGTCAATTACAGACAATAGAGCAACTATGAATAAGCAAAAGATTCCATCAGCAACAGAATAGGAGACAGATGTAAACTATTGTGATTGATAATAGGAAATCTATATGTAGTCTTCATCCCACTTCTAACACAGAGCTCCTAAAACCCTTGTTCCTAAGTGACAGGCTCAATAAAATTGTCTTTTGTTTTTCAAACAAGCCCCCTTCAACTGCACCAGAGTTTGTGAGGTGACTTTTGGAAAGCCCCTAAGGTTGGGGGCTGCTTTCCAGGGGCACCAACCTAGATTAGAGGGTTGGAACTATCAATCCCACCTCCGCGCCCCAATCTCTGGGCAGGGGAGAGGGGCTGGAGGTTAAATCAGCTGTGGATGGCCAATCATTTAATCAACCATACCTGTGTAATGAAGCTTCCAGAAAAACCCAGAAGGATGGGGTTCAGGCAGCTTCTAAGTTGGGGCACACGTAGAGATGTGGGTGTACCTAAAGAGGACATGAAATCTCCGTGCCCTTTCCCCATGCATTGCCCTAAGCGTCTCTTCCATGGCCTGTTCCTGAGTTATATCCTTTTGTAATAAACTGGTAATCTAGTAAGTAAAATGTTTTCCTGAGTTCTGTGAGCCAATTCATCCATTTGTCTCATTTGTGTAGCAAAATTAACCAGACTTGAGGAGGGGGTTGTGGGAACCTCCAACCTACAACCAGTTGATCAGAAGCACGGGTGACAACCTGGGTGTGGACTGGCATCTGAAGCGGAAGAGGACAGTCCGAACCCTGAACCTGGGGATCTGATGTGATCTCCAGGTAGACAGTGTCAAAATTCAGCTAAATTGTAGGACACCCAGCTGGTGTCACAGAATTGCTCAGTGTGTGGAAAACCCACGTATCTGGTATCAGAAGTGAAGGAGTATTGCAGCCGTTGTGGAGTATAAAGTAACGCACACGAGGACAATGTTTTTCCTTTAGAACCACGGATTCTTCTTCGGTGGGAATGCTCATGCCTGTCGTTTATTTAAGAGTCTCCAGCCTGAACAGTAAGATATTCAGTGTCATTTGGGCAGCGCCCTAGGTTAGTCATTTGCCCTCATCAGGAATGCATGCCTCTGGGGTGGCCGGCTAGGCCCTCGTCGGAAAGCCCACACTCCAGAGGCGGCTATTAACACGTGTTCCAGTTATTCTACTCTCAATCGACACACGTGATTTTCCTTTTTACTAATTAGCATAACAAATGTTAAAAATATTTTTTCATTAGTGGCTTGTTAATGAGCTTAATGAGTATTCGAAATGGGCTCCTGGTAGTGAATTCAGAAGTATTTAAGACATGTGGCTCGTCCAAAAGATTTTATAGACACACCCATTCACTGCGTGAACAGGTGTAAGAATATAGCAAGTCCTCCAGCCCCAGACCTGGCAGGTTCTTGTTCTCTGACTCATCCTGTGTGCTCGGTCTGAGGATTCTGCTTGCCTGTTACCAACGTCTAGTAAAGCACATTCAAGTAAACTGGGATGAGAGTACCTAAAAAGAGATGTCTCTTAATGTGCCCTGTTATCACAGATGCGTAATAAATGCCTGAGTGCGTGGCAGAACCAGCTGTGAGATTTCCTGTCGTTAAAACTGGCAGTGAGGTATGGGGAGTATATTTGTTTGCTAAGGCTGCCATAACAAAGTACCACAGACAGGGTCCAGGAACGCACTCTCTCACAGTTCTGGAGACTGCAAGTGCCCAATCAAGGTGTCAGCAGGGTGGGTTTCTTCCGAGGCCTCTCTCGCTGGCTTGCAGGTGGCTATCCTCTCGCTGGGTCCTCTTATGGTCACCCCTCTGTGCATGGCCACCCCTGGGGTCTCTGCCTCTTCTTATAAGGACATCAGTCAGATTGGATTAGGGCTCACTCTAAAGGCCTCATGTAACATAATCACCTCTTCAAAGACCCTATCTCCAAACACAGTTACCTTCCACGGTGTTGAGGGTTAGGATTTCAACATGTAAACTGGTGGGTGGACACAATTCTGCCTATAACAGGGAGTAAATAATCTGTACCTGCTCTAACTTGGTGGCTAACCTTATGGATCAAAAAAGCTACTGACTAGGCATAGCTAAACAGATTGAGACCAGTTTTCACGTGTGGCTCTAGAGTGGCCCTGTTGGGAAACTAAGCTGAGGTTGGAAGTAGCAGGTCCAAGGTTCTCAGGATCAGTGCATGAGCTGTGACAAAATTTCAGTTGCCTGTCACAGAGACCCACAACTGATGGTGGCTCACACAAGACCAAAGTGTATTCCTCTCTCTTAAACTGGTATCTCAGCCTCGCTTGGCGAAACTGCCAGGTGTTCAGGCTGCTTCTGTCTCACTGCTCTGCCGTCCCTGGGTACCTCCTTCAACTGCATGGTCCACAATGGCTCCCAGGCACATCCTCCTTCCAGACAGTGGGGAGAAGGGGCTCAAACCCAAAGTGCACACATCGCTTCTGCTCACGTCCTCTTGGCCAGAGCTTAGTTATATGGCCACACCCACCCACAAGGGATGTTGGGAGGTAGAGGCACTATTTTGAGCATCCCTGTGCCCACTTACAAATCAGGGGTTCTGTTCCCAAGGGGAAAACAATACTGGGGAACAACCAACAGTCACTTCCAAAATTAGAGAGTAGTAATGGAGACAACACAGCTGAGAGTCAGCAGGCAAGCTCCAGTACCGGTACCCTGCATCTAAAAAACATCAAAATATTTGCGTATTTATTGGCAAACAGTCACTGCTCTAGCCCCTGAGCACCCCCCTCCCGCTGCCCCTTACCATCCCAGTCCCCCTCCCCCTCCCCCAGGACACCATGGACTTCCCCTAGGACCCACTAACTAAAAGGTTAATGCGTGGTTCACAGGGGCCTCCCTGACCCTGATCCTGCCCAATGGCTTGTGCCCAGTCTGATTGGTTCATGCCCTTGTCTTGCTGATTTTTTAATATTTCAAATATAACTTGTGGGAGCAATGTCTGGAAACCAGATTTTATGAAAAAGTTAAAGAGCTAGGGATATTTAAGCTAAGATAGATTTGGCAGGGGAAACAGCTCAGTCATCATCTTTAAGCATTTATAATAATAGTCACTACCTTTACATTTTCCTTTAAGTGTCTATTATGTGCCAAGACCCGAACTGGGCTCAGTGCTTTATATGTACTCTTTCAAATTCTCAAAGCAATCCTGTATAGTGGGAATTATTTTCATTTCATTGACAAAGGCACTGCAGATCAGAGACATTCAGTTACTTGCAGAAGACATACAACCAGAGTCAAGATTCAAACCCCTGGATGTCTGGCTCCAAAGGGGAAGCTTTCTCCCCAGCACCATGTTGCTTTCTCTGTGAAAGAGGAAGTAGCCATATTCACATTTCTTTATAGAGCAGAACTAAGACGTTACAGGAGAGCCAGGAAACATAAGTTCAAATAAAAATAGAACTTCTAACAATCAAGTTATTAAAAAATGAAATGTACTGGTGAGCTGATAGTAAATTTTATATAGAAATATAAAGGACCTAGAACAGTCAAAGCAACCTTGAAAAAGAACAAATTTGAAGGACTTATACTACATGATTTCAACACTTACTGTAAAGCTATAGTAATTAAGAGAGTATGGTATTGGCATAAATAGATAAACAGATAGATGGGAAAAAATAGAGAGTCTAGAAACAGAATCATACACATAGAGTCAAATGATTTCTGACAAAGACAATTCAGTGGGGGAAAAATCATTTTTAAGTGGTACTTGATTAATTCAATATTTATATGAAATCAATGAACCTCAACCCCTACTTCACATCATATACAAAAATTCATTTGAGATGGATCACAAACCTAAACGTAAAAACTAAACTATAAACCTTCTAGAAGAAAATATGGGAGAATATATATGCAAAGACTGGGGTGGGCAAAGATTTCTTAGGCCATGTAAAAACATAATAATAAAAGAAAAAATTGATTCCATGTACTTTATTAAAATTAAAATTCTAATCATCAAAAAGCATTGTTAATAAAGTGAATAGGCAAGCTACAGACAGAGAGATATCTCTGACAAAGGACTCATAAACAGAATATACAAAGAACTCCTATAAATCAACAATAAGAAGACAAACAATATTTTTAAATGGGCAAAAAACTTGGACTAACGCGTCACAAAAAAGAATGTGTGTGTGGCCAATAAGCACATAAAAAAGTTTCTGAGCATCAGTGTTCAACAGGGAAATGCAAATTAAAACCACAACGGGATATCACTACATACCCACTGGAAGGGGTAAAATTTTTAAATTCTAACGATACCAAATGCTAGAGAGGCTGTGGAGCGACTGGATCTCTTGTACATTGATGGTGAAAGAATAAATGGTACAGCCACTTTGGAAAACTGGCATTTTCTTATAAATATTCACCTCTTGTGATCCAGGTATTCCAAAAGAAATGAAATCATATGCCTACTAAAAAATTGTCTAAGAATGTTAATTGTGGCTTTATTTCTAATAGCCAGACCTTGGAAACAATGCAAGTGTTCACCAATAGGAGAGCAGATAAGCAAATTGAGGTATATTTGTACAGTGGGATATGGTCCAGCAATAAAAAGCAATAAAGTATTAATACATACAGCAACATAGATGAGTCTCAAAAATATGATGTTACGGGAAAAAAGCCAGACATGAAAAGAGTACATACACTGAATGACTCCATTTATGTGAAGTCCAGGAACAGGCAAAACTCATCTATGGGAATGGAAATCAGAAGACTTCGCTGGTGGTCCAATGGTTAAGGCTCCACGCTCCCACAGCTGGGGACGTGGGTTCGATCCCTGGCCAGGGAACTAAGAAACTGCATGCCGCACAGGCTAAAAATAAATAAATAAAAGGTTTTCAAAGAGGAAAAAAAAAGGACTTCCCTGGTGGCGCAGTGGTTAAGAATTCGCCTGCCAGTGCAGGGGACACGGGTTCCAGCCCTGGTCTGGGAAGATCCCACACGCCACGGAGCAACTAAGCCCGTGTGCCACAACCACTGAAGCCCCCGTGTCTAGAGCCCGTGCTCCACAACAAAAGAAGCCACCACAATGAGAAGCCTGTGCACCTCAACGAAGAGTAGCCCCTGCTCACCGCAACTAGAGAAAGCCCATGTGCGGCAATGAAGACCCAACGCAGCCAAAAATAAATAAATTAATTAATTAATTAATTTGAAAAAAAGAATTGAGGTTACCTGTGGGAGGGTGTGGAGAGGGAGTGGGGAGGGAGGGTGGTGGGATCATGGGGAAATTTTTTGTGTGATGTGGCAATTTTCTACATTTTGATTTAGCCATTGGAAACACAGGTATATTTGTCCAGACTCATCAAATTGTACACTTAAGGTCTGTGCATTTTACTGTATGTAATTATACTTCAATTTAAAATGAATTTAAATAAACGAAAGGATGAAATTAGTTGCCTCTCCCAGTATTATGCTCCTCAGTATTGGAAGTATTCAAGCTAGAGTAAATGCTTGTCAGAGATACTGTGGAGGGTTCAGATTAAGTCATTTAAGAAAAAATAAACTCAGATTTTTAAGACCTTGGTATACATGATACTGTACTAATCATATATTTTGGAAAAGGCAGTACCTGTGTTCGCCTTCTAGTTTCGAGCAGTCGACATAGATAAGTAAATTTATGTTGCTAAAAACTTTAAAGCACTTTAAAATGTTTTTGTTCCTTTTTCTTTTGTGAAACTCTTCCCCTATCTGGCCTTATTTTTTCTTCCCTCCTGACACCCAAGCCCTTAGCCATTCTATGTTCCTATATCTTACAACCTGTGGTGTTTGCACACTTCCTTTGTTAAACATGCTCCCCACCCCCATTTCTCATCAACTTCTGCCTCTCCTTGAAGATTTTATGCAGAAGTCACCGCACCTGTAAGACTTCCCTGTAAAGACCACTCCCCACAGCTTGAGCTCTGTGCCCATGCTAGGTTTACCTGTAACGTAGCATTTACCCCAGGTTAAATGATGCCAAGGTTCCTCCCAGCTCAAAGATTCTAGCTTTTTTTTTAAAAATAAATTTATTTATTTATTTTTGGCTGTGTTGGGTCTTCTTGCTGCATGTGGGCTCTCTCTAGTGCGGTGAGCAGGGGCTATTCTTCGATGTGTTGCATGGGCTTCTCATTGTTTTGGCTTCTCTTGTTGTGGAGCACGGGCTCTAGGCCTGCGGGCTTCAGGAGTTGTGGCACGTGGGCTCAGGAGTTGTGGCTCACGGGCTCTAGAGTGCAGGCTCGGTAGTTGTGGTGCACGGGCTCAGTTGCTCCGCAGCATGTGGGATCTTCCCAGACCAGGGCTTAGAACCCGTGTCCCCAGCATTGGCAGGCGGATGCTTAACCACTGAGCCATCAGGGAAGTCCCGATTCTAGCTCTTTGGACAAGCAATTCTAGACCTGAATGAAGAGAAATAGTCAAGCCACCAGCAGTAGCATCTTCATGAGGTTCTACATGAGGCAGACGAATGAAAAAATAGGAACTGGGGACACTTTTCTATGGGAACTACATGACAACGTTAGATCGGAAACTACAATCTCTGCTGACGGATAAGAGACTTGTAGCTTTGGGGCTGGATATGAAGGAACTAAGCTCTGTGCTTGCACAACAATGGGCCCGCATGGGTGCCACGGGCATGGGGTTTCGAAAGAAAAGGATGAATACAACTCAAGGCTAAATGCAGAAGCTGATGTTTATGAAGTATCTTCTCTGGTGCCAGATTCTATACTAAACACTTTGTATCCATTAATCTTATGTAATCCTCATTATAACTCTGCAGAGAGGTTAAGTAATGTGCCCAAGATTTCACAGCTAGTAAATGATAGAACTGGGTCTCATTTCCAGGTATGTTTGACCCCAGAGTCCATGCTCTTAATCATCAGGCTCTCCTGTGTCCCGGGAACAGAAGCGCCAAGATCACTTTGCCCTGTCTCTTGGCTCTAGGTACCTCAACCAGCCCAAATGACAATCTTCTTTCCCATTACTTTTAGGTTATCTGGGAAGAGGAGTCTACAGCATTCTTGTTCCGGTAGTTCTCACGTCTCCAGCCAGGGAGCCCTTCTTTTATGTAATCTGAGCCCCCCCTACTTTGCTGCATCATTAGTAGATGAGCTGAAGCCTCCATTATACTTATAATTTCAATGGAAGCAGAAGGAGGCAGAAACTGCTGCAGTAGGAACTTTATTCTTTATTCTATCTGTCTGAGTTTTGTCAGGTTTCTATAGCGGGGTAGTCTAGAGCCATATGAAAGGAGACTGATGAGGGGACATGATAAGACAAGAAGCAAATGTTCATTAAAGAGATGGAGAAATGGATTTATTCTCATCAAGGTGGAAGCACTGTAGCCCACAGAGTAGATCTCATAACGTGAAGCTATGGTCTAGCCAAGGGAAATGCAGGAGTACTCTGGTAGGCATGGGAACCAGGAGCAGGAAACCGTAGCAATGTTATGCTGACATTTTGCAATAGTCTTTCCACCTTGGTTACTTGGTCTAAATAAACAAAAACCATGTCAAATATATTCAGCACTTACTAGGAACTCATTTCTCCATCCTCACCTCTTCCTTCTCTTGAGCGCATGTGACCGTAGTAGGGGGAAATCTTTGCTTTCAAAAGAGCTCTGTGTGTACCCAGAACTTGGCTCTTCCTTGCTCAACAGCCTAACCTCCGTCCTCAGAATTGAAACCTAAGATGTCTCAGCCACTGAGCTGGGAGTGGGAGGTTTTAAAGCTACGATCAAAAAGCTAGCATGGAAAAAAAAAAAAAAGCTAGCGTGGGGCAGAGCCCACATTGAGAACAACACCGCTAACGTAGCAACAGATAGTTGGTTAATTTTCTCTTTTAATCTCTTCCCGTTTTCTTCAACCCAATGTGAGAAATGAGACTCGGGACAAGTACAGTTGACCCTCGAACAACACCGAGGTTTGGGAGGCCCACCCTCTGAGCAAGCAAAAATCCTCCTATAACTTAGAGTCAGCTCTCCATCCCCACGGGTCCCCCGTAGTCCACGTTTTGCATCTGCTGATTCAACCAGTGGCAACAGTATTTGCTATTGAAAAAAATCTGCCTTTCAGTGGACCCGTGCCATTCAAACCCATATTGTTCCAGGGTCCACCGTACATTGTTATAGAGACCAGAGCAGAGAGGAAGAACCAGTGCATCAAGTGTCATCCAGGAAAGCAAAGCTGAGCCAAGCATTAGGGTGGGGGTCATCCTGGTAGGGGTGAGCCATGTGAGGTGAGGTACCACTAAAGGAAAAAAGGGTGAGCTATTCATGTGTAATACTTGCCTCAGGTGGTTTCTAAGTAAGGATCAAGAAAGGAAGCTGAGCTGGGCTAACATGTTGACGCTTTCCCTCACCCGACAGGGCTTGAATAAATACACCACTTCCAGCATCTCTTCTGGTTGCCCGTGCAGCAACTACATGTGCTTTGCACAAGTCTGGGAACAGGAGCCAGGTTTTCTGGTTGTTGCTTAAGTTTGTAACCTTTCCAAGCTTACCTCAGGGCAGATTATCTGTTGAGCAGACACAATTGTGAAATTTCCCTAGGAAGCCTTTGGCAAGAACAACAAATGGGGCCACCCCAGAGGTCAGATCAAAGTGTAAACACGGAGCTAGCATTTGAGCTCATTGGAGGTCCCTTCAGAGCTCTACACCTCACTGTGCCAGCTGATTGGGAAGGACATGAAGGGGACCAAGGTGGGGGGCTGATCCAACTTGCCTAGGAGGCCTTTTTTTTTTTAACATCTTTATTGGAGTATAATTGCTTTACAATGGTGTGTTAGTTTCTGCTTTAGAACAAAGTGAATCAGTTATACATATACATATGTTCCCATGTCTCTTCCCTCTTGCGTCTCCCTCCCTCCCACCCTCCCTGTCCCACCCCTCCAGGCGGTCACAAAGCACCGAGCTGATTTCCCTGTGCTATGCGGCTGCTTCCCACTAGCTATCTACCTTACATTTGGTAGTGTATATATGTCCATGCCACTCTCTCACTTTGTCCCAGCTTACCCTTCCCCCTCCCCATGTCCTCAAGTCCATTCTCTAGTTTGTTTTGTTTTTTACTTAAAAAAAATTTTTTCTTAACAATTATTTTTTATTTTAATAACTTTATTTTCTTTTATCTTTATTTTATCCTCTTTCTTTCTTTCTATTTTTTCTCCCTTTTATTCTGAGCCGTGTGGATGAAAGGCTCTTGGTGCTCCAGCCAGGAGTCAGTGCTGTGCCTCTGAGGTGGGAGAGCCAACTTCAGAGGCCTTTTTGAATTTAAATGATAGAGAGGGGGATTGAGAGAGGATTCCAATAGTCAGAGTGACCAATTACTTCGGCCGGTACAGGGATCCACCCTTGATCAAGTGTGGATCCCTGTACCGGCCGAAGCAATTGGTCACTCTGACTATTGGAATCCTCTCTCAAATAGAGATTCTCTAGATCCAGGAGCTGGTTCTTAATCTGGCATGCTAGGAAATTCAGTTTTAACAAAGCACATGTACTGAATTGGGCCATTATCAATTTCCTGGATATGGTCCGTTGACCTTTAGGTCAGTCTCCATCCCTACTCACCCTGCTCTGTGCTCCCAGAGCCTGGCGGTATGGACCACGTCAACAGAACCCCTGACCCTCTGGCTGTCAGTTGTCTTTGGCCAATCGGAAGCACTGGCAGCAGATCATAATGTGGTAAAGAAAGGCAGTCAGTGTAGTTATCCCCCCAATTTCCTACCCTCCAGGTAGCTGTGGGTTAGCCTCGTCCCAGCTCCCGTCAGGCAGCTCTGTTCCACACAAGCCTAGGGAACATAAGAGTTTCCCCGTGGCTATTAGCCCAGAGTACCGCACTATTCCTTGCAAATTTTCCACACTTTGTAAATCATCGCTTTATTAAGCTCTCCTTAAAATATCGAATTGCATGTGTCATCTCAGAACACTTCTGATGTTCAACCAATCTGATATTTAATCAACATCTGTCAAACTGACAGCACAGAAATGAAGATCAGAATAAGTGTCCCCAAGGCAAGTTTATATACCGACTATGATTTTATCCTCTAACCTTATGAGTTTGGCTTGTTGCAAAGAGAACTTTCAAAAGCTCTTCATTTTATCCTGCATACTATGCCTCCAATTTGAATAAGCTGCCTTCAGATGGATGATAGTACTTGGTAATAATCTTGTTAAATATGTATTAGTGTTAGATATGCCTGCTTTTTAAACTCAATTATGTGAGAATATGAAACTAAGACCGTATGAAAACAGTAAAATGTTAAGAGTAACTATTAATAGGTATAGTACAGTAATTTAGAACACAGGCTTTAAAGTTAGATATTCAAGTCTACTACCTATTAGCTGTGTGGCTTTTGGAAAGTTACTTAACCTCTCTGTTTTGTTTTTTAACCCATGAAATAGTCATAAAAATGGTACCTATTTCTTACTATTGTTGTAAAGTTAAATGAAATAATGTATATAAGGTATGAGTACAATGAGCACTCAAAAATGCTAGTGATTATAATTATTACCATTAGTAAAATGTTGTTAAAATAATGACATGCCAGCCTTAAGGTAAATGACCTCATCAGGTTGTTCTGAAGGTTAAATAGTGAACATTTTTGAAGTGCTTAGAACAGTACCTGGCACATAGCTCAGAGCTATATGGTGTTAATACATAAATACCATTTAAGTACAAATAATCCGATTTCTTTCTGTCTTTTAATTATTCTCAGTCTCTTCTCAAACTACTTTTGCATTTTCCTCCAGGCTTAAATAGAAAAGAACCGTTTAACTTCATCCTGAAATTTTTCTTGGAGTCAAAAACCTTCTTAAGCACATGCATGGTTGTTTCAAGTTCTGTTTTTTTTTTTTTTTTTTTTTTGGCCATGCCACGCGGCTTGCGGTATCTCAGTTCCCCAACTAGGGATTGAACCCGGGGCCACATCAGTAAAAGCCCAGAGTCCTAACCATTAGGCAACCAGGGAACTCCCCAAGTTCTGATTTTAAGCATCAAGTCAGCTTAGGGTCAAAAGCGATTTTAAGCCAGTTTTCTTGAATATTTTATTCCTCACAATCCTGAAGGAGATCTTAAGATAATCTTTTGCCACAATGGTAGAGAAACTGACGTTTTTCTTCCCGGTCCAGCCTCTCAGCTTTACCTGCCCCAGAAACAGAACACATGGGGGCCCAGAGCTGTTTAATGTCTGCTTATTCTGGGATTTGGGTCCATTAAAGTAAGATAGAACTCAGGATAATAAAGGGATAAATGCTTTCTTCATAAAATGAGGCCAGGATCATCGCTCTCCCAGTATCAAATTTACGATAATAGGTGAATATGCATTTCTTTGTGAGGCCAGATGAGCTGTGTTTGGTTCCAGGTGCTCCAGGAGGAAGACACCCACAGCCCAGTGTGGAATGTGCTCAACTGCTCCCACCGCTCATCCTCAGAACTGATGCTAAGTTGCTTCCTTTCCTGGGGAAGCCAGGGAACCCTAAGTCTGGAACCTTCCCTCCTTGCTTCAGAGCAGTCCTACTGAGTGTACCAGTAAAACCACCCATAGCCGTAAAGGCTGACGTTGTGAAATTTACTATATACAAAAAAAGCCTTGAAATTTAACGACTGCTCCTGGGAAGGTAGTGAAATCCAGGAGAAAAGGGGATTGGATGCGGAAGGAAGAGGAGAAAAGCATCAAAGGGTCAAGACTAATAAAAATGAGAAAGAAAGAGAGAGAAAATGAGGTTCAAGGGAATATCCACCAGGGACACCCTCTGAAAGCTTAAGCACTAAGGTCCTACTCTTTGTAGGACCGAACGTGTGTTGCAATTCATATATTGAACCCTAATCCCCAGTGTGACGGTATTAGGAGATGAGGCCTTTAGGAGGTGATTACGTCATGAAGGTGATTAGGTCAAGGGTAGAACCCTTGTGAGAGATTAGTACCTCTATAAGAGGTCTCAGAGAGCTCTCTTGCCCCTTTCACCACATGAGGGCCCAGTCAGAAGGCAGCGTCTGGAAGCCAGGGAGCTCTCAGCAGACACCGAATCTGCTGGGGCCTTGACCTTGGACTTCCCGGCCTCCAGAACTGTGAGAAATGATGTGTGTTGTTTATAAGCCACCCAGTCTATGGGGTTCTGTTATAGTTGCCTGATCAGACTACGACAATAGCACAGAGGAGCAAATTAGAATAAGCCCAATACTTGATCTCATGCGGTCCCTCGCCCCTGGATGTAAGCCATAGAGCCGTAGAAACTGAAACTACCTTCAGTGTTAAAGGGCACTTATTGGCTTCTTCTTTTTTTTTTTTTTTTGGCCGTGCCACTCAGCTTGTGGGATCCTAGTTCCCCAACCAGGGATGGAACCTGTGCCTCCTGCAGTGGAAGCGCGGTGTCCTAACCACTAGACCGCCAGGGAAGTCCCCTTAATGGCTTCTGGCAAAGGAAAAGCTCTGTGTTTTCCTCCTCTACTCACCCCTGCTACCACATTTCCGGTCACTGAAAGTGGGAGGTGGCTTTCCCACACCAAGCAATTCTGCGAGCCCAGCTGGGTGTCCTACAATTCAATTTAGTTCTGAACTATCTACCTGGAGATAGCGTTGGATCCCACAGGTTGAGGGCTCATCTCACAAGACTGCACCCCCATCCCTTCAGATGCCCTTGCAAATCCAGATTATTATCTGTGTTTCTGACCGACTGGCTGTAAGTCAGATGTTCCCATGACCACCTCCTCTGGTTTGTTTAATTTGCTAGAGCAGCTCACAGAACTCAGAAAAACAGTTTACTTGCTAGATTACAGGTTGATTAAAAAGGATGTTAAAGGATACAAATAAACAGCCAGAAGAAGAGATATATAGGGCAACGTCTGGAAGGGTACTGAGCACAGGGGCTTCTGTCCCCGTGGACTTTGGGGTACATCACCCTCCAGGCACATTGCTGAGTTCTTCCCCAACCCAGAAGCTCTCCAAACTCCATCCTTTTGGGTTTTTATGGAGGCTTCATTACATAGGCATGATTGATTAAATCATTAATTGTTGGTGATTAATTCACTCTCCAGCCCCTCTCCCCTCCCCAGAAATCAGGGGGTTGGAGCTAAAAGTTCCAACCACCTAAAGACAGGGTTTGTTCCCCTGGCAACAAACCCCCATCCTTAGGGGCTTTCCAAAATCACCTCATTCACATGCACTTACGCATGGTTGAAAGGAGCTTGTTATAAATGGCAAAATACACCTTTACCTCTCCTATCACTTAAGAAATTCCAAGGATTTTAGGAGTTCTGTGCCAGAAAAGGAAATGAAGACCAGTTATATCTTATTATAAATCGCGATACTACACTTCTATAAACAAGAAGTCGAAGAGGTGATCTAAGTTCAGGTCCAGCTGAATGCAGGGGCTCAAATTACAACATAGGGACTATGGTTTTCACCACCCCTTAGTTCCACAGGCAGCTACTTCTGTTGGGTCCAGGCAAATTTTCTCCAGGTGACAGTGAAGATGATTGAGAGTTTTCCCTGGCTCGTATCATCCACAAGCATAAAGAGAAAAGAGAGTACCTTCTCTCCCTAGCATAACATTCAGTCTGCATCAGTTCCTGAACAGGATGCTGATGAGGTCACATGCTCGTTTTTCTCTATCCAGGAGGATGGGGTATTCCGATTGGTTAGCTGGAGACATGTACCCACAATAATCACATAGTGTGATTTCTATGGGCATTTCTCAGAAGGAAGGCTTGGAAGACAGCTATCCGCTGCAGGCCCTAAGTCCATTCGGCTTGAACATTCTTCTAAACTCTCCAATATAAAGCTGTTTTCACACCCATGGAGTCTGGTGTGTATTCAGTTTGGAAAAAAGGAGCACTGCAGGTTTGATGGCATCAAGGACAGGTCAGAGGTCATCTTCTCTGCCCAGTCACCATCAGAACTCTTTGTACATCCTGGTGGACAACTGCTTGATGATGATCATCTAGCGATTACAATCTAGATTTTAAAAACTGGAAGGGTCTGGACTTCCCTGGTGGCTCAGTGGTTAAGAATCCGCCTGCCAATGCAGGGGACACGGGTTCGAGCCCTGGTCTGGGAAGATCCCACATGCCGTGGAGCAACTAAGCCTGCAAGCCACAACTACTGAGGCTGCGCTCTAGAGCCCGTGAGCCACAACTACTGAGCCCGCGTGCCACAGCTACTGAAGCCCCCGCACCTAGAGCCTGTGCTCTGCAACAAGAGAAGCCACTGCAATGAGAAGCCTGCGCACTGCAACGAAGAGTAGCCCCCGCTCGCCGCAATTAGAGAAAGCGCACGCGCAGCAACGAAGACCCAACACAGCCATAAATAAATAAATAAAATAAATAAATTTATTTTTAAAAAACCTATTATTTAAAAAAAAAACCAAAACTGGGTCACTCTGCCGCACCACCTCCCCAACTAACCCACCCACCTCCTCAGATAGTAACTAGAGACACACCTGTGAGACAGGAAAAGAAAGTGTCTTGGCACAGATTGGTCATGAACAACAGCCGTATTTATTCTTTCCTACTCTCAGTTCCTTAATCTGCATTTTCTTTCCATTGGGGTAAAGCCAAAAAGACAATGAAAATAGAACACGACCATATTATTCATCATTCTTCTGTGATAAATTCATGATTACCCCTTATTTTTCAGTGAGGGTGTTTTCTGACAGTTGACCTTTATCATTCATCTATTAGTTTCAATTCAATGACCGATTTTTAAAAATAACTTTGGCAGGCCCCCTGGTTTCAGCCATTTAAACAAAACATAATAGAATTTTCCAAAAAAATAAAAGGTGATGCCTTTATACAGCTTCCAAACAGTCCATGTGGAAAACTAGAACTAATAAACTTATGGATGAGATTCTCATTTTCCTGTTCTCAGAATCCCTCCCCCCATTGTATCATTACTCTTTCAAAACCCTAATACGAAATTATTCCCTCTAGGAAGTCTTCCTGATTAATCACTTCCAGATCTAATTACATGTTGTTCACCACATAAACAATAATTGTGGGTACAGTTTCAATTAGGTTCACCTTCTCTGGTTTGTATATGGATTTAAAACTTCATGAGTCTTAGGATATGAGTGTACCTCCTGCTTTCCTAAGTGACGACTCATGGGCAGGGGATCTTCTCTTTTGTGTCTGTATAACTATCCCTCTACTCTCCCCTCATGCCCAGGACTGCTTTAAGCAAAGACAAAGAAGGAACTTATTTACTGGTGTAGTGAAAGATCTTGGGCTCTGCAAATCGCAGAAGTGAAATTCCAGCTCTACTATTGACAGCTGCTTGGAGGGAAAGAATCTATATTTAAAAGCTTAATTTTCTTACATGAAAACATGATAATAAATTCTTGAGAGTTTGTGTGATGATTAAGTCACATATGTGTTCAAAAGCACTTCAGGATGCTTGTAGATCCTTCAAAAAGTATTTGTTTCCTTAGCGATATGATTGTAGAAGCTACTGAACCTATGAGATGTATTTTTCTTTTTCATTTGAAATTTATTTCCAGAAGCAAAACTTTTTATGCCAGATTAGAAATAAGACTGAGGAAATTCCCTGGCGGTGCAGTGGTTAGGACTCTGTGCTTTCACTGACGAGGGTACAGGTTCAATTCCCGGTCTGGGAACTAAGATCCCTCAAGCTTTGGGACACAGTCCCCACCCCCCCAAAAAGAAAGAAGATTGAAATTGTAAATAATCTTGGGGGCAAGGAACAATCAAGTCAAATATCTTCACTCTGCCAGGCCACATACCCCAACACTGCGCCTTCCCTAACCAGTGATGGACTCTGTTAAATTGTCAAAGCAGAGTATCCCATTCAACTTGTGATACATCTGAGAACTCTCAACACGGGACTCAAGACAGACACTGGCAATCAACTGGAGTTTGTCCACTCATGCTAACATACACCCTTGACACCTGGCTACTTTCAGAAGGGCAGGATTTGATTAAAGGATTAGGGGACAATTGGAGGAAGAGAGTAAGGGAGAATTCATTGCTGGATGTAGAGGTGAGAATGGGCTCCAGGAGAGGAAAAGAGGTGCAAGTTCTCTGGCCTGATATATTTTCTAAGATGTTACCATTACCAACAGAGTTATTTCTCAGGGTCCAATCGAAAGAATTGTCCCACGGACAACTAAATAAAATTATTGCTAATTATGAGGTGTTCAGTAGGGTGGTGTGGTAGAAAATAGCTTGAGGAGTCCTGCTGCAGACAGACCGGTCTGTGGAGGCCCCTCTAAGACGGTGACATTTGGGCTGAGATGTAAACAATGATCTTCAGGAACCAGCCATACACAAAGGAGCAGGAAGAAGCAAGTAAGAGAGTTTCAGGCCAGAATCAACTTGGGCTCCTCAAAAAGTCTGAAAACCAGGAGGTCTGGAGCAAAGTGAGCAAAGGAGAGTGACAAAGGATGAGTATAAAAGTGAGCACGGGGCTTCCCTGGTGGCGCAGTGGTTGAGAGTCCGCTTGCCGATGCAGGGGACACGGGTTCGTGCCCCGGTCCGGGAAGATCCCACATGCCGCGGAGCGGCTGGGCCCGTGAGCCATGGCCTCTGCGCCTGCGCGTCCGGAGCCTGTGCTCCGCAACGGGAGAGGCCACAGCAGTGAGAGGCCCGCGTACCTAAAAAAAAAAAAAAAAAAAAAAAAAAAAAAAGTGAGCACGGCTGGATCATGCAGAATTCTGAGGCCCATAATAGGAAGTTTGGAGAGACACTGAAGGGCTTTTAGGGTAGTTACATGATCTTAGGTAGATTTAAAAGGCCCTCTCTGGTTACTATGTACGAACTGCATGGGAAGTGGGGATGGGTCAAGAGATGAAGAGAAGAGATAGGTTAGGAGACTAGGTGAAAGAGAATCATGGTTTAGTCTGGAGAAGGGGATAGTAATACGTGTCCAAGAGGTTGCTACTCTAGGACTTGCTGATATACCGAGAAGGGGGATGAGAAGAAAAGAGGAGTCATAGGTGACTCTGCATTCTTGGTGATGGTGCCCTTTACCCAGATGAAGGCTAATAGGAGGAGTAACTTGTGGGGTGGGGGGGGTGGGGGGGGTGGGGCAGTGATTTTCTTGCAGAACAAGCTGTGTGTCATTCAGTAGCCACTTACTCTTATCCATTGGGAATTCTGGGCATGAAACTGAGGGAAAAAAAGAGAACAAGAGGGAATGTGTGCTCTTATTAGGGTCATTCATTGATTCAACAGATATGTATCGTGTGCCAGACCCTCTTCTAGGTTTGGGGATTGCCAAAGTTCTTGGTCTCATGGAATTTCTCTTCTACTAGGTGTGGGCTGTGTGTGTGTGTGTGTGGTATGTGCACACAAAAGAGTACATAATATACCAAATGTTGATGAGTGCTATGAATAAAGTGAAACAATATAAAAGATAAAAAAATTAAGTGTATGTGTGTATAAGGGGGGTGATTTGCTCTTTTATATATGGTGGCTGGGAAACTCTCTATGATAAGGTGACTTTGATTAGAAATTTGAAGGAGCTGACAAAGAGAGCTATGTGGCTATCTGGGGGCATTTCAGGCAAAGGCAGACGAAATGCAAAGGCCCAGCTTGCTGTGGCCCAGGAGCTGCAAGGAGGCCTGAGTGACTAAGCAGAGTGAAGGAGGGAGAGTGCACTGAGAGAGGATGCCAGAGAGGTAGTGGGTCCAGGTCTCATATGACCTGCCATGGCCACTTTAAGAAATCTGGACTTGACTGTGAGTGACAGGAGGAGCCACTGCAGCATTTCTACCTTTACTGAGGACACACCAAATATTCCCATTTGCATCTCCTATTCTTATTAAATGAGGAAACATTTTTTATATCTGGCCACTTTGTGGTGAAGCATAAAAAATAGATCAGGAATAAAATGAGTACGGAGGTACCTTCTAGCAAAAATTGCCTAAACCAAAAAGATATCAACATTTATCTGACCCAGGCCATTTCATCACTGAGCAGCTTGGGATAAAATCTCTGCAGCTGGCAAATTCTGCTATAGGAGGGGCATGATTTAGGGAAAATAGGGAAGTCTCTCAACTACCAAAAACCTTATCCATCCATCCAACCAATGAACCAACCAATCAATATTTATCGACCTTCTACTACATGTACAGTGGTGAACTAGGCACTATGAATATATACGGATGGATAAGACTCCCATGTTCTGTGTTTTCTTAGACTCTGTTTGTCCTTTTTGCATCCAAAAACAAACCCAAAACAATTAAGAAAATGGTAATAGGAACACACATATCAATAACTACCTCAAATGTAAATGGATTAAATGCTCCAGCCAAAAGACACAGACTGGCTGAATGGCTACAAAAATAAGACCCGTATATATGCTGTCTACAAGAGACCCACTTCAGACCTAGGGACACATACAGACTGAAAGTGAGGGGATGGAAAAAGATATTCCATGCAAATGGAAATCAAAAGAAAGCTGCAGTAGCAATTTTCATATCAGACAAAATAGACATTAAAATAAAGACTATTACAAGAGATAAAGAAGGACACTACATAATGATCAAGGGATCAATGCAAGAAGAAGATATAGCAATTGTAAATATTTATGCACCCAACATAGGAGCACCTCAATACATAAGGCAAATACTAACAGCCATAAAAGGGGAAATTGACAGTAACACAATCATAGTAGGGGCCTTCAACACCCCACTTTCACCAATGGACAGATCATCCAAAATGAAAATAAATAAGGAAACACAAACTTTAAATGATACATTAAACAAAATGGACTTAATTGATATTTATAGGACATTACATCCAAAAACAACAGAATACACTTTCTTCTCAAGCGCTCATGGAACATTCTCCAGGATAGATCATATCTTGGGTCACAAATCAAGCCTCGGTAAATTTAAGAAGATTGAAATCGTATCAAGTATGTTTTTCGACCACAACGCTATGAGACTAGATATCAATTACAGGAAAAAAACTGTAAAAAACACAAAAACATGGAGGTTAAACAATGCACTACTTAATAACCAAGAGATCACTGAAGAAATCATAGAGGAAATAAAAAAATATCTAGAAACAAATGACAATGAAAACACGACAACCCAAAACCTATGGGATGCAGCAAAAGCAGTTCTAAGAGGGAAGTTTATAGCAATACAATCCTACCCCAAGAAACAAGAAAAATCTCAAATAAACAACCTAACCTTACACCTAAAGCAATTAGAGAAGAACAAAAAAATCCCAAAGTTAGCAGAAGGAAAGAAACCATAAAGATCAGATCAGAAATAAATGAAAAAGAAATGAAGGAAACAATAGCAAAGATCAATAAAACTAAAAGCTGGTTCTCTGAGAAGATAAACAAAATTGATAAACCATTAGGCCGACTCATCAAGAAAAAAAGGGAGAAGACTCAAATCAATAGAATTAGAAATGGGGGGCTTCCCTAGTGGCACAGTTGTTAAGAATCCGCCTGCCAATGCAGGGGACACAGGTCTAAGCCCTGGTCCGGGAAGATCCCACATGCCGCGGAGCAACTAAGCCCGTGCACCACAACAACTGAGCCTGTGCTCTAGAGCCCGTGAGCCAGAACTACTGAGCCCACGTGCTGCAACTACTGAAGCCCGCATGCTTAGAGCCCATGCTCCACAACAAGAGAAGCCACTGCAATGAGAAGCCCATGCACTGCAACAAAGAGTAGCTCCCACTAACCGCAAGTAGAGAAAGCCCGCATGTAGCAACGAAGACCCAATGCACCAAAAAAAAAAAAAAAAATAGAACTAGAAATGAAAAAGGAGAAGTAACAACTGACATGGCAGAAGTACAAAGGATCATGAGAGATTATTACAAACAGCTATATGCCAATAAAATGGACAACCTGGAAGAAATGGACAGATTGTTAGAAAAGCACAATCTCCTGAGACTGAACCAGGAAGAAATAGAAAATATAAACAGACCAATCATAAGCACTGAAATTGAGGCTGTGAATAAAAATCTTCCAACAAACAAAAGCTCAGGACCAGATGGCTTCACAGGCAAATTCTATCAAACATTTAGAGAAGAGCTAACACCTATCCTTCTTAAACTCTTCCAAAATATAGCAGAGGGAGGAACACTCCCAAACTCATTCTATGAGACCACCATCACCCTGATACCAAAACCAGACAAGGATGTCACAAAGAAAGAAAACTACAGGCCAATATCACTGATGAACATAGATGCAAAAATCCTCAACAAAATACTAGCAAACAGAATCCAACAGCACATTAAAAGGATCATACACCATGATCAAGTGGGGTTTATCCCAGGAATGCAAGGATTCTTCAATATATGCAAATCAATCAATGTGATAAACCATATTAACACACTGAAGGAGAAAAACCATCTCAATAGATGGAGAAAAAGCTTTTGACAAAATTCAACACCCATTTATGATAAAAATCCTCCAGAAAGTAGGCATAGAGGGAACGTAGCTCAACATAATAAAGGCCATATATGACAAACCCACAGTCAACATTGTTCTCAGTGGTGGAAAACTGAAACCATTTCCTCTAAGATCAGGAAAAAGACAAGGTTGTCCACTCTCACCACTACTATTCAACATAGTTTTGGAAGTTTCAGCCACAGCAATCAGAGAAGAAAAAGAAATAAAAGGAATCCAAATCAGAAAAGAAGAAGTAATGCTGTCACTGTTTGCAAATGACATGATACTATACATAGAGAATCCTAAAAATGCTACCAGAAAACTACTAGAGCTAATCAGTGAATTTGGTAAAGTAGCAGGATACAAAATTTATGCACAGAAATCTCTTGCTTTCCTATACACTAATGATGAAAAATCTGAAAGAGAAATTAAGGAAACACTCCCATTTACCATTGTAACAAAAAGAATAAAATATCTATGAATAAACCTACCTAATGAGACAAAAGACCTGTATGCAGAAAACTATAATACACTTATGAAAGAAATTAAAGATGATACAAATAAATGGAGAGATATACCCCGTTCTTGGATTGGAAGAATCAACATTGTGAAAATGACTCTACAACCCAAAGCGATCTACAGATTCAATGCAATCCCTATCAAACTACCACTGGCATTTTTCACAGAACTAGAACAAAAAATTTCACAACGTGTATGGAAACACAAAAGACCCTGAAAAACCAAAGCAATCTTGAGAAAGAAAAACAGAGCTGGAGGAATCAGGCTCCCAGACTTCAGACTATACTACAAAGCTACAGTAATCAAGACAGTATGGTACTGGCACAAAAACAGAAATATAGATCAATGGAACAGGATAGAAGGCCCAGAGATAAACCCACACACATATGGTCACCTTATTTTTGATAAAGGAGGCAAGAATATACAATGGAGAAAAGACAGCTTCTTCAATAAGTGGTGCTAGGAAAACTGGACAGCTACATGTAAAAGAATGAATCAGAACTCCCTATCACCATACACAAAAATAAAATCAAAATGGATTAAAGACCTAAATGTAAGGCCAGGCATTATAAAACTCCTAGAGGAAAACATAGGCAGAACACTTTATGACATAAATCACAGCAAGATCCTTTTTGACCCACCTCCTAGAGAAAGGGAAATAAAAACAAAAATAAACCAATGGGACCTAATGAAACTTAAAAGCTTTTGCATAGCAAAGGAAACCATAAACAAGACAAAAAGGCAACCCTCAGAATGGGAGAAAATATTTGCAAATGAAGCAACTGACAAAGGATTAATCTCCAAAATTTACAAGCAGCTCATGCAGCTCCATAAAAAAAAAAAAAAAAAAAAAAAAAACCAATCCAAAAATGGGCAGAAGACCTAAATAGACATTTCTCCAAAGAAGATATACAGATGGCCAACAAACACATGAAAGGATACTCAACATCACTAATCATTAGAGAAATGCAAATCAAAAGTACAATGTGGTATCACCTCACACCAGTCAGAATGGCCATCATCAAAAAATCTACAAACAGTAAATGCTGGAGAGGGTGTGGAGAAAAGGGAACCCTCTTGCACTGTTGGTGGGAATGTAAATTGATACAGCCACTATGGAGAACAGTATGGAGGTTCCTTAAAAAACTAAAAATAGAACTACCATATGACCCAGCAATCCCACTACTGGGCATATACCCTGAGAAAACCATGATTCAAAAAGAGTCATGTACCACAATGTTCATTGTAGTTCTATTTACAATAGCCAGGACATGGAAGCAACCTAAGTGTCCATTGACTGGATAAAGAAGTCAATGGATGAATGGATAAAGAAGATGTGGCACATATATACAATGGAATATTACTCAGCCATAAAAAGAAATGAAATTGAGTTATTTGTAGTGAATGGATGGAGCTAGAGTCTGTCATACAGAGTGAAGTAAGTCAGAAAGAGAAAAATAAATACCGTATGCTAACACATATATATGGAATCCAAAAAAACCAAAAAATGGTTCTGAAGAACCTAGGGGCAGGACAGGAATAAAGATGTAGACATAGAGAATGGATTTGAGGACACAGGGAGGGGGAAGGGTAAACTGGCATGAAATGAGAGAGTGGCATGGACATATATACACTACCAAACGTAAGGTAGATAGCTAGTGGGAAGCAGCCGCATAGCACAGGGAGATCAGCTCGGTGCTTTGTGACCACCTAGAGGGGTGGGATAGGGAGGGTGGGAGGTAGACGCAAGAGGGAGGAGATATGGGGATATATGTATATGTATAGCTGATCACTTTGTTATACAGCAGAAACTAACACACCATTGTGAAGCAATTATACTCCAATAAAGATGTTAAAAAAAAACCCCAAAACTTCCTTCCCTCTTCTCCCACTCCTTCTTCTTTCTTTGAGTCAAAAATCTCTTCCTTCCCTTTGTCTCTTACCTAATTTCCTCTTTGCTGTGCCTATGATATGATTTCTTTGCTCAGGCAGCCTGATCTGTGTTCTTCCTGCCCTCTGAGACCTGGAACGTGGGCGTTGGTTGTTCTTGCTTTTCTTAGGTGCACTGTACTTTGGCCCCATCGCTTGTGGACAGCAGGCTCCCTCCTATTTGCCTTTGAGCAGTGCTTCAATTCCCCTTGCTCCCGACAGACTACAACGAAAATCTAGAATGTCTTCCGGCCACTGCTCATTCTTAGAAATAAATACATTTCCACTCTACTTAGTGCCTTTGAGTAGTTATCATGGTTAATGTTTGTACTTTAATGCTCCTTCTTGAGCAATGGTTCATCCAGCTAAGTCACACATTTGTGATAATTAGAAAAGAGGTGACCGACATGGGGATTTATTTCTATGGCTTAGTTTGGGAGATACATTTTTTTTATTGTTAACTTATATGACATATCTGGGAGGCACTCTTGGCTAGCATTCATTTATTTTAAGGGGGTGAGAGGTTGTGTTTTTCTAACTCTTTAGTTGAGCTTGCTGACCTTTTTAAAGTCATCAAAATCCAATAATACTATTTAAGCATCCTTGTAGAATCTATGCTAAACACTAGCAATTAAGTTCAAGTGAATACAGTGTCCTCTGATATTTATATTCCAAAGCTGACACAAACGCAAAACAGTTTAACACAGTACTGTGGAATATGCTCATGTGTTATAATGATTAATTCACAGTTGCTTCCTAGGTAAAGTTTTAGCAACTAAGTGCTAAGCCTCCCCTTCTGCTAGACCTACTGAAATACACTAGAAATCCCTGGTGCTCAGACACTGATCCCAATAACAGTGAGCACACTCAGTGAAAGATTTTAAGCTTTCAACAAAAAAAGCTTAAAATTTGTTATATTCCCCATCCCCACAAAAACGTCTTAGGCTTGTTCCTCCAACTGCTTTCATTCCGGATTTCCCTCCTTAGTGGCTGGTAGCTTGGTGTTTTGATTCAATATTAGGTTTCAGCTGGCTATAATGTGTCAAGTAACTCCATTCTCACAGTGTACATTTATTGAGCATCCGCTTCTTATTCTTCAGGCATCCCTCAAGAGGCCCTGCCGTGACACGGAAAGTCCATCTGGTTTTGCAGCACAAATCTGCGTGTATCTTTCCATCCCTCAGGAGAACTGAAACCCCCCAACTTTCCCTAATGCCAGTTGGAGCAAATCTTAACAACAACTTAATCCTGCATTTTACAGGTCAACCAGCACTTATCTAAGTAATTAACAAGCCTAGTTCCCTGCTGTGTGAAAGCTTTCAAACTCCTACAGAACTGGACCTGTAAATTTCTAATCCCAGGACCACACCCTGGCACAGAGCTTGACGGCAGTCACTTTGTGTGGGTTTGTTCTTTAGAGTGCAATAGGAAAATCATTCTGGACTTCGGGCAAGAACTCTCAAGACAAGAAACTGAGATGGGGGAGAGAGATGTCCTTTGTGCATCCACTAAAGAAAAACCTCAGGCTGCGCACTTCAACTCTACAGGGAAACGGGGACTATGCCAAAGAGAGACAGATTTCAACCCTGTGTCGGCTGAAATCTAAAACGCAGTCATTCATTTGAACTGCAGCTAGGAGTTAGCTCTATGTATCCGTGACTTTGAAAAGGCAATATCCATCGTGGTGCTATTTCCCTTGGACTTGGGGCAAAAGGACTTGAGCGGAAGGTTCCCATCACTACAGAGACATTTGAGGGAGGGAGGGAGGAAGAACAGTACATCTCTCGTCTCTCATTCGGAGATCTCTCCTCCTCATGACTGCTCTTTCTTATTCCTTATGTAGGGGTTTTGCAAACGGCCCATAAGAAAGAAAGCCTCGCTATTTCTTATTCTGCCATCAACTCACACTTTGAAAAGAGAATTACTGGTTACTGGTTTAACATTAATTTATTTTACTTCATTTATTGTTAGATGAATATATATATATGTGTGTATATATATATATATATATATATATATATCTCCTCTCTCCAGTGGATTGTAGGCTTAGGGGAAGGCAGTAGCTCAGTAATAGTTATTAGCACTGCAGGAGTAGTGCCTATCAGACTGTATATAAACAAGAGTTGGCTGTCAGTCACCCCTGGAAGTGGTCATCTTGACCACTTCCTTCAAGTGTCTCTTTCACTGATGGTGAATAATAATCACATTCCTTGGAAAGGTATGATCATAGCTTCATGACTATACACATGTCAGTGTGTGGATTTGTACACCCAGGGGCAAGATGATGAGGGAAACCAGCCCCTGTATCATCAAAATAATTTGATAACATATACCATATATTCTAAATGTTCAAAACACAGCTAACAAAAATATTCCTGATATTTCACTCCTTCAAGATCACAGCCCTTTTGTTCTTCAATAAATACCATGACTACCTTTGTTTTAAAATGTATACTTGAATCTCTCTTCAGACATATACCTCACTTTGTTTATTACCCTCATTTTCAAAGTGCTACTCAACTAACTGATTTTGGAACTTTGTGGGGGGGAATTTTCTAGCTCTCTCCATTTCCCACATTTACTTTAGAACCAGTTCACAAGTCATCCCTAAAACCAGTCTGGATACTTTTAATCATTGTACTTCATTTATTTTTTTAAAGAATTATTGAGGTGTAATTGACATAGAACTCACCCATTTTTAGTGTACATTTCAATGATTTTTCAGCAAAGTTACAGAGTTGTAGGGACAATCACCACAATCTAATTTTAGAATATCTTCATCACCTGTTCCCATCCATAGTCCTAGCAACCACTAATCTACTTTCTGACTGTATAGATTTGCTTTTTCTAGATATTTCATATAAAAAGAATCATATAATATATGGGCTTTTGCAACTGGATTATTTCATTTAGCACAATGTTTTTGTTTTTAAGGTTCATCTACGTTGCAGCATGTATTGATACTTCCTTCGTTCCTTTTCACGGCTGAATAATATTCTGCTGTATGTGTATATACCATACTTGTTTATCCACTCATCAGTTGATGGATATTTGGGTTGTTTCCAGTTTCTGGCTGTTATGAATAGAGCGCCTCTGAATGTTCACAGTCTTTGTGTGGACTTGATTCCTTTTTTGTCAGAATATGTATTTCTCAATTTTATCTTGCATTTATTCTCAGTAGCTTTACAACATGAGACTATTCAAAAGAATGTATCACAGGCTCTTAAGGTGATGCACGAAGAAAAGCTTTTCTGAAAATACTTTCTACACAGACAACACCATTGGACCAAGGTGTGATTGTACTGAAGGAGACAATATGTATTTGATATATAAACAGGGGTATTGGTTATAAAATAATCTCATATGGACAGCTTAATTACACCACTCCTGTGAGTCCATAACAGTTTAGCTCAATACCTTGCAGATAGTAGCTTCTTGATAGATATTTGCTGATTGATTTTAAAATGCCCACAGGGTTCTCCTTGGGAAGTAAAATCTCAAAAGGTTCAATGCTCAACAGTTTTTTTTTTTCTCATTTTGTGTAAACAACCAAAGCCCCCTGAGAGAACATGACAAGCTATCCAAAGACCCCCAAGTCACATTTATGTACCAGGCAGCCACACTGATCTTCCTTCATCTCAAGAGACCCCCGTCAGAGCAATTGCTCTGCAGGCTTGGAGAGGCAGGAAGCGTTTGTGCTGGACCCGTGGGAGCATTTGGTCTGCCAGTGCATTATATCTCCATGAGAAACAGTCCCGGGAGGCAAGCTTTCTCTTGGCAAGTGTCTCCCCTGCCCCTTTGTGGCACATGTTTTCAGAAGGTGGACTGGCCTAGAGCCAGTATTGGCTAACTTCCCCTCACTTGCTCCCTGTACACTGTTCCAGGCCTGTGTGGTGAGATTTGGGCTCTTAACTCAGCAGACTCCGACCAGTCTGTGGAAACCAGAAGCACTCTGTGGCCTTGCGTGCTGACATTTTAGATGCCTTATTGGCTCTGGGGAGCCACTAATACACATATGCCTGAGGTCTGTGGGCTCTGGGGTGGCACTCAATGAAAACCCATCATTAATTGGACAAATGAAGTGTTCTTCTCTGGGTTTTCCCTGTGCTCAAGAAACAGCACATTAGAAATGCAGTCTGACCGTCCGCCCACAGCCCATGCTCTGTGCGCATCTCCCCTGGGAGCACTGCCAAGGGCAGAGAATGCCAGGCTCTTTCTGCCAGCTTCTGCCACCTCAACGGTCTGCTCTCTCCCACTTTCATGTGGTCGTAAATTGTTTCTGGTTTATTTTTCAAAGCACCTTCATACATGTATTAACTCATGTCATAAGCACAGGTTTTAGAACTTAACAGAAAATGTATTTAAATAAGAATCATTCTTTTCCACCAAATTTCATTTCAGTAGACACAATTAAGATTTAATATACTCAGCGTTTTATTGTTTGCTCATTACCCATTTATCTCCCTTCAAAAAAGAAACAGCTAATATATATGTAAGGGAGATTAAGAGGTACAAACTTCCAGTTGCAAAATAAATGAGTCACAGGTATGAAATGTACAGTGCGGGGAATGTAGTCAATAACCTATGTAATATCTTTGTATCTAGCTGATTTACAAGACTGTGTTAGTTCCACAGCCATTCAATATTTCTGTATGTTTCAACATGATCAGATTGTGATTAGACTTATTGTGGTGATCATGTTGAAACATATAGAAATATTGAATCACTATGGAACTATCATAGTGTTGTAAACAATTGCACTTCAAAAACAAATAAGCAGGGGCTTCCCGGGTGGCGCAGTGGTTAAGAATCCACCTGTCAGTGCAGGGGACACAGGTTCGAGCCCTGCCCTGGGAAGAGCCCACATGCCGCGGAGCAACTAAACCTGTGCGCCACAACTACTGAGCCTGTGCTCTAGAGCCTGCAAGCCACAACTACTGAGCTCACGTGCCACTACTACTGAAGCCCACGTGCCTAGAGCTCGTGCTCTTCCACAAGACAAGCCACCGCAATGAGAAGCCCGCACACCTCAACAAAGAGTAGCCCCTGCTCGCCGCAACGAGAGAAAGCCCGGGCGCAGCAATGAAGACCCAATTCAGCCAAAAGAAAACAAAACAAATAAGCAAACTCATAGAAAAAGAGATCAGATTTGTGGTTTCCAGAGGCAGGGGGTAAGGGGAAGAGGAATTGAATGAGGCAGTCAAAAGGTACCAACTCCCAGTTACAAGATAAAGAGGTACTAGGAATCCAATGTAAATGGTAAATATAATGAACACAGCTGTATGTTACATATGAAAGTTGTAGAGAAAATAAATCCTAAGAATTGTCATCACAAGGAAAAAGTTTTTTTTCTTTAATTTTGTGTCTATATGAGATAATGGATGTTCACTGAACTTACTGGGATAACCATTTCATGATGTATATAAGTCAAATCATTATGCTGCACACCTTAAACTTATACAGGGCTATATGTCAATTATATCTCAATAAAACTGGAAGAAAAATAAAGCTGTATATGTTACTCATTAGCTAATTAAAAAATTTTTCCCGGCATTGCTGCTAATTAACTCTATCCATATAATATGGTTACTTTCTCTCCTCTTCCTTTGAATATTTTTTTAATAAATTTATTTATTTATTTGTTTGTTTTTATTTTTGGCTGCATTGGGTCTTCGTTGCTGGGCATGGGCTTCCTCTAGTTGCTGTGAGCGGGGGCTACTCTTCGCTGCAGTGCGCGGGCTTCTCATTGCGGTGGCTTCTTTTGTTGTGGAGCACGGGCTCTAGGCACACAGGCTTCAGTAGTTATGGCACGTGGGCTCAATAGTTGTGGCTTATGGGCTCTTGGGTGCAGGCTCAGTAGTTGTGGCGCACGGGCTTAGTTGCTCTGCAGCATGTGGATCTTCCTGGCCCAGGGTTCAAACCTGTGTCCCTTGCATTGGCAGGCAGATTCTTAACCACTGTGCCACCAGGGAAGCCCCTTCCTTTGAATATTAATCCTTAGTATCTTTCTTTGACTGTCTGGCCTACCCACTGTAGGGCACACCTATTTTTGTTTGCCCAGCACCCTCCCTTCTGAAAACACTGCCCACCCTTACTCCTCCAGCCAAGGGATCCCAGTAGAACTTTCCTCTTCTTACCCAACTCTGACTGGCTGGCCCAGGGATGGACAGCGACCCAATTTAACCAATCACAGTCCTTTCCTGGAACCATTCCAGCTGAACTGAAGGGGAAGCGGGGTCTTTGCTCTCTGATCAAGATGGTCTCATGTTTGCTTAAGAAAGTCCCAGATGGGTATTGTCATTTGCAACCAAAAGGTTTGACATATATACCTACTGATCATCTATATACTAAAAAATTTGGTAATTCTATATGTAAATAATAGAAGGAACAAATAAACGCCCAACAATTACTAAATTTCTCTGAATTTTCTAAAATTGGAATGATTGTGGATTTGGCTCATTAAGACAATCTGTTCCCAAAGAGGCCTGTTAATTAAGGGGATTTGTCTGCATTGTCTAACATGCATTTTATCCCCGTTTGTCTTTATTCAGAATCAAGTGCATACAGTTATCCTTTCCTCTGGGATTGGTGTCAATGAACCATTTTTCTTCTCTTACTCATTCAGCAACTACTTACTGTACCTTCTGAACATTATATGCCCCACACTGTGCTAAGTATTGAAACCACTGGGGACAAGTCTACAAAGAAGGATGGCTGGTGTGATGGGGTGAAGAGTCATCTAACTCATCTAAAGGAAGACAGTAACATAAGCCAAGGCATGAAGGTCAAAATCTTAAATTGGTCATTTGGTGTTCAATCCTTTTATGGGTCACAAAAAAAAAAAAAGGCATCATTTGGTGACCTTTCCAAGTTGTTGGATGTGGGGCTTTGGAGTGGCCTGAGCCATGGGTTCTGCACAGAGATGCTTCAAAGCCTTATTAAAAATGTTTGAGGAATTCCCTGGAGGCCCAGTGGTTAGGACACTGCGCTCTCACTGTCGAGGGCCGGGGTTCAATCCCTGGTCGCGGAACTAAGATCCCACAAGCCGCGCAGCGTAGGCCTCTTTCCCCCCTCAAAGAAAAGTTTGGGTCCCCAGGAAGCCCTATTATATACAAGTTTACCAGGAAATTTGGGGAGGAATGGGGTTGACGGGCTTCATCATTTATAAAGTCAAGAGTGCTGGTGAAAGCACTTTGAAAGTTTTGAGTCCTGAGTCTGCGCATGGCCATCATTAACCAACTTTACTTGGAGTGCACATCAGGTGGAACAGCAGTCTGTCTGTCAATGTAAGCAAGCTCTGTTAGGTGGGACACGGAACATTACTCTACACATGGCATGAAGAAACGTACCTGTAAGATGCCAGAAAAAAAAAAAATCTTAAATTGGGAAATGGCAAAGAATCCAGTGTTGCTGGAGTGTAGGATGTATGTGGGGGATGACGTGGGAGGTGAATATAGAAAGGGAGCTTGGAACCAATAGTGGAGGGTCTGGGAATGCCAGAGGAGTTTGTCATTGACTCTATGAACAAAAAGGAGCTCTTGAGCAGGAAAGTGCCAAGATCTGAGCAGCCCTTTTAGGAATTTAATTTGTCAGTCACACCTGGCACTAAGTGCTAGCAATTATTATTATCTTATTATGTAACAGTTTAAGCAGTATGTATTTAGAAAAAGTAACCACAAACAATGTGCAGCAATGTCATTTCCCCATAGTCTCCCCAGTCTGTTGAACTATCGACTATCATGGTCTAGCTCTCCATGTATTTAGGCCTTCTTCAGTTTCTCAGTAGTTCTCAATTATCATTCATTAAATTCATCCCCAAGGATTTTTCTTAATACTAGTATAAATAATACTTAAAAATTATTTCCAATTGTTTATTGCTAGTGTATAGAAATATAATTGATTTTTTAATGTTAAAATTATATCCTGTGACCTTGCTAAATTCACTTATTTCTATTAAGTTTGGGTTTTTTGGGTAGATTTTTAGAATCATTTTCCAAGTACACTATCATGTTGTCTATGAATAAAGTACTATTACATCTTCCTTTATAATCTGTAAGTCTTTTATTTCTTTTCCCTGTTTTACTGGCTAATACTAATAGAATTGTCAGAATAGGCATTCTTGCCTTGTTTCCAGTCTAAGGGAAAAGCCTTCAGCTCTTTAGCATTAAATACGATGTCAGCTGTGGGTTTTTATAAATGCCCTTTATCAGACTGAGGAAGTGTTCTTCTTTCTCTAGTTTGCTCAGAGTTTAGTTGGAGTTTGTCAAATTCTTTTGCTGCATCTATTAAGGTAACCTTATGATCTTCTCCTTTATTCTTTTTTTTAAAATTTATTTATTTTATTTTTTGGCTGTGTTGGGTTTTTGTTGCTGCGCGCGGGCTTTCTCTAGTTGCAGCGAGCGAGGGCTACTCTTCGTTGTGGTGCACGGGCTTCGCGTTGCAGTGGCTTCTCTTGTTGCGGAGCACGGGCTCTAGGTGCGCGGGCTTCAGTAGGTGTGGCGCATGGGCTCAGTAGTTGTGGTTCGCGGGCTCTAGAGCACAGGCTCAGTAGTTGTGGCACACGGGCTTAGCCACTCCACAGCCTGTGGGATCTTCCCAGACCAGGGCTTGAACCTGTGTCCCCTGCATTGGCAGGCAGATTCTTAACCATTGCACCACCAGGGAAGCCCTCTCCTTTATTCTTTTAATGTAGTGAATAACATTGATTGATTTTTATTATTGAACTAACTTTGCATTCCTGCCTGCAACCTGCTTGGGCATGATGTTCAGCAAGATTTCTGGCTGGTTGGAATTCCAATATCTCCCCCCAGTACTGTGTGACCTCCAGAATCTCTGATGATCTTACTGATCCCCTAGTAGCTATTCTCTGCCAGGCCTACATTAGTCTTGCAATGTACATATTTAACTTTGTATTTGGCCAAAGACTCAAGGTTACCCTAGGCTAATTTCTGGAGCTCTTTCTTTGCATGGCTTGCTACCCTCTAATGCTCTGCTCTGTAAAATCCAGCCACCTTCGTGGCCCCCACCTTCAATCTCTGTTTCTTCCATCCTTCTTTTCTCTCTCATACAGTTTGGAAATAACTCCCATGCAGAAAGGTGTGATGAATGTTGAGCCCACCTAAAGTTTTTATTCTTTAAAAGATCAAATTCCTCCTGTATCTGTTGTTTAAGGCTTGAACATAACTTTTCAAGTTCAAAAAGTTGGAACACAACTTTTAAAGCTTGAAGGTAACGTCACAGTTTTATAATTGTTTACAATATAAAGATAAATTTGATATCTGTTGGTAAAAACCCTAAGTCCATTCAGAGAAAACCATAATTCAAAAAGATCCATGCACCCCAACGTTCACTGCAGCACTACTGAAAATAGCCAAGACAAGAAGCAACCTAAATGTCCATCGACAGAGGAATGAATAAAGAAGATGTGGTACATATATACAGTGGAATATTACTCAGCCATAAAAAGGAACAAAATAATGCCATTTGTAGCAACATGGATAGAGATTATCATACTAAGTGAGGTAAGTCAGACAGAGAAAGACAAATATCATATGATATCCCTTTTATGTGGAATCTTAAAAAAACAGTACAAATGAACTTATTTACAAAACAGAAATAGAGTCACAGATGTAGAAAGCAAACTTATGGTTACCAGAGGCAAAAGAGTGGGGGGGGAGGGATAAATTAGAAGGTTGGGACTAACATATACACAGTACTATATATAAAACAGTTAGCTAATAAGGACCTACTGTATAGCACAGGGAACTCTACTCACTATTCTATAATAACTTCTATGGGAAAAGAATCTAAAAAAGAATGGATATATGTATAACTGATTTACTTTAATGTATACGTAAAACTAACAGAACATTGTAGATCAACTATACTCCAATAAAAATTTTTTTAAAACCCTAAGTCCAATATTACTTTTTTTTTTTTTTTTGGCTGTTCTGTGCAGCCTGCAGGATCCCAGTTCCTCAACCAGGGATCAAACCTGGGGCCCCAGCAGTGGAATAGTGGGGTCCTAACCACTGGACCACCAGGGAATTCCCTTACTATGTTTTTTTTAATTAATTCATTTTTATTGGAGTAGAGTTGCTTTACAATGTTGTGTTAGTTTCTGCTGTAAAGCAAAGTGAATCAGCTATACCTATACATATATCCCCTCTCTTTTGTGTATTTCCTTCCCATTTAAGTCACCACAGAGCACTGAGTAGAGTTCCCTATGCTATACAGTAGGTTCTCATCAGTTATCTATTTTATATCCCTTACTATGTTTTTAAAACTTTCCGTTTACTGAGTATTTGTGCGGAAGGCTAAACACTTTACATGAATTTTCTCATGTAATTATCAAATAACTCTATGTGGCATATACTACGTTTTGTAGATGGGTAAATGAGATTTGCGGAGGTTTAAGTAACTTCCATAATGTCACAGATTTTGTAGGTGGCATATTCAAGGTTTGAATTCATCTGTATCTGATTAAAAACCCAAGTTCTTAACCATTACATAATAGAGTACACTTAAAAACACCAAGACCCATATCTGGCAACATAGTTGAAATAGTTGAAATCCAATGAATCAGGAAAGCAGGCCTATTCGAATTTCTAGCAATGCAACTATACAAGTGCTTTAGAGTAGCTGGCTAGTCATTTTGCCTGTTTGATTTTCCCCACTTCTCCATTTTTCTCTTTGCTGTTCATTATTGAAGGAAACCACTTTTTCCAGGCTCCCCTTTCCTCTGGGTTCAAGAAATAATAAAGGAACTTCTTCAGGATGAAAGCAAGTGACACCAAGAGGCAATTCAAATCCACACAATAAAAACAAAGAGCACCAGTAAAGATAATTATGTAATTTTAAAAGACAGTGTAAATGCCTTTGTGTCTTTTCATCTCTTAGCTGATTTAAGAGGCAATTGTATAAAATGGTATATGTATAAGATTGTCTGGTTGGGCCTATAACATATAGAAATAAGTGCGATATTGTGATTTATAATAAGAAATGTATATTTGGTCTTCGTTCCTATTCTTGACACGTAGCTCTCAAAACCCTTGGAACTTCCTAAGCCATAAGAGTAACGGGAGCATATTTTGCTATAGTACTTGGTCATCTGCCCTTGGTTCCTGTAACAGATCCAGAGCCATAAAGGTCAGAGGAGTGGCTTGTTATTCTTACCAAGCCCCTTTTGGTTACGCCTGAGTTTACGAGTTTAATCATCAGTGGCCAATGATTAATCAATTTTGCCTATGTAATGAAGCCTCCACATAAATCCAGAAGGACAGGGATCAGAGAGCTTTTGGGGTTAGTGAACACACGGAGGTGCTGGAAGGGTGGCGTGGTCAGAGACAGCATGGAAACTCCACGCCCCTTTCCCAATACCTTGCCCAATGCGGCTCTTCCATCAGGCTATGCATCAGTAGTCTTTATAATACCTTTTATAATAAACTGGTAAATGTAAGCAAATATTTCTCTGAGTTCTGTGAGCCACTCTAGCAAATTCCCTGAACCCAAGGAGGGGGTTGTGGGACTCTCCAAACTATAGCACATAGGTCAGAAGCACAGGCAACTACCTGGACTTGGGACTGGCATCTAAGGGGGCAGAGGGAACAGTCTTGTAGTACTGAGCCCTTAATCTGTGGGATCTGATGCTAGCTTCAGGTGGACAGTGTCAGAGATGATTTAATTTCTTGGTGTTGGAAAAAACAGTGGAATAAGGGGAAGGGAGGACTCAGTGATGACCTCCTGAAGACCACTGTTTGGAAGGCATCTCCATTATTTAATATACAAGTTACAACTAGTATGACAAAGATCCAAACATGTGGCTTAACCAGGTAGAAATTTTAACTGGATAGAAAGTTTCTCTCTTAGTTAACAGTTCACATAGTTCGAGGCTGAGAGAGGGGTGTTGGATGTCGGTACTGGGAACTCAAGCTCCTTCCACCTTGTTGCTTTGCAATGTCTCAGTTTGTCCACAGGATCAAAGATTTGTCATGACCACATTCCAGACTGTGGAGAGAGAGAGAGAGAGAGAGGAAGAGGGAACGCTCCTTTCCTATTAAGGGCACTAGCAAGTGGTGGTATGCATCATTTCTGTCCACATCCCACTGGCCTGAACCTAATTTCACAGCCATGCCAAGGAAGCGTAAAATATGTAATCTTCAGTCGATCAGCCAAGGGCCCAGCATAAAGTGCTATTACCAAAGGAAAAAAAGAGAGAGAGAGAGAGAGAGAGAGAGAGAGAGAGAGAGAGAGAGAGAGTGGATGCTGGAGGGAAAAAGGCAAGGTCCCCAAAAATGTTAGTAGATCCAGTTGTTAGAAAGTCCTGTGCTCACCTGAACTGAGTCTGCCTCTCTGACAGTTGCCTGTTGGTCTTACACCTGCCCCTGGACTCAAGGAGCATAAATCTATCTCATTTTCTGCAGAAAAGCCCTTCAAATATTTGAAGACAATTGTAACTTCCTCCTAAGACGTTCCCAGGCCAAACATCTCAATTTCCTTCAACTATTTCTCATAGGACGTGTTTTTCAGATTCTCATGACCTTGGTCAGTGTATTCTGTATACGCTCTTGCGAGTCTTGCTTTTCTTAAAAAATGGAACCAGAACAGGTTGCTTATGTAACATGAATAGACTAGGATTATCATCTTTCTTGTTCTCGAGAGTATATTTCAATTAATATAGCCTAAGATTGTATTTTAACAACCGAATTATACTATTGACTCCTGTGGAGTTTGAGATCAGTGAAAGAATGCAACTCTCTTTCTCTCAGACCCTGAGTCTCCTTCTTACACTTATGCAAATGATTTGATGAACTAAAATGTACTACATGTGCATTTATCTCTACTACTTTTCTTCTTATTACTTTTAGCCTAAGGTTCTAGAATGCCAATAGGATTTCATCACTTAATCTATTGTTACCTATAACTTTCGGCCTAGATTTTTAAAATTTAAGCAATGAAAGAACCAAAATAATTATTAACTCTAGAAGAAAAATTACACAACAAGGAAACAATAATACCATAATACTCTTCAATTTTTAGTAGTATACTACTCTAATGAATAGTAATAAATGCTATAATAATGTAAGTATTGAATATGGAATGAGAGTATGAAATCCTCATCTCCTGAAATACAAAGATGAACAGATATCACCTAAGATTGTCAAACCAAGATATAATAATATAAGCGAATTATTTACAAGTACAGAAATAAATACCAGAATAAATAGCTTAAAAATTGAAAGTCAATGCATCTGAGGAGTGGAGCTAGGGACAGGAGGTATGCAGGCAGGAACAACAAATTTTTCTTCTGTCCGTTCAGTACCATTTGACTTCTTTTTTTTTTCATTTTGCTCCATACATTTATTACTGTGTTAAAAATAAACATTAATTTTTAAAAAAAACTCGGTTTAATTTGAGCTCGCTTCAATAAGTCCGAGTTTAGGAATCTATTACTTACTTTTTATGTGTCATTACCTAACATTTTAGAAAAGGAAGGGGAAATTTTCTACACTACATAACACTGCATTTGCTATGGAGTTATCACTTGTGTCAGGGAGATAAATTTAATCACCCCTTTGGTGTCCTATTGTTCTGAAGTGACAAAGTTAATGCAATTTATTCAGTACTCTTGTTCCATTATTAATGTGTCACTCAGAGTAAGGCTCTAATTTTGTGAAATAATTTTTGTTCTAGGTTTTAAAAATCATCATTTCTGCTAGTTTTCTTCCCACCCCCCCCCCCAAAATCAGACATTTGAATGAGAAGTAGTTCAGATCCAATTCCCTGAATTGTTGTAACTCAGGGGGAACATTTTTCTTGGTGAGAAAATTTGTTATTTCCCCCCTAAAAATTACATATTACATTACAAAACCCAAGTGATAGAAAACTTAGTGGTTACCTGATCTAGACTCTTCAGACATGTAAACAGAGGCAGCGAGAACGGTCAGAATTATATGAGTATCATGATGATGCTAAAGTTCTTTCAATAACACGATTTTCTAACTACCTCTCCTATTACTGTGGTTTGGAGTTTGGATCAGGTGGTAAGAGCCTGGATCCTGTCCTTTGGTTTGCTCCACGTGCCATGGGTGCGCAGTCAGTTTTCATTATTTAGCGAATATTTACTTGGCTTCTCTAGTGTATGCAAGACAGTGGATGAGGAAGAGAACACAGCGGTTTAGTAAGACCTGGGACTCTTTACTCTTTTGCTGCCCTTTGCAGGGTGGACAAATACTCCATGTGCCCAGGCAAAGACTGAGTGTTCATAGCAATCTATACCTGCCCATCAGCCCCTGGGGAGGAGGACAGCAATTTGTCAGAAGAACAATGGACAATTGTCCCCCAGATGAACTCCATTTGTTCAAAACAGGGTTGCTTCGGTGTGTGGGAGGCATGGGGTTTTGCCCAAAGCACCAGACACGTGAAGGTAAGCAGGTGCCTTGGGGTCTTTGTAGCTCTGTACATGCGCCTGCCATTGGGGCAGGGCAGACTGCCTGATGCAAAGCCTCTCCCAGGCATTTTGGTACGGAGAGGCAGAAGGTGGTAAAATGATTACACAGAGAGTAATGCATTACATACTGTGGAGAATTTAAAGAAACTCCTGTTCAGATCTCTGTCTCTCTGCAGTTTGACCATGTTACTGGGGAAGCACGTACTTTAGAACCAGACATACCTGGGTTCAGACCCCAGCTTCAAGCCTTACCCCAGATGACACTGCACAGATCACGGACCTACTATGAGCTTCAGTTTCTCTTACTTTGAGACAGATAACTACCCACCTAACATGTTGCGCAGAAAGCTCCTGAAACGCAGCAGGCATCCAGTTAACGGGAGCTATTAAAGTTCTGTTTGTGGAACACCCGCAGGATTCAATATAAAACTTGAAGCCTGGAAAAATGTCATCAAGATCACTTGACATTTTTTTTCTGAAGAAATGATCATTTTCTTAACTCTTGTGAGCTCTTTGCTCCTGAGTACTTGCAGATGCAGCACAGATTTCTGGCAGGGGCCTCTGAGTAGTCATTGCCAATAAGAGCTCATGCCCCATTTTATCACCCTGAGTTCTAGCAACTAAACAAATGGACACCTCCATGAGCTGGGAACCAAAGGGGGGTCAATCCTCTTTCTGCCTGTGAAGTACTTTTTGATTGTCACTAATTGGTATTTATCCGAAGCCAGACTGGTGTACAGCATCTTTTAGTCCCCATCTTTCACACAGGCTGCAACCCACCCTTACCCTGGGTGGGCGAAACCATACCCAGGAGGCAGGAAGAAGGCTGAGGACTCCCCCAGCAGGAAGAGGGATGCAAACTGTTTCTAGAGGGTAGAGAGGGCACAGGAAGGGCCAGAGGACAAAGGAAGTTGCTGTTCAGCTGGTTTATAGAATAGAAACGGTTCTGAACTTTCCTAAGAATTGGACACGGAGAGAGAAAGAAACCAGACATTTCCCCAGAACCTATCCATAAAGGGAAAACAGAACAACATTTCAGCTTATCTAGGTTGAGGCTAGGTCAAGGCTGGGCCAAATGCCCCTGCTTCTGAGAACCCATGATATCCCCATGTTATAAACACTTGTGCAACAGGGATATCGCTCCTGGCAGCCCCAGCTCAGAGCATGCTAACACGCCCTAGGCCAGCACCACCGCCAACTATGGTGACCCCCTAGGGTTCATGAGGGTCCTGGGGGATTGTGGGTGGAGGGTTGGCAGGCGAGCGCTTGAAGCACAGACAGGGCCAGAATCTCACTCATGCCCCGATGAAGGGCTTCTAGGCTGAGGCCCTGGAGTTCACAGCTCCCAGACATGCACAGGACTCTCACGCATTACCGCTCACTATGCTTCTCCTTGGGGTCCACTGACCCTGGCACTTTTTGGGCCATGGTCCAACCTGATCCAACCCTCAGGAGTAGATGCTCCCATACTCAGGGCCCCTCTCCTTATTTCCTCTTCAATTTTCCACCCATTTTCTTTTTTTGGCCTCACTCTCAAAAGCCCCTATTCTTCTAATTCACTTTTTTTTTTTTTTTTAAACCATAAAAGGGCTTAGTGGTCCTCCTAAAGAGCTCGATGGTTGACGGTGAACTGGAAAGTTTGTCCACCCTTTGCAACACCCTAAACCTTGTTTGCCCTCACATGGGGGTAGAAAGAACCCAACTCCTAGAAACATCGTTGATTTCTTCCCAGAGTAAAACAACGTTTCCCATCCTTTCTGATGAATCATCATCTACCAGGGATGGACAAAAGGACTTTCTGATAGAGTAACAAGACATAAACAAAATAGAAACAAACCAAAGAACCCACATAAAATAGGTTCTTAATGGTTCATCCTGCAAGCTAAGTCGTGGGTTACCTTGTATACATTTATATAAATGCCCCCTGGCCCCTGTGAGAAGAGAAGACAAGGAATTTATCTTTCTCATTTTTTCTACCCCATCTCACTTGGCATCGTGCCTTAGAGCAAATAAAGGCCCTTCTTGTGTCTTTTTTGCTGCTTCTTCAACTCTTTCTTATATGATGTGTACTCAAGGGCCTCTACCATTTCATTACCATTCCTGACGTACTCTCCTATATCCGCAGTCCTCTACAAGTGAGACCCTTGGAAGGAAAGGAAGCATTTCAGCTGCGGTCTGTCCTGTCCAGAGCATGGACGAGGCCATAACTTCAAGACTTCTCTGTAGAGATTAATACCAACCTACTAATCTCTACCCTTATAGTCACTCAAGCAGTTATAAACCCACCTAATGATGGCTTTAATCCATAGTTCTCCAACTTGAGTATACTGAAATCACAGAAGACTTTGAGGAATGTTGCTAAAGTAACGAAACCCTGTCAGTTACAGTTCCCTGGTCTTCTAGAATCATGTATTAAGTCGGATATAATTCTTTCTGCAGGACTTAAAGAAGACAGAAATTTATTTTGCTCTCATGTAAAAGTCCAAGATGGCATGCTGGCTTTGCTCCAAGGAATTAGCAGGGACATAGGCTCTTGTTGCTGACCCACACTTACATACAGCCCTCATTTGCATGGTTCAAAAGGACTCACTCATCCTCATTTTAGCAAATAACATGCATCTTTGTTTTGGGACATGACTCAGAAAAGGCATACTTGACTTTTGCCCGTAGCCATTGCCAGAACTTGGTCAAATGTTCTAAATCTAGCTGCAAGTGAGGCCGGGACATTTATTTTTTATTTGGGGTAGCTCAGGTAGGCTTAATAATGTCCCCTCCCCACAAGATGCCCATGTCCTAATCCACGGAACCTGTGAATACGTTACCTTATATGGCAAAAAGACCTGGCAGATGTGATTAAGTTAAGGATCTTGAGATGGGGAGATTATTGTTGATTTTCCAGGTGAGTCCAATGTAGTCAAGGGGTCCTTTTAAGAGTGAGGCAGGAGGGACTTCTGTCGTGGTCCAGTGGGTAAGACTCCAAGCTCCCAACATAGAGGGCCTGGGTTGGACCCCTGGTCGGGAAACTAGATCCCACATGCATGCCACAACTAAGAGTCCGCATGCCTCAACTAAGAAGTACACATGCTGCAACTAAGACTCTGTGCAGCCTAAATAAATAAATATTAAAAAAAAAAAAAGAGTGAGGCAGGAGAGTTAGAAGGCAGAGGATGGAAGCAGAGGTCACTGAGAGAGAGAGACAGAGAGAGATTTAAAGATACTGTGCTGGTGGCTTTGAAGATGAAGGAAGGGGCCACAAGCCAAGGAATGCAGGCAGCCTCTAGAAGCTGGAAAAGACATAGAAAGAGATTATCTCCTAGAGCCTCCAGAAGAAATGCAGCCCCGCTGACGCATTTAAACTTCTGGCCTCCAGAACTATAAAATAATACATTTGTGTTGATTTAGGCCACTAAATCGTGGCAATTTGTTACAGTGGCAACAGGAAACTAATATAGTATCCATTTGCTCTGCTAAAATTTCTGTTACTGTGGAAAAAGCAAAGACTAGATATTGGGGGATAACTGGAAGTGTCTACCATGACTTTTTTTGTGGTCATCTTAGGCCTATTCCTGAAGTTCACCTCTTTCTCTTCCAGTAGCCCCAAACATTCTTTTGAAAATCCCATTGTTTCTCTTGCTTGGGCTCCTTGTCAAACTCACAGGCCTGTAGTTCTAGGAATCTTTTCTATTTCTGAAAATAATTCCGTCTTTCAGTCCTTCTCTCATTGCCCCGGACGCATCAGAGATAAGGAACTAGAGTTTAAGTTACTTGTTCTTTTGGTGTAAGTTTCAGGAGCTCAAGATCTGAAGTCAATTAAAGCATTAGGGTGTTCATGCACTTTGGAGAACCTATCCCCACTTAGGAATGGTCATTCACCCTTTCAGTGGGGAGCTCATCTCCTTGAGACAGAATTCAGAAACAACATAGGTGCTGAGAAGTTCTGCTTTCTTTATGTCATCTATCTGCAGTATACCTTCAGCATTCAGTAACAGACTGAAATTCTGGCTTAAATTACCTTCGATGATATTAGTTCACCTCCATGGGGTTTACGTAGGCCTGAGCCATTGCTGCTCTCTCTTGCCTAATCAGAAAAATGCAAAGGATTCAGGTTTCTCCATAGGTCTCTTAGCAATTGCTTGATTGCTTTCCAAGAGAGATCAAATGCTCACGTTTCTGGGCCTCCATCCCCTTAGGCCTCTGCTCCCTATTCCAGCAAGAATTCCAGGGTTGCTAAAACTGACGCATCTGCTTACCTTGGCTCACCCAGGGTCGGCTGCTTCTTCAAAGAGCAATTTGCTCTCAGACAAGCAACCTATGGGATGACAGCCAGGATAATGGGGGAATCGAGTAATTCTAAGGCTTAAGGTTTCCAAGAGATGTGCACATTTCTGTTTTTTCTCCTCACCTGCTCCATGTTCTCTCTGCCAACCCTCCCTCTGCCCCAGATTCATTGGCAGTCAAGTCAGGAGCCTACTGCCTACCGAGTGTCCTCATTAAAATGCACCGCTCTTGCTAATTAGGAGCCAAGGTTCTCCCACGGTGGGCTTGGCCTGGGTATTGCCATTATCTTCATAAATAGACTCTTTACTTCGCAAATGGTGCTGTCATAGCCAGGCATTCCCGACCTGGTAAATGCTCTGTGCATTCTTAAGTGGCAGAGGGAATGTGTTAGCAAGAGAAGACAGAGGCATTCATGCTTGAAGCAGGGGCTCTGTCCTGACTTCACCCCACTGTCTGAGCAGCAGGCAGCCAACACAACGGCTGAATCTGCGTGGACAACCACGACGTGCAGGAACCATATGGCCCAGATTTTCAGGGAGATCTCATTTCTCATTTTAATCTTTGCAGTAAAGGCAACTGTTTAAATGCATCAATATATTTTTTAAAGTTATTGAATTGCTTTACCTTTTAAAAGACCACTTCTAAGGACACACAGTTTTGAGGGCATCAGCCTGCTGTGGCCCCCTCTGCCTGGCAAAGCAATAAAGCTATTCTTTTCTACTTCACCAAAAAAAAAAAAAAGACCATTTCTACCAATACATTTACAAATCAGGGGAAAAGATCAGATGACTTCCTGGTCACCCAAAAGTGCCTTATGCCAGCAGTCCCCAACCTTTTTGGCACCAGGGACCGGTTTCGTGGAAGACAATTTTTCCACTGAAGGGGGTGGGGGGGTGGGGGATGGTTCAGGCAGTAATGTGAGCGATGCAGAGGGCAGATGAAGCTTCGCTCTGCTTGCCAGCCACTCACCTCCTGCTGTGCAGCCCAGCTCCTAACAGGCGCACCGGGGGCGGGGGGTTGGGGACCCCTGCCTTATGCAATCTCCTCTCTGAGAACGTGTTTACTTATTTATTTTCTTTCACTTATAAAATCTCTGTTTTGTTGCCTGTCTGAGGATTCGCTGCCATTTCTAGTACTAGTTCTTTTTTTTTTCCAGCCATACTGCGGGATCTTAGTTTCCCGACCAAGGATTGAACCCTTGCCCTCTGCAGTGGAAATGCAGAGTCCTAACCACGGGACGACCAGGGAATTCCCTAGTACTAATTCTTTTGCAAGGCCTGTTCTGACTCCCTCAAATAAATGTAATTTGTTACACCCATTTTGTAGATGAGAAAACTGAGGCTCGGTGACATCAAGAAACTTGGCCAGGGATATCCCTTAGCAAGGAGCAGAGCAAGGCCTGAGGCTGAGTTGCAGTTCATAGTAAACTAGATTGCAGACTCTGAAAGAGAAGATTCTGTCTCTGTCATCTCAGCATTTTCTTTCTGCCTGAGGCGCTCAAGAGTAATGAATCAAGGAAACATAGTGCTTGATTACAATCTAATTAGGGAGATAAAAACTTGTCTTCAAGAAAAATAACTATATTAATAGAAGATAGTCTAAAAATATAGTTGGTACAAGCAGTACATGTTCTGCAGGTGAACTTGACATTCCGAAAAGCTTACTATTAAACAGTCTGTGTGGCTGATTCAGTTATGGGGCCAGTTGTTAGCCATCCCCCTAATACTAGTGTTATAACGAAGCATGCCTCAAACTTTTTTTAATTGAAGTATAGTTGATTTACAGTATTGTGTTAGTTTCAGGTGGACAGCATAGTGATTCAATATTTTTACAGATTATATTCCATTATAGGTTATTACAAGATAACGGGTATAATTCCCTGTGCAAATGAACCAGCTCAGCACCTTGTTAGAATGAAGATTCTGATGCATGTCTGGGATGGGACCCAAGAATCTGTATTTCTAACAAGCTCCCAGGTGGTGCTACAGCTGCCGGTCTGCTGGTCACACTTTGAACAGCAAGGCTCTAAGAGACTACTAAGAAACTATAATCAGGGGAATCTGGCAAAAAAAGAAGCGGTGGGGGGGAGGGGGGTGGAGATTAGAAGCCAGAAGAGATTGGAAATGGGAGAGAAGGGACTTCCCCGGTGGTCCAGTGGCTATGACTCTAAACTCCCAATGCAGGGGGCCCGGGTTCGATCACTGGTCAGGGAACTAGCTCCCACATGCCACAACTAAAGATCCCGCATCCCGCCACAAAGATCCTGCATGCGCAGCCAAAGAAATAAGTAAATAAATATTAAACCCAAAAAGAAATGGGAGAGAAAAGTGCAGGGAACATTTCACTGCTGGCAGATGTCTCACACACAGGCCCCCATGCTTTTCCCTGTGTCATACCATTTGCCTGCAAATCCCTTGCCAACTTTCACTGATAAACATTTATTTAAAACAGCTCAGAGGTCACTTCCAGAAAACTCTGCTGAACCTCTACGCTGAGCTAGTGCTCCTTTTCTATAAGTTCACGCACACTCAGTCAGTGCACACTCAGTACTGTCTATCCACTTCCCCACCTGCTGTCCCTCCCTTGAGGTCAGGGACTGTGCATTCAAGATCTGACACATGATGGATGTTCTTTAAACAAGGGAGTTTATAATGGAGACCTAGGGGTGGGTAGTGAGAAGGCAACAGTATAGCACTAGAGAGAGAAAAGAAACAAAACTAGGGCAGCAAAGGAGTTCTGTTCCAGTCATCTGTTGCCACAATAAGGCTATGTAAGAAATGGCCACAAAACCCAGTGGCTTACACTATGGAAAACAGTACGGAGGTTCCTTAAAAAACTAAAATTAGAGTTACCATATAATCCAGCAATCCCACTCCTGGGCATATATTTGGAAACGACAACAAGTCTAATTTGAAAAGATACATGCACCCCAATGTTCACAGCAGCACTACTTATAATGGCCAAGACATGGAAACAACCTAAGTGTCCATCGACAGATGAATGGATAAAGAAGATGTGGTACATATACACAATGGACTATTACTCAGCCAGAAAAAAGATGAAAGAATGTCATTTGCAGCAATATGGTTGGACCTAGAGATTATCATACTAAGTGAAGTAAGTCAGACAGAGAAAGACAAATATCATATGGTATCACTTATATATGGAACCTAAAAAATAATATAAATGAACTTATTTACAAAACAGAAATACGCTCACAGACATAGAAAACAAACTTATGGTTACCAGAGGGGAAAGCGGGGAGGGATAAATTAGGAATTTGGGATTAGCAGATACAAACTACTATACATAAAATAGATAAACAACAAGGTCCTACTCTATAGCACAGTGAACTATATTCAATATCTTGTAAAAACGTATAATGGAAAAGAATCTGAAAAATTATATATATATATATCTATATATATATATAAAACTGAATCACTTTGCTGTAAACCTGAAACTAACACAACATTGTAAATTAACTGTACTTCAAAAAAAACCCAGTGGGTTCAAACCATAAACCTTTATTTAAGTCATGAGTGTACAGGTCAGATGGACAATTCTGATCCCAGGGAGATGTTCAGGTGTCTGCACTCAGTCAGCAGGTTGGCTCTGCTGATCTTGCTGGGCTCTCTCCCATAGCTGGGACCTCAGCTCGAGTCCATGTGGTCTCTCATCCTAGCAGCTAGCCCATGTTTGGGCTCGTCCAAGGCAGGGTTCCAAGAGAGGGAGTGAAGTATGCAAGGCCCCTTGATGTCTAGGCCTGGATATGCGGCACCACTACTTTTGCTTAACTTTTGTTAGCCAAAGCAACTCAAAAGGCCAGTCCAGAGTTAAGAAGTTGGGGATTAGACTCTACCTCTTGCTAAGAGAATGACTGCATGGAGAGGTATAATTGGGGCCATTTTGGGGATCAGCTGTCTTAATTTTAGATTGACTCAGACTCTTTGACTGTTAGTAAGAGTTTGCAAATTCTAGGGCACACTAGCAGTGGGTCTTGACTTTCACCTTCAGGAGACAGCAGGGCTGCAAACATAGCCACTCTTCATTATTTGCACGTCAGTTACTCAAGGCAAATGTTCTTTCCCAGACTGGATTCTTAGCTCCTTCCTCCTACTGTCCAGCTGGTGTGTGTGTTCATATAATTCAGATTTGGCCTAAAATTAGGGTGAGCAAAACATGATTAGAGAGGCAAATCTGTTGCAAAAAAAAAAAAGTAAAATCAAACTAAAACTAAATATAAATGCTTTGATGTTTAGCTTCATTCGGATTACCTGTGTTTTCTCCATGTAGAGAGCTGTTAGTGTACATATATATTTTAATTTAATGTTTTGAATAGGCAATCCATTAACTAAAGTATAAAATACTATATGTGAATCCTCCCTCATACCATACACACACACGCGCATTGTCGATTAGCTCTTCTCAGAGGCAAAGCAATGTTATTTTTTAAATATACCCTTCCCTGAATGCACATACATATGCACAGATATAAACAAATACAGACACATGTCATTCCCTTGATTCTGCATTTTGCTGTCATTTTTCAACTAACATCACATCTATAAAAATGTTGCCAAATCAGCACACACAAACTTTTTCATTCTTTTTTAGGGCTGTGTCATTTTCCATTGTGTGGAGGTATCCTTTCTCAGGTAATCAGCTCCTCATTGAAGGGCATTTAATTTGTTTCCATTCTTTTGCTCTTATAGAATTAAATACTGAGAGGACTAGTGTTAGCACAGTGGGGAATTCCAAAGTTTGGCCTTATGAGTGGATAGATGACAATGACTGCTCTCTTATGCTCTGATTAGAGTCTTTGTCTTGGTTGGTAACCTTGTAGTATTTAAAAACAAGCAGAAAATTCCATGAAGATGCTAGTTTGGGCCTGTACCCAGCATTTTTGGAAATGGATGTTCTAAGTGAGCGCTAGAGGAAGCCATAGGGGATCGTGGGGAGACGGTGAGTGAGCTGAATGATATGATTAAACATAGAGTCGGCTATGTTGCATTCTTAAAAGGCTGTTGAGAACCATTTAGGGGAAATGCCAGTTTGTTCAAGTGTCTCTTTGGGCTTAAGAGCTTTTCCACATTAGCCAGCCCTGCTTTGCTCCTGTCAACACTTTCTGTTCCGGAGGGTGAATTGCAGGTGTGCAGAACTGGTGTCCTGAGAAAACTATGATATGGCCTTGATGGCTAGAATCTTAGGGGTCCCAGAACAACTGAGAATAGTCTAAATGCCACAATTACCATCTAAGATTCAGGGAGGTCAAATCAGCCCATCTCTTTAAATTATTCACCACTGTGACATACACCGATTGTTTCCAAATGCCAGCTAAGTGCACCTGCTGCCCCAGATTCATCCCAGTTGCATTGTGGAGAACAGATTCCTGGGCTCCAGCTCCTCAGACCATGGAACCAGCCACTCTGGAATCTCTAACAAGCTCCCTAGGTAACTCAGAAGCATCGTCAGGACTGGGAACTCCACCAAGGCAACAGTGCAGATAAACATTACTGCATTTAGAAACCAGGAATCTCAGGCCTTACAGACTCTATATGTGGGACACACCAAATGTTCTGCACTCCATCAGCCTCATGCTCAGGCATGGAAAATGCCTAATGTTCTCTCTGGCTTCAAAGGGATCAGATGTGAAGCTCTGGCCCCTCCTGGCTCCTCGTCAGTCAGGTTTCTGGCAGGGACCCTGAATGGGACTCTGAAATAGTGATTTACAGAGAAACATGTGGTAAGACAGTGCTGACCTGAGGACCAGCCCAATTCTCCCCCTCTGCCTTGTATTAATAGACATGAACCCTTCAGGGTGAGCAATGGCCCCCTTACTGGGAGGTGGGAGGTTAGATCAGGTGCTGAGGTCGGTGAGGCTGGCAAGGAAGCTGGTCTGAAGATGCTAGATAAGGCTGGGCACGGTGTGCAGCAGAGATTGCTAAGGGAGAGCAGCTGCCTCCTCAAGGAAGAGACTCAGGCCATTGGTTAGTGGTGGGGGAGTGGAGGGAGGAGACTCAGATGTGCCCCCCGTCCCCCCTCCCCACTCCAGGGAGAACTGTCTGGTCTTAAAGTCCAGAGTCTATTTAAGAGGCTCTGCTCTTCTAGGGGGAACTAGCCTCCTCACCCATATATGTGGCCCTGCTAGGGGCTCAGGTGGAGCCTGTATCCAGACTGGAAAGGGAGCTGCTCTCTCTGGGGTGAACTGTCAGGCGTGGCCACTCTCCCTTACTTGCCCCTTCCTGTAGGGGAGACAAATTGTCCCACTTCTGCTTGAATGAACTAAGGGTTTAATTTCCAAGCTCCAACCAGGATTCTGGAGAAGCAGGCAATAACACTTTGCTATTTCAGGATGTAGCTGTCCAAACAAATCTCCTTTTAACAGTCAAAAGCAGTTTCTCAAAGTTTTAATTGTGCTCTGCACAAAGTTGCTTCTCAATAAGTCTGTGTGGTAAATTAATGACAATAGATTGGTCATCACCCATCAGGTAAGTGATATGTGGATATAAAAAGATACCCTCTCTTACGATGTGAAGACATGGCAATGTTCTTATGTTTTTCAATATCCTGAATCCACGCTGAAATCTTTGCCCACAATGATTTGCAGTAATCCTCTGTGCTTTGAAAGTATTCCACCTCTGTGAAGGAATAAATGGATAAAGAATTTGCATGGAAATGCTTCATGGATTAAGGAATTTTAGGTAAGTACTTCAGAGAGAACAAGAGAACATACTCTAAACCCTCTTCCTCTGAGCATCAATCCCTGGTTAAACCCAAACCAACCGACAGTGCCTTGACTCTGCAGCATCGTAGAGTCCATACTTAGGGCTTAGATGAGCTGAGAAGCCCAAGCAGAGGCCTGAGCTGCAACTGGCAGTAAAGATTTTGACTAATGACAAGTTTTTGTCTTACTGAGTTGGATATGAAAGGGATCTGGGGAGATGTGGAAAAGGGGGAGAGGAGAAAAAAGACACAGGCAACCCAAAGAGAAGAGACCCTACACATGGGGAAAGCGAGGGAGAGAGGAATGTAGTAACTGACGTAGGAAATGGAGCTTCCAGGGGCTGAAGTTGTGAGGAAGGGGAGATAAAGACAGAGGTAGATTTCAATGTAATAGATCTTTTTAAAGATGAACTTTTGATTTTTCTCTATTTTTTCTGCTCTTATCTTTATCATTTCCTATTTGTGTCCTTTCTCTTTAGCTGCTCCCAGGATTTTTTCTTTCCTTTTCAACAATTTATTATGATGGATTTTGGTAAGGATGTCTTCGGATTTCCACTTTTGTGAGTTTGCTGAACTACTTGAATCTATACATTAATACCTTTCACCAAATTTAGAAAGTTTGGGCCATTATTTCCTCAAATATTTTTTCTGCACTGCATTCTTTCCATTCTCTTTCTAGGACTCAATGACCTCAATATTAGACCTAAAAACGTCCAATGATATTTGGCAATGTTGCACAAGTCCCTGAGGCACTGCTCTCTTTTTTTTTTTTTTCAGTTTTTTTCTTTACTGTTGAAATTGGATGATTTCTATTGATCTGTTTTAAAATTCATTGATTCTTTCTTCTAACATCTCCATTCTGCTATTTTAAAATATAATAAAATGCACCTCATCCATGCATTTTTTAAAATTTATTTTATTATCTAATTCTAAAATTACCATTTGGTTCTTTTTTTAATATCTTCTATTTCTTTACTGAGCTTTTCTATTTGGTTCAGGAATGCTCAACCTTACTTCTTGGAGGATTTTTATAATAGTTGCTTTAAAGTCTGATTATTCCATCTTACTGTGCCATCTTACTGTTGGCATCTGTGGATTACCGTTCCCTGTGCAAGTTGAGATTCGTTTGGTTCATTGGATGCCAAGTCATTTTAGATTATATTCCGGACATTTTCAATATTCTGCTATGAGACACTGGGTCTTGTTTAAATCCTATAAAGAGTACTGATACATTTCTTTTAGTAGGCAACTAACCTGGCTGGCTTCAGGACATATGTTACAACTATGTACTTCTGTGTGTGTGATGTCAGTTCCAAGGTCAGCTCCATCTTCAAAGCCTTTGCAGTGCTACTCAGATCTGCCCCCACATGTAATGACCCTGTGGCCAGTCTGGGATGGCGGCAGCGCTCTCTCCCATAGTTCAGTTTTCAAAGTCTTTAATATGTTGTTTAGGGTCAGATTCATGCATGTGAAGCTTGTGGGTGAGCTCAGAAATTCATCAACAATGTCCCAAGGTCCTCCTTCCCCATAATCTCCCCAGTACTTTCTGGCTCCCTGGGGCTCCCTTGCTCTGCTGCGTACTTCCACGAGTGCAACTAAATCTGGGGCCAAGTGGCAGCAGAACAGAGAGATAGTAATAGCAAGAGGGGAGCACCCACACCCTGGAGACCACAGCTCCTCAAATTAGAGTGGGAGGTTCCCGTTTCTCATGATTCTAGGTGCCCACAGGTCCCACTGCGGTCACGCCACCACCACCTCGGGATTGTCTGGGGACTGGGGCACAACAGAACAGAGAAAAGGAAAAGTGGGCCATTTTCTCCACTCCCCCTAAGCATTAAGGAGTCCCCCTTCTGCTTGTTGAGTCAGAAGTGGTGGCTTCTCCTGGAACTCTCTATCCAGGTCTGGTTCGCACTTTCAGTTTTCAAGCTGCCTTGAGTCCAGCCAGGGGACACCAAGGGGAAAAAAGTGAGAGGAGCTGACTCATTGCTGGTTCTGTGGTACTTCAAATTCTGGTCTTCCTTCCCAATCCGCCTGTCATCATTTCTTTTTCAGAGTCCTCAAATAGCAGCTCTATATGCACTTTCCGGTTTTTATAGCGGCGTTCGGTGGGAGAGACGGGGCAGAGCAAATTCACTTCATCATCATGCTTTTACTTCACTTTGCAAGGATTCCATTCAGCTCTGCTCAACAGCTTGTAACCTAATGAACTCGGTTTTTAACTTTTATTTTATTTCATTCTGAGACAAGTGTACAAAAGCAAAAATCACTACAGGAGAAGTTTATTTATTAAGGAAAACAACATATGTTTGGTTTCTTAACTTTTTAGATTACTTTACTTCCTCCTTGAGATCATGGGCAAGAGAAATGAAAGATAGAGCCTGGGTCCTATGCGCTTTACCTACCTGCTGAGAAGAATGTCTGTGATGCCTTAAGGTGCTTATAGCACAAAGTAAGCATGGGACCTGATATCAGAGTTGTGGTTTAGGAAAATAGACTGTTGTCCACACAGAGAAGGCTTTCATATATGCCTCGGGATTTAACTGCAATTCACATAAAAACCAGAACAGAGACTTCCCTGGCTGTCCAGTGGTTAAAACTCCACACTTCCACTGCAGGGGGTGCGGGTTCGATCCCTGGTCGGGGGAACTAAGATCCCGCATGCCACGCGGTGTAGCCAAGAAAAAAAACCAAAACACTATAACAATCTTGCTTTCTCATAACTTGCTGAAAATACGTAGCGAATTGGCAAGACCAGGATGTTCTTCATCAAGGACTTCTGAGGAGATAAGAGTTAATTTGCTCTTCTGTTGGCCTTGTTGGGGCAGGTGAATTCCAGGGAGTGATGTATGTTTTCTGTAAACTCAGCAAGCCATTGTGGAACAGAATTTCTTCAGATATTGTCAGTGGGAACATAATTTGGGTCAATGAATCATAAATTCTATGTTGGTAATCTGCCGAGAACAACACTGAGAACGTAGCTATCCCAGAGGGGAAAACCGGCAAGATACACTTATAACTAAACAGCATGGCATCGGGGCAGGAGGGGAAGAGAAGTGAGACATTCAGCCCAACAGATTGCAGACTTGTTTTCAACCAATTAGTCACCGAGCAGGTAGGGTTATTTTTTTTTTTTTCCTCCAAGTGCTGGGAGTAACTATGAAGCCAGGAACACAGACCACACAGCCACAAACAAACAGGAACATGACACTTGAGGTAAGTCCCCTAAGCTGCTCAGATGACCACCTCTGCTCAGTTTATCCATGCATAGACTTTCCCTTGGAACAAATCCACACATATTAAATGTGACTGCCTCATGCCCTTCTTGTCCTCCTAGTTTCTGTAAGTTACAGAAAACAGCCAGTTCATATGCTGGCTTTATCTGTCCTTCCTTTTGTTTCACAAAATTCCGGTGAAGCCATTGGTGGTGGTGGTGGCGGCGGCGGGGGGGGGGGGAGGGGGGGGGGGCGGACAGTGAAATGAACAAATAAGGATGGTTTGTTCCTTAGATGGGGCCTTTCCTCAAAACAATTTCATCCACTTTATAAGAAACAGAAGAAAAAATAACAACCCAAGTCACTGTTATTCATTCCAGGAGTGAAATCGAGGAGCCTCCACTTGAATGCCCTTCTGTTTAGCTCATTAAGGTCCCAGAGGAAGAGAAGAATTTTACCTGAGGGTTTACACAAAACCAAGGTCAGACAATTCTGTCTTTACCCTCTGCCACCAGCCTCTCCACCAACTAGTCCTCAAGAGATCTGCGCAAGTGAGAACAGCTGTCCTTTGTTTCAGACAAGGACAGACAAGAAAACTGTAGTTTCATTGCAGCAGGAGGGATTTGGGTTAGATGTAAGAGTTGTTAGACAAGTATTGTGAGATGGAGGAATGAGGTAAGGGGAGAGTGGCAGACCTCTTTCTACAGATGTTAGAGACAGCTCTCCTTATGGGGTGGCTGAAGACAGTCCTTCCCGGAGAACTACCAGAATCCAGCCCTCCGAGGCTCTCATTTGTGTCCTCATTCTCCTGGCTATACAGGGGGTTCTGATTCTGGCCCTCAATGCGGGCTCTCCTCCAGGACTGCTGAGGCAGACAGCGTTTGTCTGCAGTGTTTCTGCTCTCACGGGACCCTGGTACATAGGGATTCTCTGGTTCACATGGAGAAAGGAAAGAGAAACCTTTTTTCAAAATGAGCCACAGCTGCTCCCCTTTCGTCGTAGAAAAGCTACTTGAGTTCCTCCAGGGGGACAGAAAAACCACTTCCCAAAATTTAAAAGACATTCTTAGCAGCAGACCAGCGGCAATATCCTAGAGTTGGGCTTCCCAAACCTGGTCACCCATTAGAATCACAGGGGACTTTGGGCACCATCCAATGAAATCAGAAAGCCTGGTTGGTAAGGCACAGGCAGTGGTATTTTTTAAAGTTTCCCAGGTGACTGGAAAGAGCATCGAGGGTTGAGAAGCACCATGCGGGGAGCACAGGTGATATTCAGGGCCCTCTCTGAGATCTACTGGTTCAAGCATATGACGCCAGACCGAGGGAGGGGAGTACAAAATGCCCACTTCCGTGCCTCACTGCAGGTTACGGGCATTCGGTGGCTGTGTTGGAGGGTTAGAGCCCCAGGCATGATACTGTGGAGGCAGGTGGCCAGGGAGCCCCTTCCATAGCCCTGTTTCAGAAGCCCAGGAAGGCAGTACCTGTGAGTCTCAGAACAATGTCTCGAAGGCTTCCTACAGGAGCCTACTGTGAGGGTAGGCGGCTCCAAGCCACTGGTGACAGGCTACTGCTCCATCTCTAGCCCTCACAGGGCAGAACGCACACAACTTCCAAAACACAGCACAACAGTTCTCCTCCGTACGAAGGAGACACCGTATCTGTGAGACTTAGTGGCTGAGAACTAGTAAAGGCAGCAAAGTTTAGGAGTTAGGAATTACCATTCTGGATCTGGACCAACCTAAGGTCAAATCCGACCATATACCGGCTTTGTGCCTGTAGCCATATTACTTAACTTCTTTCGGTTTGGGTTTCCTTATCTATAAAATGAGGATAATAATAGTGACTACCTCATATGGTTGTGATGATTCAGGGGAATAACGAATGTAATACTTAGTATAATGCGTTCAATAAAAAGCACCTACATTTGTCTTGTTGGGGTGGGCGTTGCAGTGGAGGTGGTGATGATGGTGGGGCGGCGGGAGGTTTCCTCCACAACGGGGCAGTGGCATAGGACACCCAGGAGAAGGTGGGGAGAAAAGGCACGGGCCAGGACACCAGGCTGGCGCTGACAGGCTCTGCCCGAGTCAAGGTGCTTGCTCATTGGGCCTTTGCAGGCTCCCCACTTGATAGGCAAGGAGGACACCCCTCTGTGCGGGGCTGCATGCAGCCCTGGCTCTGCTAAACCTTAAGAGCAAGTGACGTTGTCCCCTGGGTCTTTGTCCTCTTCATCATCCCTGGAGATTCAGAGTCAGAAAGTTTGCGGGGGAGCCGAAGAACCTTTTTTTAAAGAGTTCTCTGCATGATTTCTCTGCACAGACAGGTTTGAGAACCATGGTACAGCCAGCTCAGCCCAATGAAAAGGGGTCACAAAGGCACCTCCGCCTGAGCTCGTGGGCTCACTCTGCGTCTCGCTGCCAGAGAACAGCAGTCCTGGAATCCCACAGAGGGACAGGTATATTACCAAGCCACTTCTTTTAGAATGCACTTGGGCCTCGATGAAGAATCAGAGTCCTAGCACTCAAGACCATTGGAGCAAGTGGATGGAATTCTGAAGAGGGAGAGAGGCAAGAGGTGATCTGGGGACAGGGGTGGTGTGGGAACGAGAAGATCCAGGTCAAGTGTAGCTCCTTTCAGCTTTCCTGGACTCCCCATGTTGGGGGGGGGTCTCAGCCCCTGGCTTCAGTAGCCAATGGACACACTCAGCATGTCATTCGCCCTCATCTCCCATCCCCCTTCTGGAGATACAGTCCTGCTCAAAGCCACTCAGGCATAGCACCTAACACCCAACATACAGTCTTTCCTCTCATTAATTTTCTCACCAGGCGCCCTATACTTAAGTGACATAAATGACTTCTTATTTCACTGACTTGCAGTGGAATCCACAACCCTGCTAAACCCCATTCACCCTCCTCTTCCTAAGGGTTACACAAAGGAAAACCCAGCCTGCCGCTGCTGCTACTAGCTCTCCATTACTGTCAGCTGACATTTGTTTAGTGCTTAGCAATATTAACTCATTCCATCTTCATAACAATGTTCTGAGGTAGGCACATTACCCTTACTTTAAAGCTGAGGCCCTCCGCTTCCGAACTTGGTCCTCCTAACCATCATGTTATGCTGCTTCTCTAGTGAACAATCACTGAGTGAAAAGAAAGTAGACTTTGAGGTTGGAAATATCCCTGGCTTTGACACTTATTAGTTGAAGGATCTTGAGCAGATTACTTAACTTTTCTGAGTCTCCTTTTTATTACCTGTAGAAACCATAGTTCAAAGAGTCACGTACCACAATGTTCATTGCAGCTCTATTTACAATAGCCAGGACATGGAAGCAACCTGTGTCCATCGACAGATGAATGGATAAAGAAGATGTGGCACATATGTACAATGGAATATTACTCAGCCATAAAAAGAAATGAAATTGAGTTATTTGTAGTGAGGTGGATGGACCTAGAGTCTATCATACAGAGTGAAGCAAGTCAGAAAGAGAAAAACAAATACCGTATGCTAACACATATATATGGAATCTAAAAAAAAAAAAATGGTTCTGAAGAACGTAGGGATAGGACAGGAATAAAGACGCAGACATAGAGAATGGACTTGAGGACACGGGAAGTGGGAGGGGTAAGCTGGGACGAAGTGAGAGAGTGGCATGGATTTATAAATACTACCAAATGTAAAATAGATAGCTAGTGGGAAGCAGCCGCATAGCACAGGGAGATCAGCTCGGTGCTTTGTGACCACCTAGAGGGGTGGGATAGGGAAGGTGGGAGGTAGATGCAAGAGGGAGGAGATATGGGGATATATATATATGTATAGCTGACTCACTTTGTTATAAAGCAGAAACTGACACACCATTGTAAAGCAATTACACTACAATAAAGATGTTATAATAAAAGTATAATCCCTACCACATAGTAATGGATAAATAAAAAGAAGATCAAAGGATCTCATATCTCTACCTCTTGAGTCAGCTACGGAGATATCTAGTCTAAATATCTAGTCTCTGCTTCTTTCTTCTGGGCCCTTCCTTGGCACCATTAGCAAACAATAAGCCTGTTTTGCTTTCTTATCATTCATGGGTTCACTGCATAGCAATTTTTTTTTTTTGGCTGCGTTGGGTCTTCGTTGCTGTGCGTGGGCTTTCTCTAGTTGTGGTGAGCGGGGGCTACTCTTCATTGCGGTGTGCAGGCTTCTCATTGTCACGGTTTCTCTTGTTGCAGAACACCGGCTCTAGGCGCACAGGCTTCAGTAGTCATGGCACGTGGGCTCAGTAGTTGTGGCTTGCGGGCTCTAGAGCGTAGGCTCAGTAGTTGTGGCGCACGGGCTTGGTTGCTCTGCGGCATGTGGGATCTTCCCAGGCCAGGGCTCGAACCCGCTGTACTTAGGATCGTTAGGAGGGGAAGGGAGGTAATGATCAGAAGTGAGAATGGAAAAATAGTCAGCCATCAGACCATAGGAGACTAATATGTTACGACAGGAGCGTGGAATTAATCCTGTACACCATGTTAAGTCACTGATATTTCTGAGATAAGGAAATAACACAATCATATTTGTATTTTATAAATTTTTATGTCATAATATATTTTATAAAGTTCACTCTGGTAGAATCAAGAACAGACTGAAGGATGTGGGGGTGAGATGAGAAGCAGGGACACCGTCTAGAGGTGTATTTGTCAGCTCTCCAGTTAAAATTCACTAAACCCGATTCAAACTAGCTTAAGCTAGAGGGGGGGGGAGAGAGAGAGAGAGAGAGAGAGAGAGAGAGAGAGAGAGAGAGAGAGAGAGAGAGAGAGAGAGAGAGAGAGTCATACAGCAGGGTGTAAATGCACAGCAGGATCCAGGAATGCAAACGAGATCATCAGATCTCTCTCCATCTCCTGACTCTGCCACTTTTCTCTTTTTTTTATGTGTTACATTCTCTCATCCTACAGACAGATTATGTCCACACGGCAGGAACAATGGTTGCTGGAAATGTCAACACTATATCCTTATAGCTCTTGATTCAGAAGTGAAAGAGACTTTCTTTCTCCCAGAACCTTTATATCAAATTTCACAGAAGCACTCTAATTGACTCTGCATGGAACACATCCTCCCTGTGGACAGGTGTATTGGCCACTATGACTATCCAGGCCATAGTGACATGCCCACCCCTGTGGATTGGGTTAAGGACACTTCCCTAGAAGATAAGCTGGTGTAGTTACCAAAAAAAGAAGGAACTGAGGATGTATAGGACAGATACAACTACATCTGCCACAATCAACTTCATTGAGGTCAAAACTAATGAAGAATTGGGGAGGAAGGGGTAGACTCAATAACTTTTTGAAAAGCAACTCTTAAAGAGTTAGAATGAACCAGACATTGTGACAGGTAAGAAATGGGAAAGATAGGAGGGAAAAGAGAGGAAGCTTTTAATAAATACTTGGTGATGGACCTAATGCATGGCTGAAGGATGTTCAGCTTCCTCATGTTGGTACCATGCACTCTGCATGGTGCAGTTAGTGTGCTGGGCGCAGGATGCCTGTGTATCTCACGCACGTTACAGTTTCTGTGCAAAGGCTACTACTGCTGGTCACTAGAGCTCAGGGGACTTGGTGCCCTGAGGACTGTGAAGGCCCCTTGTAGTTCAGGCTGCCGGTCAGGAGAGGAGTTGTTCTGGGGCAGCTTGTTTAGAGGTGCTGATTTCTGGAGAGCAGCTTTCTTGCCAGGCTTGTTGGCAGAGCACACGAGAATGGTGTCAGTCCCCTCGGGTTTGGGAAAAGGCTGGTTGGCAGGGCTATAGGAGGCTCCCAGCTGCTAAAACTCTCAGCTGGCTTCGCAGGCTGAGAGAGAGGCAGTGGGGGCTGCCAAGGACATGACATTTCTCATGCTAATTAGTTAGGGAGGCAGCATCCACAGCTCACTGATTTATGTTCTTATGCTGCATGTCAGGCCTTATCTAAGGACAGGTGAGAGCAAGGGCCTCTGCTTTGGAACCGCTCCCAGAGCTTACGCTCCCAGGGCTTTAGTGTTGAGGGTCCTGTATTCCTGCAGGTATACACTGCCTGACCTCAGCCTCTTCTCATGCTGCCTCCAGTGGGGTCACCCTCCTCCCTCTCCGAGCCCGTTCCGATACCTAGACTGGAGCAGAGTTGAGCCTGGGAGCATCCGTGAGAGTCAGGGAGGAAAATTATCCTCCTGCTCTTCTTAGTTAAACACATCACTGATGCTGAACTTCTGCTGAACTTCTTGAAATCTGTGGGCATCTTTTGGGGAGGAAGCTCCTATTTGCAAGGGATCCTGATACTCTGTGTGTGTGTGTGTGTGTGTGTGTGTGTGCGCGCACATGAGTACAGAAGGGTTTGTATGGCCTTGGAATGATGTCCACCATACGTTGTTAGATGAAAAAAAAAATCAAAACCGTAGATAGAATATGAAACTGGTATCACAAAATCTATTATGAATACATGTGTGTATATAATTACATACAGATAAAGTCTGGAAAAATATACAATAAAATGTTAGTACTGGTTTTCTTTGTATTATAAGATCCAGGGTCGTTTGTGTGTATGTATGTTTTGAATTTTGCATTCTTTGGTTTATAAGAATGCAAAATGCTGATTTATTCTTTTCTAATTTTTCTTTAATGAATATATATATTACTTATATAATAATAAAAATACTAGTTTTCTTTGTATTATAAGATCCAGGGTGGTTTGTGTGTACGTATGTTTATTTTTGTTTTAGTTGCTTTTTTTTTGTGGTACGCGGGCCTCTCACTGTTGTGGCCTCTCCCGTTGCGGAGCACAGGCTCCGGGCACGCAGGCTCAGCGGCCATGGCTCACGGGCCCAGCCGCTCCGCGGCATGTGGGATCTTCCCGGACCAGGGCACGAACCTGTGTCCCCTGCATCGGCAGGCGGACTCTCAACCACTGCGCCACCAGGGAAGCCCTGTATGTATGTTTTGAATTTTGCATTCTTTGATTTATAAGAATGCAAAATGCTGATTTATTCTTCTTTTCTAATTTTTCTTTAATGAATATATATATTACTTATATAATAATAAAAATACTAGTACTACTACCAAACATAAGACAACAAGAGACTTCAATGCCTACTATCTTGATACCTTTTTCAGCACAAGTCCTGAAAGACAGTCAGAAAGGACCTAAGAGAAACCAAGACCCTTGCAATGGAGTGAATCATTATGTTCCCCCAAATCCATATGTTGAAATCCTAATCCCCAATGTGATGGTATTAGAAGGTGTGGCCATTGGTAGGTAATTAGGACATGAGGGTGGGTCCTGAAGAGGATTAGTGCCCTTATAAAAGAGACCCCAGAGAGCTCCCTTTCCCTTCTGCCACACGAGGACACAGCAAGAAGACAGCTATGGGCCAGGAAGTGGGCACTCACCAGAGACACTGAATCTTGGACTTGCCAGCCTCCAGACCTGCGAGAAATAAATTTCTGTTGTTTATGAACCACCCCATCCACGATATTCTATTACAGCATCCCGAATGGACTGAGAAAACCTTGGATCTAAAAGGATTCAGAGGACTCTGCCCCGCAGCCCTACTTGGGCTCCTGTGTATGTACATCTGTACGCAATATGCAAAGAATTCCAAGTGTGTCGACACACCTTGAAGACTGGTGTTGCCTGAGTCTTTGCTGCTGGGAGCAAGAGAGACACAGGTGATTAAACTGATGCAGGATTTCAGATGAGGAGGGAGTCGCTGTGGGCAGATAAATACAAATATGAGATGGACTTTTGCTGACTGTGTTGGCTAACTGGAATTTCTGCTGTGGAATTACCCATGAATGATGTTTCTATGATACCTGAGTGAAGCAAGTGGAACTCATTTCATTAAAAAATTTTTTTTAATTAAAAATAAAAGCCCTTCCTATATTACCCATCCACCACCCCAATGCCTATTCCAGGATAATCAACCCCATGGCAAAATTGGGGTCGCTGAGTTTTTTGGAGTCTGACACAGTTGGAAGCGTGAAATGCAGCCATCTGGCAGGCCAGAAAGTGAGTGGTTTGAAATATTTATTTCCATGAAGCATTAGCTACGATTTTTAACCGTGTATTGGAAGTTCTGAGCAGAAGCACAACTTGGGGCTCTGGTCGGCCAACCAAGAACTCTTGACTGGGCAAATCTTCCGCTAGGATAAAGCAGGTAACAGGCCTAAAGGGAAAAAGTAATGGCTCCCCTTCTGCTTTATAGGCCCTTTTGTGATTTTTTTTGTAGGGATCTCAGTTGAGAGAGGAGGGTGCTCATGCTGAGATTAACAACCCAGGGTACTCTTGGAGGCCCTGTGAGCTTTACAAACATTTTACAGAGCTGGGTGATTAAGAGGAGTGGAGGAGAGTCCATCTTAATCAGTAGCATGAGTTTGAATTTGGGGCTCCCTGGTAAAGTATCTGCAAGGGCCATTACCTTTCGTTAATTACACAATAAACAACTCTTCAGTGCCAAGGGCCACTGACTACAGAAGGCAGGAGAGGGAAGGCAGTTAAGGTGACCTTTGGGTGATAGTCATACCCTGGATCCCAGGAGGCAAATCTTCCCTTCTGCACCTGCCTGCAGCGAAGCTCACCTTTGAGTGGACCAGCCCTTTCCTGGGGCGTGAGATGGGGTCCCTCTTCCACATCCAGTGGAATCATTATGTGCTATTCCCCTGTCTACTGTGGTCAGGGGAAATGGGAGGTGCAAAGACTGAAAGAACAAAGACTTTTTTTCCCCACATTTCTGCTGAAGCAGTGAATATTGCATCACTTACATAGGAGACGTCCTTGGGACTCTTCCAGATTATTTTAAGAAGGCAGGCGCTTTCTGAAAATGAGCATTCTGCTTTGGGTTAATTCTTGAAGGCCATCTGTGATTGATTTACTAGAGTGCTAATAATATTTTGTTTTCCTCCGTTTTCTCTCCAAAGCATCCTAAACTTCTTCCCCAATCCCATATACCCAGCTCAAGTTGTAGAGAGGCCAACCTCACAGGCTGTATGGGCTCTGCGGTGTTTACAGTTTTATGGGAAGGCTGATTTATAGGCTAATGGTTTTTCTCCTAATCCTAATGCTGGGCAGGGGATCTTCTGTTTAAAACAGAATTGCACCCGCCCCAGCGTTCACAGCAGCACTGTTCGCAATAGCCAAGAAATGGAAGCAACCTAAGTGTCCATCGATAGATAAATGGATAAAGAAGATGTGGTACATACACACAATAGAATGTTACTCAGCCATAGAAAGAATGAAATAATGCCATTTGCAGCAACATGGATGGACCGAGAGATTATCATATTAAGTGAAGTAAGTCAGACAAAGACAAATATCATATGATATCACTTATATGTGGAAACTAAAAAAATGATATCAATGAACTTATTTATGAAACAGAAATAGATTCATAGACATAGAAAACAAACTTATGCTTACCAGAGAGGATAGCTGGGGGGTCGGGGGTGGGTGGGTGGGGTGGAGTTGGGAGATAAATTAGGAGTTTGGGATTAACATAAACACACTACTATGTATGAAGCAGATCAACAACAAGGACCTACTGTAGAGTGCAGGGAACTATATTCTTGTAATAACCTATAATGGAAGAGAATCTAAAAAAGAATATATACACACACACACATATATATATATAAACTGAATCACCTTGCTGTACACCTGAAACTAACACAATATTGTAAATGAACTGTACTTCAATTAAAAAATGGTTGAAAAAATTAGATTCTTGGTTTTGGCTAAATATTGTGACTTTTCCCCTAAAAAAAAACAAAACAGAATTACACCTAAGATTTAAGGATTTGTGTTATGGATACCTTCTCTAGCATAGAAAATAAAAATCATAGAAGAGAATTCTGGGCTAGGGCTACAGAGAAGCCAAAAAAGGTACTATGTCAAATATGGCTATAACACCAATAGCTGCAGATGAGTATTAAGTCAGTCACTGTGCTGATCACTTGTAATGAATTATCTCACTTAATCCTTAATAGCTCTGTGAGGAGATACTATTATGACCACATCACAGATAGTTTAGAAAGGTTAAGTACTTTCCCATCTTTCTTTTTTCTTTCTAATTTTTAAATTGAGGTATCATTGACAAATAAACTGGTATGTATTTAAAGTGTACAACATAGGGAGATTGGTTAAAGATGGCGCAGTATAAGGACATGCACTCACTCCTTCTTGTGAAAGCACTGGAATCACAACTAACTGCTGAACAATCATCGACAGGAAGACACTGGAACTCACCAAAAAAAGATACCCTACATCCAAAGACAAAGGAAAAGCCACAATGAGATGGTAGGAGGGGCACAATCACAATAAAATCAAATACCATAACAGTTGGGTGGGTGACTCACAAATTGGAGAACAATTATACCACAGAAGTCCACCCACTGGAGCGAAGGTTCTGAACCCCACATCAGGCTTCCCAAACTGGGGGTCTGGCAATGGAAGGAGGAATTCCTGGAGAATCAGACTTTGAAGGCTAGCGGGATTTGATTGCAGGACTTTGACAGGACAGGGGGAAACAGAGAGTCCACTCTTGGAAGGCACACACAAATTAGTGTGCACATCAGGACCCCGGGGAAAGGAGCAGGGACCGCATAGGAGACTGAACCAGACCTACATGCTAGTGTTGGATGGTCTCCTGCAGAAGTGGGGGGTGGCTGTGGCTCACCATGGGGACAAGGACGCTGGCAGAAGTTCTGGGAAGTACTGCTTGGCATGAGCCCTCCCAGAGTCTGCCATTAGCCCCACCAAAGAGCCTGTAGGCTCCAGTGCTGGGTCGCCTCGGGCCAAACAACCAACAGGGAGGGGACTTGACTGCACCCATCAGCAGACAAGTGGATTAAAGTTTTACTAAGCTCTGCCCACCAGAGCAATACCCAGCTCTACCCACCACCCAGCCCTCCCATCAGGCAGCTTGCACAAGCCTCTTAGATAGCCTCATCCACCAGAGGGCAGACAGCAGAAGCAAAAAGAACCATAATCCTGCAGCCTGTGGGAAAAAACTACATTCATAGACAGACAGACAAAATGAAAAGGCAGAGGACTATGTACCAGATGAAGGAAAAAGATAAAACCCCAGGAAAACAATAAAATGAACTGGAGATAGGAAACCTTCCGGAAAAAGAATTCAGAATAATGATAGTGAAGATGATCCAGAACCTTGGAAAAAAGAATAGAGGCAAAGATCAAGAAGATGCAAGAAATGTTTAACAAAGATCTAGAAGAATTAAAGAACAAACACCTAAAAGAATTAAAGAACAAACAAACAGAGACGAACAATACAATAACTGAAATGAAAAATACCCTAGAAGGAATCAATAGCAGAATAATTGAGGTAGAAGAATGGATAAGTGAGCTGGAAGACAGAATGGTGGAATTTACTGCTGTGGAACAGAATAAAGAAAAAAGAAGGAAAAGAAATGAAGACAGCCTAAGAGACCTCTGAGACACATTAAACGCAACAACATTTGCATTATAGGAGTCCCAGAAGGAGAAGAGAGAGAGAAAGGACCCAAGAAAATATTTGAAGAGATTATAGTCAAAAACTTCCCTAACATGGGAAAGGAAATAGCCACCCAAGTCCAGGAAGCGCAGAAAGTCCCAGGCAGGATAAACCCAAGGAGAAACACACCGAGACACATAGTAATCAAACTGACAAAAATTAAAGACACAAAAAAAATTATTAAAAGCAACAAGGGAAAAACAACAAATAACAGACAAGGGAACTCCCATAAGGTTAACAGCTGATTTCTCAGCAGAAACTCTACAAGCCAGAAGGGAGTGGCACAATATATTAAAAGTGATGAAAGGGAGGAAACTACTACCAAGATTACTCTACCCGGCAAGGATCACATTCAGATTCAACAGAGAAATCAAAAGCTTTACAGACAAGCAAAAGTTAAGAGAATTCAGCACCACCAAACCAGCTCTACAACAAATGCTAAAGGAACTTCTCTAAATGGGAAACATAAGAGAAGAAAAGGACCTAGAAAAACAAACCCAAAACAATTAAGAAAATGGTAATAGGAACATACATATTGATATTTACTTTAAATGTGAATGGATTAAATGCTCCACCCAAAAGACACTGGTTCACTGAATGGATACAAAAACAAGACCCATATATATGCTGTCAAAAAGAGGCCCACTTCAGACCTAGGGACACATACAGACTGAAAGTGAGGGGATGGAAAAAGATATTCCATGCAAATGGAAATCAAAAGAAAGCTGGAGTAGCAATACTCATATCAGATAAAATAGACATGAAAATAAAGACTATTATAAGAGACAAGGAAGGACACTACATAATGATCAAGGAATCAATCTAACAAGAAGCTATAACAATTATAAATATATATGTACCCAACATAGGAGCACCTCAATACATAAGGCAAATGCTAACAGCTATAAAAGAGGAAATCAACAGTAACACAATAATAGTGGGGACTTTAACACCTGACTTGCACCAATGGACAGATCATCCAGACAGAAAATTAATAAGGAAACACAAGCTTTAAATGACACAATAGACCAGATAGATTTAATTGACATTTACAGGATATTCCATCCAAAAACAGCAGATTATACTTTCTTCTCAAGTGCACACGGAATATTCTCCAGGATAGATCACATCTTGGGTCACAAATCAAGCCTCAGTAACTTTAAGAAAATTGAAATCATATCAAGCATCTTTTCTGACCACAATGCTATGAGATTAGAAATAAATTAGAGGGGAAAAAATGTAAAAAAAAAAACCCAAAGCAAATGGAGGATAAACAATGTTACTAAATAAGGAAGAGATCACTGAAGAAATCAAAGAGGAAATTAAAAATACCTAGAGACAAATGACAATGAAAACATGACTATCCAAAACCTATGGGATGCAGCAAAAGCAGTTCTAAGAGGGAAGTTTATAGCAATACAATCCTACCTCAAGAAACAAGAAAAATCCCAAATTAACAATCTAACCTTACACCTAAAGGAACTAGAGAAAGAAGAACAAACAAAACCCAAAGTTAGTAGAAGGAAAGAAATCATAAAGGTAAGAGAAGAAATAAATGAAAAAGAAATGAAGGAAATGATAGCACAGATCAATAAAACTAAAAGCTGGTTCTTTGAGAAGATAAACAAAATTGATAAACCATTAGCCAGACTCATCAAGAAAAAAAGAGAGAAGACTCAAATCAATAGAATTAGAAATGAAAAAGGAGAAGTAACAATTGACACTGCAAAAATACAAAAGATCATGAGAGGTTACTACAAGCAACTCTATGCCAATAAAATGGACAACCTGGAAGAAATGGACAAATTCTTAGAAATGAACAGCCTGTCAAGATGGAATCAGGAAGAAATAGAAAATATGAACAGACCAATCACAAGCACTGAAATTGAAAATGTGATTAAAAATCTTCCAACAAACAAAAGCCCAGGACCAGATGGATTCACAGGCAAATTCTATCAAACATTTAGAGAAGAGCTAACACCCATCCTTCTCAAACTCTTCCAAAATATAGCAGAGGGAGGAACACTCCTAAACTCATTCTATGAGGCCACCATCACCCTAATTCCAAAACCAGACAAGGATGTCACAAAGAAAGAAAACTACAGGCCAATATCACTGATGAACATAGATGCAAAAATCCTCAACAAAATACTAGCAAACAGAATCCAACAGCACATTAAAAGGATCATACACCATGATCAAGTGGGGTTTATTCCAGGAATGCAAGGATTCTTCAATATACACAAATCAATCAATGTGATACACCATATTAACAAATTGAAGGAGAAAAACCATATGATCATCTCAATAGATGCAGAGAAAGCTTTTGACAAAATTCAGCACCCATTTATGATAAAAACCCTGTAGAAAGTAGGCATAGAGGGAACTTTCCTCAACATAATAAAGGCCATATATGACAAACCCACAGCCAACATCGTCCTCAATGGTGAAAAACTGAAAGCATTTCCACTAAGATCAGGAACAAGACAAGGTTGCCCACTCTCACTACTCTTATTTAACATAGTTTTGGAAGTTTTAGCCATGGCAATCAGAGAAGAAAAGGAAATAAAATGAATGCAAATTAGAAAAGAAGAAGTAAATTTGTCACTCTTTGCAGATGACATGATACTATACGTAGAGAATCCTAAAGATGCTACCAGAAAACTACTAGAGCTAATCAATGAGTTTGGTAAAGTAGCAGGATACAAAATTAATGCACAGAAATCTCTGGCATTCCTATACACTAATGATGAAAAATCTGAAAGTGAAATCAAGAAAACACTCCCATTTACCATTGCAACAAAAAATAAAATATCTAGGAATAAACCTACCTAAGGAGACAAAAGACGTGTATGCAGAAAATTATAAGACACGGATGAAAGAAATTAAAGATGATACAAATAGATGGAGAGATATACCATGTTCTTGGATTGGAAGAAACAACATTGTGAAAATGACTCTACAACCCAAAGCAATCTACAGATTCAATGCAATCCCTATCAAACTACCACTGGCATTTTTCACAGAACTAGAACAAAAAATTTCACAATTTGTATGGAAACACAAAAGACCCCGAATAGCCAAAGCAATCTTGAGAACGATAAATGGAGCTGGAGGAATCAGGCTCCCTGACTTCAGACTATACTACAAAGCTACAGTAATCAAGACAGTATGGTACTGGCACAAAAACAGAAATATAGATCAATGGAACAGGATAGAAGGCCCAGAGATAAACCCATGCACATATGGTCACCTTATCTTTGATAAAGGAGGCAGGAATGTACAGTGGAGAAAGGACAGCCTCTTCAATAAGTGGTGCTGGGAAAACTGGACAGGTACATAAAAAAGTATGAGATTAGAACACTCCCTAACACCATACACAAAAATAAGCTCAAAATGGATTAAAGACCTAAATGTAAGGCCAGAAACTATCAAACTCTTAGAGGAAAACATAGGCAGAACATTCTATGACATAAATCACAGCAAGATCCTTTTTGACCCACCTCCTAGAGAAATGGAAATAAAAACAAAAATAAACAAATGGGACCTAATGAAACTTAAAAGCTTTTGCACAGTAAAGGAAACCATAATCAAGATCAAAAGACAACCCTCAGAATGGGAGAAAATATTTGCAACTGAAGCAACTGACAAAGGACTAATCTCCAAAATTTATAAGCAGCTAATGCAGCTCAATAACAAAAACAACAAACAACCCAATCCAAAAATGGGCAGAAGACCTAAATAGACATTTCTCCAAAGAAGATATACAGATTGCCAACATACACACGAAAGATTGCTCAACATCATTAATCATTAGAGAAATGCAAATCAAAACTACAATGATATCATCCCACACTGGTCGGAATGGCCATCATCAAAAAATATAAAACAATAAATGCTGGAGAGGGTGTGGAGAAAAGGGAACACACTTGGACTGCTGGTGGGAACGTGAATTGGCACAGCCACTATGGAGAAGAGTATGGAGGTTCCTTAAAAAACTACAAATAGAACTACCATATGACCCAGCAATCCTACTACTGGGCATATACCCTTAGAAAACCATAATTAAAAAAGAGTCATGTACCAAAATGTTCATTGCAGCTCTATTTACCATAGCCAGGAGCTGGAAACAACCTAAAATGTCCATCATCGGATGAATGGATAAAGAAGATGTGGCACATATATACAATGGAATATTACTCAGCCATAAAAAGAAACGAAATTGGGGCTTCCCTGGTGGCGCAGTGGTTGAGAGTCCGCCTGCCGATGCAGGGGACGCGGGTTCGTGCCCCTGTCTGGGAAGATCCCACATGCCGCGGAGCAGCTAGGCCCGTGAGCCACGGCTGCTGAGCCTGCGCGTCCGGAGCCTGTGCTCCGCAACGGGAGAGGCCACAACAGTGAGAGGCCCGCGTACAGCAAAAAAAAAAAAAATAAAAGAAACGAAATTGGGCTTCCCTGGTGGCGCAGTGGTTGAGAGTCTGCCTGCCGATGCAGGGGACAGGGGTTCGCGCCCCGGTCCGGGGAGATCCCATATACCGTGAAGTGGTTAGGCCCGTGAGCCATGGCCGCTGAGCCTGTGCGTCCAGAGCCTGTGCTCCGCAACGGGAGAGGCCACAACAGTGAGAGGCCCGCGTACCGCCAAAAAAAAAAAAAGAAACGAAATTGAGTTATTTGTAGTGAGGTGGATGGACCTAGAGTCTGTCATACAGAGTGAAGTAAGTCAGAAAGAGAAAGACAAATACCGTATGCTAACACATATATATGGAATATAAGGAAAAAAATGTCATGAAGAACCTAGGTGTAAGATGAGAATAAAGACACAGCCCTACTAGAGAATGGACTTGAGGATATGGGGAGGGGGAAGGGCAAGCTGTGACAAAATGAGAGAGTGGCATGGACATATATACACTACCAAACATAAAATAGATAGCTAATGGGAAGCAGCCGCATAGCACAGGGAGATCAGCTCGGTGCTTTGTGACCACCTGGATGGGTGGGATAGAGAGGGTGGGAAGGAGGGAGATGCAAGAGGGAGGTGATATGGGAACATATGTATATGTATAACTGATTCACTTCGTTATAAAGCAGAAACTAACACACCATTGTAAAGCAATTATACTCCAATAAAGATTAAAAAAAAAAAGAAAGAAATTAGAGGGGAAAAAATGTAAAAAAAAAAAAACCAAAGCAAATGGAGGATAAACAATGTTACTAAATAAGGAAGAGATCACTGAAGAAATCAAAGAGGAAATTAAAAATACCTAGAGACAAATGACAACGAAAACACGACAATCCAAAACCTATGGGATGCAGCAAAAGCAGTTCTAAGAGGGAAGTTTATAGCAATACAATCCTACCTCAAGAAACAAGAAAAATCCCAAATAAACAACCTAAACTTACACCTAAAGGAACTAGAAAAAGAAGAACAAACAAAACCGAAAGCTCAATAAAACTAAAAGCTGGTTCTTTGAGAAGATAAACAAAATTGATAAACCTTTATCCAGACTCATCAAGAAAAAGAGGGAGAGGACTCAAATCATTAAAATTAGAAATGAAAAAGGAGAAGTTATGATGGACACTGCAGAAATACAAAGCATCATAAGAGACTAGTACAAGCAACTCTATGCCAGTAAAATGGACAACCTGGAGGAAATGCACAAATTCTTAGAAAGGTATAACCTTCCAAGACTGAACCAGGAAGAAATAGAAAACTTGAACAGACAAATCACAAGTAATTAAATTAAAACTCTGATTTAAAAATCTTCCAATAAACAAAAGTCCAGGACCAGATGGCTTCTCAGGTGAATTCTACCAAACATTTAGACAAGAGCTAACACCCATTCTTCTCAAACTCTTCCAAAAAATTGCAGAGGAAAGAACACTCCCAAACTCCTTCTATGAGGCCACCACCACCCTGATACCAAAACCAAAGATACTACAAAAAAAGAAAATTACAGACCAATATCACTGATGAATATAGATGCAAAAGTCCTCAACAAAATACTACCAAACAGAATCCAACAACACATTAAAAGGATCATACACCATGATCAAGTGTAATTTATCCCAGAAATGCAAGGATTCTTCAATATACACAAATCAGTCAATGTGATACACCATATTAACAAATTGAAGAATAAAAACCAATTGATAATCTCAATAGATGTAGAAAAAGCTTTTGACAAAATTCAACACCCATTTATGATAAAAACTCTCCAGAAAGTGGGTATAGAGGGAACCTACCTTAAGATAATAATGGTCATATATGACAAACCCACAGCAAACATCATTCTCAATGGTGAAAAACTGAAAGCATTTCTTCTAAGATCAGGAACAAGACAAGGATGTCCACTCTCACCACTATTATTCAACATAGTTTTGGAAGTCCTAGCCATGGCAATCAGAGAAGAAAAAGAAATAAAAGGAATACAAATTGTAAAAGAAGAAGTAAAACTGTCACTGTTTGCAGATGACATGATACTATACATAGATAATCCTAAAGTTGCCACCGGAAAACTACTAGAGCTAATCAATGAATTTGGTAAAGTTGCAGGATACAAAATTAATGCACAGAAATCTCTTGCATTCCTATACACTAACAATGAAAGATCAGAAACAGAAATTAAGGAAACAATCCCATTCACCACTGCAAGAAAAAGAATAAAATACCTAGGAATAAACCTACCTAAGGAACTAAAAGACATGTACTTGGAAAACTATAAGACACTGATGAAAGAAATCAAAGACGACAAAACAGATGGAGAGATATACCATGTTCTTGGATTGGAAGAATCAATATTGTGAAAATGACTATACTTCCCAAAGCAATCTACAGATTCACTGCAATCCCTATCAAATTACCAATGGCATTTTTGACAGAACTAGAACAAAAAAATCTTAAAATTTGTATGGAGACACAAAAGACCCCAAATGGCCAAAGCAGTCTTGAGGGTAAAAAACGGAGCTGGAGGAATCAGATTCCCTGACTTCAGACTATACTACAAAGCTACAGTAATCAAGAAAATATGGTATTTGCACAAAAATAGAAATATAGATCAATGGAACAGGACAGAAAGTCCAGAGACAAACCCATGCACCTATGGTCAGCTAGTCTATGACAAAGGAGGCAAGGATATACAATGCAGAAAAGACAGTCTCTTCAATAAGTGGTGCTGGGAAAACTGGACAGCTACATGTAAAAGAATGAAATTAGAACACTCCCTAACACCATACACAAAAATAAACTCAAAATGGATTAAAGACCTAAATGTAAGACCGGACACTATAAAACTCTTGGAGAAAAACATAGGAAAAACACTCTTTGACATAAATCACAGCAAGATCTTTCTTGACTCACCTCCTAGAGTAATGGAAATAAAAACAAAAATAAACAAATGGGACCTAATGAAACTTAAAAGCTTTTGCACAGCAAAGGAAACCATAAACAAGGTGAAAAGACACCCCTCAGAGTGGGAGAAGATATTTGCAAATGAATCAACGGACAAACGAGTAATCTCCAAAATATATAAACAGCTCATGCAGCTCAATATTAAAGAAACCAACAGCCCAATCAAAAAATGGGCAGAAGACCTAAATAGACATTTCTCCAAAGAAGATATACAGATGAACAAGAGGCACATGAAAAGCTGCTCAACATCACTAATTATTAGAGAAATGCAAATCAAAACTACAAACTACTACTCACACTGGTTAGACGGGCATCATAAGAAAATCTACAAAAAACAAATGCTGGAGAGAGTGTGGAGAAAAAGGAACCCTCTTGCACTGTTGGTGGGAATGTAAATTGATACAGCCACTATGGAGAACAGTATGGTAGTTCCTTAAAAAACTAAAAATAGAATTACAATATGACCTAGCAATCCTACTACTGGGCATATACCCAGAGAAAACCATAATTCAAAAAGACACATGCACCCCAATGTTCATTGCAGCACTATTCATAATAGCCAGGTCACGGATGCAACCTAAATGCCCATCAACAGACAAATGGATAAAGAAGATGTGGTACATATACAGAATGCAATATTATTTAGCCATAAAAAGGAACGAAATTGGGTCATTTGTAGAGACATGGATGGACCTAGAGATTGTCGTACAGAGTGAAGTAAGTCAGAAAGAGAAAAACAAATGTCATATATTAATGCATATATGTGCAATCTAGAAAAATCGTACAGATGAACTGGTTTGCAAGGCAGAAATAGAGACATAGACGTAGAGAACAAATATATGGACACCAAGGGGGGAAAGCAGGGGTGGGATGAATTGGGAGATTGGGATTGACATGTATACACTAATATGTATAAAATAGATTACTAATAGAAACCTACTGTATAAAAACAATAAAATTATATTAAAAAATAAAATAGATAACTAAGAACTTGCTGTATAAAAATAAATAAATAAAATAAAAAATAAAGTGTACAACATGATGACTGATATACACTGTTAAATGATTACCACAACCATGTTAATTAATACATCCATCACCTCATATAGTTACCTTTTTAGGGGGGATGGTGACAATGCTTAAGATCTATTCTCTTAGCAAATTTCAAGTATATAATACAGTAATACTAACTCTAGTCACCATGCTGTACACTAGATCCTCAGAAATTATTCATCTTATAACTAAAAGTTTGTACCCTTGACCAATATCTTCCCATTTCCCTCACCCCCGCCCCAGCCTCTGGCAACCACCATTCTACTCTCTGCTTCTGAGTTCCCCTTTTTTTTAGATTCCACATATAAATTATACCACACAGTATTTGTCCTTCTCTGTCTTTGTTCAAGTCTTAATGATAATGTGGGAACAGAATTTGAACCCAGATCATTCTATACAGTAACTTGTTTTCCTGCACCCAACACTGTATTCTCTAGAAGTAAGTAAGGAGGAAGCATTTGGCAATTAACGCATCCTAAAAATTATCCTCTGAGTAAGAAGCTGACTCCTTTCATATTTTTAACCTGACTCCTTCCTTGGCCCCAGATATAGAGCCCACACTCAGTGGTCTAGAGGATCTTTTACTCTCTTTGCACTGTGGCTTATTGGTGTTAACAGAACTCATTTGCTTAAAAGACTGAGGAATCTCCTGCCAGAGAACACATCCTGGGAGAAAGAGCTGTCAACAGAGGGGTAATTCTAAGTAAAGCATGGTGTCAGTCACTAGAATTTGTCCCTTAATCCCATCTCTGAGTCCTATTGAGAACAAGGAAGGAGCTGATTAGCTGGTCTATTTCTAGTCTTCTGACATTACTATTGTGTTTGTGTGGCTGGTTAGAGAAGCTTCTCAGAGCATCATAGTAAAAGACATCTTTATGATTGTTTGCTCAGCTAGCCCGTTTTCCTTGACACTGCTATTTACAGCCACAAGGGGTGACCCTCGGCAGCCATGTTCCAGCTTTATGGTGCTGCCCACTCCTTGCCTTGCCCCACCCCTACTACACCTGATTGGTGCAGAGGTGAGCTCTTGATTGGAGCTGGGCCAATCAGAGTCCCTTGCTAGGAATTAGTAATTGAGACTAAGAGAAGACTAATTGCTCAACCTGTAGCATGAATTTATGAAGCATTTCCACCAAGTAGGTGGATGCACCAAGAAAGCTGGTCCTCGGAAAACAAAGACAAAACAGAAACAAAACAAAAACAAACAAACAAACAAATAAAAAACAAATCAGTTAGAGAGAGAAGAGCAGAGAAATGTGGAGAGCAAATACAGATGGCTTTTCTGTCTCTACTTCCAGTGCCCTTCTCCTGGCCCTTCACTCTGGGCACACCCTAGTTGTTGTTTTGTTTCTGTTTTTTTTAATAATAATTTTCTTTTCTTAAACCAGCTTGAGATGATTTCTAAACTTGCAATGAAGAATTCTAACTTTTCTTAGTTTTATGAGTTAGTATAGCTTATAATATGCTAAGTGAATCTGTGATGATAGGTCCGTTTCCCCGTAGGTAAATTAATTTTGCTCAGTCTTGAAGCAACAGTTTATCTCCTTATCTCTTCTCACAAGGTAGGGGAGGTGGTATGGATCAGCACCGCCGGTAGATGAATAATTTAAATGCAAATCTACTTTGATAGTGAGCATGTATTATCCTGGAATATGACTGGCAGCATATTGTCTGCCTTTTTTTCTTCATATAGCCCGCAACCCCAAAGATGCTAGGAGAACAAATCTTGTACACAAAATAACTTGCCTTTCTTTATGTCCCTAAGATGTAAATCAGGAAGACAGAGTCTTTGCTTTTGTTACGAATCAAATAGGTAAGCTGGGAAGCCAGCAAGAGTCTCAGCAGCTGGCAGGGAAAAGGGAATGAGCAAGAGTGAGGGACAGGTGACTCTGGGGATAAATAACACAGTCGTAAAGTAAAAAGGACTAAAGGCAGACACACAGTTTTATGGTAGAGCAGGACCATAGTCTCCCTCCTTCCTTCGAATCCCCTGCAGAGATAACCAAGAGGGTAATATGGCATCTGTATTAGTCTCCTACAGCTACTGTAATAAGTTACCACACCCAGGTGACTTACGCCAGGAAAAACTTATTGTCTCATGGTTCTGGAAGCTAGAAGTCTGAAATCAGGGTCTTGGCAGGGCCATTCTCCCACTCAGACCTGTCGGGGAGGATCCTTCCATGCCTCTTCCAGAATCTGGTAGCCTCAGGTATTCTCTGGTTTGTGGCAGCATCACTCCAATCTCTGCCTTTGTCATCACATGGCATTTTTTCTGTGTGTCTTCATGTTGCCTTCCATCTGTGCAAGTTTTTATCTACTTTCCTTCTTTGTATAAGGACACCACTTATATTGGATTAAGGGCCCACCCTAATGCAGCATGATTTCATCTTAACTAATTATGTCTGCAACAATCCTATTTCCAAATAAGGTCACATTCCGCGATACTAAGGGTTAGGACTTCAACAAATCTCTTATGGGAAGGGAGAACAATTCAAACCACAGCAGCAGCCACAGGGGTTGGGCAAACTTGAGCTGGACTTGAGGCGATGTAAACGTCCAAGGGGCCTGATGCAGTTGGTCTGTTAAGGTAGATGATGAGCCTCAGAAATTTGGTGAGTTGACTGGGCGGCTTGTCAGAAGACAATTCTCGTAAGGACCCAAGGATGAGAATTTATCCTAAGAGATCACCAGGCATGTGACTCTGGGGAAAAGTCTCGCTCAAAAAGGAAGAGGGGCGGGCTTCCCTGGTGGCGCAGTGGTTGAGAGTCCGCCTGCCGATGCAGGGGACATGGGTTCATGCCCCAGTCCAGGAAGAGCCCACATGCCGCAGAGCGGCTGGGCCCGTGAGCCATGGCCGCTGAGCCTGAGCGTCCGGAGCCTGTGCTCCGCAATGGGAGAGGCCACAACAGTGAGATGCCCGCGTACCACAAAAAAAAAAAAAAAAAGGAAGAGGGGCAATTCTCAGGACAGCATCCAGTCAGTTTCTGAGAGGGCCTCCAGGTCCAGCAATTATTGGAGTGAAGCGATCCAGGAATGAAAAATGAAAATATTAAAAACTCCATAACACATATTGGAACCCATACCTGTAACTGCCAATAGTACCAAAGATGAGTTATTATGGTTACTATGATCCCGTCTATACCCTCAGATTCATGAGACCTAGGAAAACCTATTTACATCAAAATCAGGCTGGTGGCAGCATGGGGATGGAGAGGGGGAGACGGCAAGAGGCCGTCTCAGTTGGATCCTGGTATCAAGGGTATCAACTTTGGCCCCAGGAGAATAAAGTGGGACCTGTTAGTAGGATTTCAATCAAGTGAGGTGGGGCTCAAGGCCAGCCTACAGTCCCAGCATGGGAACTGGGGTGTGATGGAGAAAGGCAGAAATCCTGTTGAATGGCTTGGGCATGCGTGCTTGGGGTTAAGAAAAGGCTGATACAAATGAGTGCTCATAATTAGACATTGGATTTACGCAAGTTTGATTACTAGAATTCCCTATTTGCTTCCCTGAAGGAGGAGGGATTATGTCCTTCATATCTTTATTCCCATTATATAAGGCGTGTTTTAAACCAAGGGCTCAATGAATATCTGTTGAATGAAGGAATACATGCAAGCACAACTTGCTCAGGATTGGCTCAGAAGTAGGGCGGGGCTGGGCCTTCCCTGGCCGTCCAGGGGATAAGCTTCCACTGCAGGGGGCGTGGGTTCGATCCCTGGTGGGGGAACTAAGATCCCACAGGCTGCAGGGCACAGCCAAATGAAAAAAGAAAAGAAGAAGAAGTAGGGCAGGGCTGAACCTACGTGATTAGACCCTACAGTTGAGAGATGCAGAGGGGCAGGCACTGACATGTTCAGTCTTAGAGTTTATGCTATCTATCCCTGGTGAGGAAGAAGAAAATGAGGTGGAGAGAAGAACAGAAGAAGCAGGAACGCACTGTCACTCCTGCTGAGTTGGTGCCTGCTAATTAAGTTGCATTATCCGGTCTGTAATATATCAATAGGTATTCCATATTCAAATGTAAAAATTTACTATCTTCTAACTGAAAGATGAATTTGAATTAGCCTTGTCATTTTTCCTCTCTGTTGGTTCTATTGATTTCTTCCGTCTGGGAAATATATCAGAACCAATGCATAAGTACCATAAAGAAGCCTCATTCCTGTTAAAGCACTTGTAGTATTTCTGGGAGGGTTAACACTCCACTGATGCCTGGATCTCTGTTGTTTCAGTCCACAAGTCCACCAGGTCACTAGTGCTAAGGGCAGAGAATTTGGGGGCCTTTTAGTCGTAAAGTCAGACACTTTGGAGGTAATATTAAAGAGATTTTCTAAGTCAAAGTAACTCCCAAAGAAGAAACTTCCATCGACTTTACTGAAATCTTATCATCTAACCTCCACTCCAACACATCCAGTGATGGACAGGTCACCTGTTTGTCAGGCAATTGGCTTTATTATTAGACAACAGCCTGAAATTCTGACTTAGTATTTCTGGGATGAGACCCAAGAATCTGTATTGTAACATCAGTGATGTTGTGATAGCAAAGTATATCACTGTTTGACTATGTTTTGGAACCACTGTTTCAGATTAGTGGTTTTCAAAATTATTTTAGCCAAGTGATATATAGGTAGAAAACAAAATCTTACACAGAAGCAGGACCTTCAAGGGAGGGTAGTGAGCAAGAGGGCCATTAAGACGGAGTTTTGAATTCAAGGAATTTTCAAATATAGGCTATTTCCAGTGATAAGGGTGAGGTCTTATCATACATGTTAATTCTAAGTGTAGCCTATCAACCTCTACTAGCTAACTCTAAAGATTGAAAAATAGACCTATGAGTAAGGAATCTTCAAATCTGAAGGTGGTCCCGGCAACTCTGGGTTACCAGAAGACCTGCATGCAAGCAAAATAGAGAGAAACAATAAAGAGGACCTGGGGTGAAGCTTCACGTCCTGCCTGCTTGGGTACCTTCCACAGCACCCCAAGGTGCACACAGTGTCAAAGAACCCACCAGTGCTCATGGTTTGCAAACCGCTACCTGAGAATTATCAGTCTAGATAATTTGTCAATACCTCTCTTAAGCTGTTGGAGTCAAAATAGTTCATATGCCCAGGATCCTCCAGAGAAGTGCAGGCATAATTCGTTACAAGAAAGAAAAACAGTACAACCAGTTTGTCATAACCACACAGAACTCAAAGGACGTTCCGAAACATTGCTTTCTCCTGCAGCTGTTTTCAGTCTTCACAGCCAACCCCGTGGGTCTCATGGAGTCCCCTTCTTTCTCTGGGGTCCCTCCTTCTTCACTCCATACCCAAAACTCCCTGGGTCCTCCCTCAAAGGATGGCTGAATTCCCTACTTTCAGTCGTAAGAGTACATTTAAGTGTTCCACATTCTTCAGAATGGAACGATCCCAACACCACTTTTGGACCATCTCTCACAGCATATTTTCAAAGAGTTACTATGATAAAAATATTGGCTTCTTAACTGTCTTACAAAAGACCTTCTTCCCATCAGAGTGAAGTGAGGAAAGGAATGAAGGAATGAGAGGATGACCTCCTCCACATGTATGGTCCAGATGGAGTCTGGCTGGACAATCAAGGGGAATTATCATCTTCCTTTTTGGGGACATTTATACAATATTTCATTGATCCTAAGACACACATTTCCCCCACATTTTGACACCTCTGATGATAGCTTAGAATCAATGCTGTGTCTTAGTTTATTTGGTAGTGGTGTTTTTCTTAGTTGTATTATATATAAAATGATGCAACATTTACAATAGATGGTGACTTAGATTCAGTGACATCTAATAATTTGAACTTGCTTTCCCTCTTTCTTTCTGAAAGTAGTTTATCCCAGTGACCTCAAATCAACGTCCCTGGGGCATGATCCTTCAACTGACTTTGAATTTGCTGTGAACAAATAACAACTTTTGTCAAAAGCTCTGATGAAAGGAAAGACAAAGCATTTCCAAGAGCTACCGATCTAGTGACCCTATTTTTTTAAAAAAGCAGATCATTAACCCAATCGGCAACTTTTTATTGAGTACCTATTATGTATCAGCTATGGTGCCAAGTGTGGATATATATTTACAGCAAACAACACAGATAAGGTCTTTCTTCTTAAGCTTTCCCCACCCCGCCAGGGCATTGTTGTTCAATAGAAATGTAACAGAAGCCACACAAAAAAATTTATTTTTTGAGTAGCTACATTAAAAAAAGTAAAAGGAAACAGGTGGGATTAATTTTAACAGTATGTTGTATATAACTCAAGATATATAAATTATTTTTAATGAGGCATTTTATATCCTTTTTTTCATACCAAGTCTTCAAAGTCCAGTGTATTTTCACCTAACTACACAATATCAGTGAGGACTTGGTACAGTCAAGTGTGCAACAGCCACATGTGGCTACTGCGTGGGACAGCACAGCTTTAGGGAATGGAGAGAGAGAGTAAAGAGGTAAGCAAATCCCCTCATTTTAGATAAGGTCCTTTTAATAAAGTCTTCTACTGAGAAGGTAATATTGAGATGAGATCTAACAGATGAGAAGGACCGTGCTAGGCTACAATGAGATGGACGAGGGCTGCAGGCCCCAGGAGTAGTAAGATCAAAGTCCCTGCACTAGGAATGAATTTGGAGCATCCCAGGAACAGAATGAAGGTCAGGATGGCTGGAGCAGAGTGAGCGTGTGTACCTGTATGTTGTGGGGCAAGGGCCAAAGTGGAAGAGGTGGGAGCATAAGGGACCAGGAAGGAGAGGCACGCAGGAGCCAGATCATGAAGGGCCTCGTGGGCATTGTAAAGACTTTGGAAATGACGTGTTAGGCTCATATGCCTTGTTTCTATGTGAAATCACACTTGTTACTGGTGACTACTATGTTCACCTTTTAAGTATTCACAACCATTTGTTTAATAATCAACTCTGGACTTCTGCTGGAGGTTGAGGTCTAGATTTGCCATGTGAAGTTTTCCAAAGCCATCCCTTTTCCTTTGTTGAAAGTGGAGACGTTATCTTTTGGCATATCTGCTATTTTCCATGATTTTTCAAAGGTCACTTGGAGTGATGCTGAGTCCACACCTGCAAGTTCCTCCAATATTCAAGGATATAAAACAAATCAGCCTGGAGACATGAACACACGTTTAGTGAGTCAATTCTTTTTTTTTTTTTTTTTTACTAGAGCGTCACACATCTTCACTGATGTTTCTTTTTGTAGTATTTGTGCTGTTCTTTTCCGTTTGAAGAGGTCACTTGACGGTGAATAGCAACTGAACTGATTCTGCCTTCTACTGGTTGTTAAAATTGTACCGTTTTCCCTACCTTCTTTGTTTGCTCTGAACACACTAATCTTGCTTGGATTTTTCACATGAATTTTAGCTCATATCGTGTATTGTTTTCTAAACGTTGATGTTTACATGACCTTTTTGTCGTTTGTGTTTATAGCAATTGATGGTGGTAGTCACCTTCCTCCCAGTTCCCCAAACGTCAGGACACTTTGACTCTTCAGTTTCCCTTGTGTCCAACATTTGGCCCCCAGTCCTTATGTTAGTTAGGACCCTCTGTTGAAAGTTGTGGAAATATGGCTCAGTTGATTTATGTCCAAAGGAAATGGACTAGCTCATATGATGGGGAAGTTCACTGATTTCCACCACAGTAGGATCTAAAGTCTCAAAAATGTTAACTGGACTCTGTCTTTTTGCTTTGTTTTTTCTATTTGTTTTCTTTCTTGGGAGGGTCTTTAGCCTCACCACAGCAAAAAAAAAAAAAAAAAATTTTTAAAGAGTCTCTTTTCTGATAGCACCAGGAAAAATCAGTCCCTGGGGGATATGGTGTTCTCACTGGCCAAGTTTGGGGTATGTGCCCCACTCAAGCCTTATGGCTTGAACTGGTAAAGTTGGTTCCTCAAGGGAAGATCAATCAGAATTCTGTTTCAAGAAGAGAGAATGGATATTAGGTTAAGTGTACAACAGCCAGTCTCCCTAGAGTCTTACACATCTCCCTCTATAACGTTGCTTGTATTTGTCCTCCTCTCCCCATTTCCTCTGCCTCTCCTTCAGCTGAGTTATGTTGGATTTTCTCCTGGACTGTTAAAAAGGGCTCTTAACAAATCTTCCACCTTCTGGTTTCATCAGGATGGCCATATCACACAATTCCACATGCACAAATTATATGAAGGTATGCAAACGCTGTGCAACACCCTGGACCAGACTCTTTTCCCAGCTCCACTCCCTCTGAAACGCCCAGAGGAATCTCTCAAAGTGTAGTTCTGAGTGTGCCAGAATCTGCAGAGACCACCAGACCAGGAAGAAGGTCAGAAAGTTCATCACTTAGAGGGGACACAGGGATGCCATATTTAGAAGGCAGGCACTGGAATTTGATAGAACAATGAGAAAGAATGGCTGCACTGTATAGAACCAACTGATGTAAGAAATACAAAGCAATACAAGAAACGTTCGCTAACCACAAAGAGCTTTTGTAGTACAGTAAACATGAGAACCAGGAAGGGCCATATGAGGGGTCCTGTCCATATTTCATAGATAGCTTGGGGCTGGAACGATGAGGGAGAGCATCATGATAGAGGTGGCATCTGAGCTGGCCCGTGGCAACAGGTAGGGTTTTACTGGCTAAGAGGAGGTGAGGAGGGCGCATGCCTGGCAGAGTGAATGGCTCAAGCAAAGACACGGCAAGTTTGATAGGAGGTTAGAGAACGGGCCCTTGCCCAGATTGTCTGTGTCCTGGTAGCTGGAGACAGATTTGGAGACTAAGTTCAGGCTACATTGTGGATGGTGTTGAATGTATTGAATTTGGGGGATGGTGGAGAGGTGTGATGTGCTAAAAAAGAAGTATAAGCCAAAGGGCAAGCAGATGCTTCTCTGGTGGTCTGTAGGGCCATTTATCTTTCTATGCTTTCAAGAGAGTGAGTGGGAGAGTGGCCCAAGCTCTTAAGGTCCAGCATGGGGAGCCCATTTCCCACTCTGGTGTAGCTGGCACACTCCTGCTCTCTGCATGAGGGGGTGAGCCTGTGCCTCAGCAAGCAGGACTCATGCTCCAGAACAGACTTCAGCACATGGGCCCCCAGGACCATCCTGACAGAATCCTTAATCCTGGCTCCACCTTTGCCTCCAGCCAGGCTGTGTTTATTTGGGATTCGCTGGTGTAACGGAGGCGGTCCCCAGGCGGGCTATGCAAGGTCTGGGAGCAGCCATGGAGACAGTAGCAGAGAGATACAGCGCGGGGGGGCCCTATTTGCATGCTCAGCTGGCCTGAAAGGTCAGCCAGGGGATCTTGTTTGTGAAAATATAAAGGAGCATAAGCTGCTGGCTGTTTCTTTCTTAATTTTTTCTCTCCCTTTTACCCTGGCACTGGGAGCTGAGTTATGCTTCTTGCCAGGATCTCTCCTTCCTTGTCAACTGACTGCCTCTCTTTCTTCCCTTCTCAGAAGGAGGGATGGGTTTCTTGGCTGGGTTTCTAATAGCTTCAGAAAGGCCTTCCAGTCTCTGCTGACAGAGGCTGGCTTCAGTGTGGCTTCTGCGACACGACACGATATGCCAGGACTTGGCCCTAAAGTGTCTCAGGAAACACACTTCAGCGAGGCAGTCCTGCTGTCGGCTCAGGGGTCCCTGGAATGGGGAAGGAAGGGGTGGTGGAGTTAGAATGCATCTGTGTGAGGTGGGTGGTGTGGCCATTTGGGTGGCTTCCCATTACCCATGATGGCAGGCCATCAGGATGAGGTCACAGTTGCCTGCTCTCTGATCCAGATTAGTTCAGAAAGTGCTGGGCAACAAACAGATGCTCAGATGTCCTGTGGGGAAGATTCATTTCTGTAAGACTTCTTCCAACTCCCGGGCTGCCTTTCAACAATAGCCTGCTCCTGCCTTTTCTTATGTTCTATTGATGGTGGTGCGATTAGGAATAGACCTCACGAAACCAAAATGCAGGTACCTCTACCCCAGCCCATCAGAAGAACAGATAAGCATCTGTCAGTCTGAAATGTATCTGGACTTTGGTTGTAAGACGCTAGAGCAATCCCCCTGACCTGCATGAAGGAAGCCTACGACTGACCCTTCGTAAGAAGGAAGTACCCACTGCAGGTTAAGAGAGCATCTGTTAGATGGCCAACAGACACATGAAAAGATGCTCAACATTGCAAATTATTAAAGAAATGCAAATCAAAACCACAATGAGGTATCACTTCACACCAGTCAGAAGGGCCGTCATCAAAAAGTCTATAGATATCAAATGCCATAGAGGGTGTGGAAAAAAGGGAACCCTCATGCACTGTTGGTGGGAATGTATATTGGTGCAGCCACTATGGAAAATAGTAGCCTTAAAAAACTAAACATAGAGCTACCACATGATCCAGCAATCCCACTCCTGGGCGTATACCCAGAGAAAACCATAATTCAAAAAGACACATGCATGCCAATATTCATTGCAGCACTATTTACAATAGCCAGGTCATGGAAGCAACCTAAATGTCCATCAACAGATGAATGGATAAAGAAGATGTGGTATATATATACAATGGAATAATTCTCAGCCTTAAAAAAGAATGAAGTATTGCCATTTGCAGCAACATGGACGGACCTAGAGAATATTATGCTTAGTGAAATAAGTCAGAGAGAGACAAATACTATATGATATCACTGATATGCGGAATCTAAACGATAAAACAAATGAATCTATATACAAAACAAAACACACTCAGACATAGAAAACAAATTGAGGGTTACCAAAGGGGAGAGGAAGGGGAAGAGGGACAAATTAGGAGCATGGGATTAACCAATACAAAGTACTATACAGAAAATAGATAAGCAGCAAGGATTTACTGTACAGCACAGGGAATTATATTCATTATCTTGTAATAACCTATAATGGAATATCATCAGCAAAACAATAACTGAATCACTATGCTGTATACCTGAAATTAGTGCAAAGTTGTAAATAACTATACTTAAATAAAACATTTTCTTTTAAAAAAAGAAAGAGGATCTGTTAGCGTCTGGTAGACACAAGCAAAAATTCTAGCTCACCCACTTGCCTGTGAGGCTGGGCAAGTCATACTCGCAGCACCCGTTTCCACATCTTTTAGGTAAGTGCTCACCTCACAGTGACGCTAGAAGGACTAATCAAGGTAATGCACATAAAGGGTTGAGCGCAGCGCCGGGTGCTTAGTCAGCACTCGAGAAGCGGTAGATAGTGATTATTAATGCAGCAGTGTTGCCTTTATTGTTTGGCATTGATTAACCAAAGGAGGAAAAATGGTCCTGAGGCGGGACTCTGCATACACACAGCTGTTGCTCCCACAAGCACTCCAGGACGATAGCACTTACATGGGGGGCTAATTTAACACAGTATTAATTTTAAGATGCAGCTGGGTCATCCCCAGCCTCCAGTGCCTTCCTGCTCCTGGCTGGCACACTGCCCTGGAGAGACAGTCTTCTCTGTGGCATCCAGATTGACCTCAGAAGGGTGTTTGCGACTCAGCGATCAAAGGGTTGTTAATTTTACACTCATATCACGTTAACACACGTTTTAAATGGTCTCATTAGTTTTCCTGCTGATGTTCAGCTCTGAAATTATTGCTTTGCCTGTAGAGCCCCCGTGGACGTGAGCTCTCGTTTTTAGGGGTAACACTCCCACACATCCATAGATCTAGGACAGCTGCCATTTGGGCTTTCCCTGTGGTTCAACTGGTCCATGAGATTGGAGAAGCAGTAAGTCAGAAACCACTACTTTGATGTCTGGTTGGGATAAATGCAGGTAAGGGCAACTCATTCGCACAAATGCAGGGTAAGAGCTGAGCGTGTCGGTGAAAAGAATCAGGTGCTACAATGGACCACAAGCTTGAGAGCAGTCAGCAATGCAACTCAGTTCAAGTGCCTGACACTGATTATGGTGTGTGTGTGTGTCCCTTATGCTCAGCCTGGTAACCACCCCACCACCCAAAGAAGAAACATTTGACAAAACAGGTTGTCAGTACATCTTCCAAAATTCCAAAGGAGGTGTTATTTTAAGGCCAGCCCTGGGGAATAACTCTACAACAACCCTTCTGGCAAGGAGTGCCAGAATGTTACATTTTTTATTTAGTCTCTCTGCAAGCCTCAGAACCTTAACTTCTCAGAGATTCCTTTAAAATAAAGTTAAAAATTACTCCCTAAAGCCTTGATGGTTGAAATATCTGGCTGTGTATGGTACTGTCCTGAGCCCCTTTTAAAGAAAAAAAGAGAAAAAACACTGTGGCTGGGCAGCCTAAACAGCGTTCCTCTCCCCCTTTTTTGGGCTGGAACAGTGACCAGCTCCTTCTGACAGGGCGTGAGTGATGGGTGCTGAGAGCGCAGGACCATTTGTCAGAACCAGGCCTCCCGTCAGCAGTGCAGGAGATTGAAGGTCATGCTTCAACTTCGCCACAGCTGTCATCCATGAAATGGAACCCTCAGCTAAGCATAATCCAGCCCACAGGCAGAACCTGTGTATGTCTCACCAGCAAACCCAATCACAGTAAACCTCAACTGTGGGCCCTTTGGGGCAGCGCCCAGCTGCTGCTACTAAGCCAGCATGTGCAGGCACTTGGTCGAGGCAGTTGTCTGGACTGGGTATCGTTTTACCCTCACAGCAACTCCATGAGGTAGATGTTATGATTCCCATTTTACAGATGAGGAAACTGAGAATTTGAGAGGTGAAGTGAGCTGTTAGGTCTACCCACTAAGTAACAGGATCAGGATTCAAGCCCAGATTCTCTCTGAAGCAACTCCAAATGATCTAAGGAGACCCAGGTAGGATCTGACCTGTGGAGAGGTGGATCTGGTGCCCATCCTGCAAACCCACTGTTCCTTAGGAAGCAGGGCCACCTGCAGATTTATTAACAACCATCTGATATATTCTGGCCTTTGATTTTTTCATAGTTAAGCATTTAATCCAAAGGAGTCATTAATAACATTTGAATGTGCTTTTAAAGGATAGTATGCCTTGGGACTTCCCTGGCAGTCCAGTGGTTAAGACTCTGCACTTCCACTGCAGGAAGTTAGATCCCTGGTCGGGAAACTAAGATCCCCTCATGCCTCGTGGCATGGCCAAAAAAAAAAAAAAGATAGTATGTCTTAAAAGACATCAATTTTTTGATAGATCCTTATCACAGAAAATTTAGAAATACAGAAAAAAGAAAAATTACCAGTCACTGGTAATCATTAGCATTCTGGTATTTTTTCATTGTATGTGCATATAATGCATGATAAAATACAAATTGGAATATAAATAAAATCTGTTGACTCCCATTTCCCTCTCAACCTTATATAATAAGTATTTCCCACAAATTAAATATTCTTTGAAAGTAATACTGTAAAAGCTTTAAACAAGTTTTTAGGACATAGTAAATGCTTAACAAATGATAGCTATTCCTATTTATTATATAATATCCCACTGAAAGGACTATAATTTATTTTACCTTTCTGATTTCGATGAAAATTTAGGTTATCAGTCCCCTCTCCATTATTGTAAACAATTGTACCAAGAACCTTCTGTACATAAAATTGTGTCTAAGTTTCTCACTAATTTTTTAGGATAGATTCTTGCTAAGGAATTTCTGGATCAAAGCTTAAGCCATTTTAAACTTGTTATTTCAAATGCATGTCACCAAATGGCTTTCCTAGAAGGAGTGTACCTGTTTAAATTCTCAAAGCGGTATAAGAGAGGGTTCATTTCCTCCCGCACTGAATTTGTGCGATGGCTTGACTTTGGAGAGCAGAGTTCTATTTAAAACACAGCCTGAAAGACCCATGCGCTTCTCACGCATGGAGAGAGTCAGCAAGCATGCAAGCTGGCCTTGAGATAATGTCAGCGAGATCTGGGGATTTCCTCTTCAGGAACACAGTTCTGAGCTACCATTGTTCTGCCCTAACCTGGCCCTTGTTACGTTTCCCTGAGAACGCGTGTGCTTCTCTTTATTAATAGTCACCCCGCTGGTGATGACTCGTTTAGCATCGTTCCTCCCTACTGGACTGTAAACTCCACGAGATTAGCTCTCTTTCACCACCAGCCCTGAGCCTGGTCCCCGATGCGCACTCAGTGAGTATTTGTGAATGGGAGAACTGCAGCTGCACATCAACATGCCCTAAATTAAGAGTTTTGAGCTGAATCATCCTCTCGTGGCTGTCTGCATTTAAAAATGGAAAAAGTATTTCTTACATAGGATTAAACCAAACAGCAAATTACAGAACATTGTGTACTTCGTGATCCCAGTTTTGCAAGACAGAGAAAGAGGTAGGGAGAGAGACAAGAGATGGAGAGACCTTCAGAGGTGGGGAGACCCAGAGTGTTACCAAAAGTGGCGTCCAGCTGCTCGCCACTCTGGAGCCAACAAAATGCCCAAATGACACCCAAATGGCCAAGTCCCCAAATGACACTCAGTGCTCACAAACGGTCCTCAACGTCAGACACCCATCAGAACCAACTGGCAAAATGCCCAAATATCACTTCGTGCTCAAAAGAGAAGTTTGCCCGGGTGCACACCGGTGGACTTACACGGTCTTGGAGCTCGTCAGCTCATCCAGATGCATGTTTCCATTCCGCCAAGGAAAAGCGTACGTTGGCAGCCAGCGCCGAGCAGGAGAGAAACAGGGAGGATTCCCCCCCAAAAATGGTTTCAGCAGCTGCTAGGAGTGTCCCCCAAATCCACCTCTCGGGGCCAACTAGCCAGAGCAGCGGGCTCATTGCCACCATCCCGGCGCGACGCCATGTCCAGAGGCTCTGCTCGGAAAATCCCAGGGAGCCAGATGTCGCGAGAGCACAGCCCCACGTTAGGCGCCACAAAGCTGTTACCAAAAGGGGAGGCCAGCTGCTTGCCGCTCAAAAAGCCAATAAAGAGGCAAGGTTGGTGGAAAGGAGGTTGGCTTTATTTACTTGTTTGTTTGTTTATTTATTTATTACATCTTTATTGGAGTATAATTGCTTTACAATATTGTGTTAGTTTCTGCTGTATGACAAAGTGAATCAGCTATACGTATACATACATCCCCATATCCCCTCCCTCTTGAGTCTCCCTCCCACCCCTCCAGGTGGTCTCAAAGCACCCAGCTGATCTTCCTATGTTATGCAGCTGCTTCCCATTAGCTATTTATTTTACACTTGGTAGTGTATATATGTCAGTGCCACTCTCTCACTTCGTCCCAGCTTACCCTTCCCGCAGCGTCCTCAAGCCTGTTGTCTATGTCTGCGTCTTTATTCCTGCCCTGCCACTAGGTTCACCAGTAAGGAGGTTGGCTTTATTTCGGAGGCTGGCAACCAGTGCGGAGCGTGGACACCTGTCCAAAGGCCAACTTCCCCCAGGGATAATCAGTGGGCAAGAGATTTTATAGATGGAAGGAGGGGGCTACGTGCAGAAACAGCACAGTCAGCTCTGACAGTCATCTTGAAATTAGTCATGGGGTGGTCTCATCAGCATCATCTTGATTGTTTTAAGTACAGTTAGTCCTCAGTTCCGGGATCGGTTTGTTCCCATTTCTTTGAGGCCAGTTCTTGGAATTGTGGCAGCTTATGTCATGGCTACAGTCTGGTCATCATGTAGTAACTTTTCCACCTGATGGGGGTTTCAGTATCTATAAGACAGCTCACAGGATGTGGCTCAGAATATTACCTATAGCCCTTGAGGAGGAACCAAAGGTCCTTGACTTTGCTTAATGACTAAAGTATTATTATATGGTCTCGTTTGACTGTTTTCCTTTGTTTCTGCATTTTCTCACTTCTCTGATTAAACTTATTCTTTGGCTAAAGTTTTTCTGCAGACAAAAGCCCAGCTAAGGACATGGGGGCCAAGGACCATAAGGTCCTGCTCCGTTTCAAGAGACAGACAAACCCTGAAATATTAATCGTGGTCATCGCAGGCTGGTGATAAGGTTTTCCTTTTTGTGTTTGTGTTTTCCAAAATATTTATAATGTCCATTAATAGGAAATATTTTTTATTAAAATTATTATCAGATCTCAAATACTTTGAAACCTGTTTGGTATTATGGTGAACTGGCAAATTTCACCTTATTTACAGAGTCCCTTTCATCAGCTGGAACCACCTTCTTTATGTGCCCTCTTCTCTTCCCAGGGCTGTAATTTTTATTTTAACTTGAAGACCTGGGGTGGAGAGGAAAAAGAAAAACTTACAAAGCTCCTAGCAATCTAGAGGCTGATTTTCTCCAAGCCAGCAAATCTCTTCAGGGAGGTGAGGAATGATCTTACTGAATGAAGAGGTGATCTAAGGTCAGCATTAAATAGATGTGTTGCTTTTCCCAGAGTTGGCTGAAAATATCAAGTGACTTCCTCTACTGAGAAGTTAGTTTGATGATTAACAGAATTTCCTCACAGCTTTACAGGCTTCAATTTTTATTCCCCCAAGTGCTGTCCTCATCGCCTTCTCTCCTCTTCAGGGACCAGCTCTTAGAGATCCCAGTCCCCAGGGAGGAATGGCAGAGTCGCAGTTTCCAAGGCAAGATTGGGTACTAAGGGGAAGCATGGGAGGGGAGGTGGGGGGAGGGAAAAACCACAGTCTCTGACCCTGAGGGGCTTATAATTTATCTGATATGTCTTTCAGTGCTTGAAAATTTCCCTCCTCCCAACGTCACTCCCACCAACCACCAGTGATTGTAGGATCCTATGGCTATAAATACATAGTCCCTAGAAATACATACTCCCTGAATTTTCTGAAATCATATAAAGGAAAATGTATAACTCTTTTCATCAGACACAAGTTAGAACATGTGTTTCTCTTTTTGCCTTAATTTCCAGGCTTTGTGGATTAAACTCATTGCTTCAGTGCAGTGACTCTCTAGTCCCCAATTCTTTTGCATACTACTCCTGCTGCTGGTGTATAATGTCTTATTTGCTTGGTCCATCTTTATGTGGACTTGTATTAGGTCACCTCATAAATTATTCTAATCCACTTTAGATGCCCTTTTGTACTAAAGTGTGATATATATACTCATCTATTCATTTATTTATTCTATGGGTTGGGTAAAGGGTAAGCTGCTGTAACAAAAAGTGACACCCCCTTCTTTCTTATATACACACTCCCAGTGTGAGCAGCCCAGGCTGGCAGGTGAGCCGGAGGCTCTGCCCCATGAGTTCTTTTGAAGAGCCAGGTTCCCAAGTCTCGTTGACCTGCCATGTAGTGGGGTGATGTCATTGCGTGATCAAGGGTGAGCCATAATCACGTCTGTATTTCAGCTTGTGGGAAATTGAGAGACAAGAACTTCAGGGCAAACTGCTTATCATTTTTAAAAAATTAATAACTTTATTTTTTTAGAGTTATTTTAGGTTCACAGCAAAATTGATCAGAGTACAGAAAGCTCCCATATCCCCTGTCTCCACACATGCACATACTTCCCACTATCAACATCCCGCACCAGATTAATACATTTGTTACAATCTATGTACCTACATGGACATGTCATTATCAACCAAAGACCATAGTTTAAGTTAGGGTTCACTCACATTGTTGTACATTCTGTGGGTTTGGACAAATGTGTAATGACACATATCCCCCACTGTAGGATCAGACAGAATAGTTGCACTGACCTAACCATCATCTGTGCTCCACCTACTCATTCCTTCCCCCACCCTCTGGCAACCACTGATCTTCTTACTGTCTCCATAGTTTTGCTTTCTTTTCCCAGGACATCAAATAGTTCAAATCTACAGTATGTAGCCTTTCATATTTTTCAGTATTCAGCCTTTTCAGATTGGCTTTTTTCACTTAATAATATGCATTTAGGCTTCCTCCATGTTTTTTCTTGGTTTTTTAGCATTGAGTAATATTCCATTGTCTGATACATCACAGTTATTCCTCTCAACTACTGAAGGACACGGTCACTGATTTCAAGTTTTGGCAATTATTAAGGAAGCTGCTATAAACATTAGTGTGCAGGTTTCTGTCTGGACATAGGTTTTTCTATTTTGTTGATGTTCAAAAAAAAAAAAGTAGCTCTTAGGGCTTCCCTGGTGGCGCAGGGGTTGAGAGTCCACCTGCCAATGCAGGAGACGCGGGTTCTTGCCCTGGTCTGGGAAGATCCCACATGCCGCGGAGCGGCCGGGCCCGTGAGCCATGGCCATTGAGCCTGCGTGTCTGGAGCCTGTGCTCCGCAGCGGGAGAGGCCACAACAGTGACAGGCCCGCGTACCGCAAAAAAAAAAAAAAAAAAAAGCTCTTAATTTCATTGATCTTTTCTATTGTCTTCTTAGTCTCTATTTTATTTATTTCCACTCTGATCTTTGTAATTTCCTTCCTTCTAACTTTGCGCTTATTTAGTTCTTCTTTTTCTAGTTCCTTGAGATGTAAAATTAGGTTGTTTATTCGAGATCTTTCTTTTTTCTTAATGTACGCATGTATCTCTATGAACTTCCCCTTTAAAATTGCTTTTGCTGCATCCCATAGGTTTTGGTATGTTGTATTTCTGTTTTCACTTCTCTCAAGATATTTTTTTATTTCTCTTTTGATTTCTTCTTTGACCCATTGGTTTTTCAGTAGCATGTTGATTAATTTCCACATATCTGTGAATTTTCCAGTTTTCTTCCTGTCTTTGATGTCTAGTTTGATACCATTGTGGTCAGAAGAGATGCTTGATATAATTTCAGTCTTCTTAAATGTATTAAGACGTGTTTTGTGGCCTCACATATGATCTATCCTGGAGAACGTTTCATGTGCTCTTGAGAAGAATGTGTATTCTGCTGCTATTGGATGGGAAGTTGTGGTTCTCTGTATCTGCCCATTTTTCTCTCTAATTTTAGGGGCAGTGGTTTGCCTTGTGACCTAACTTTTTTGACAGACCTAAGAAGAGTTGTTGATTTTCCAGTTTGTTCAGTTTTTTACTTGCTGGATAGAGTGGCGACTTCCAAGCTCCTTACATGCTGGAGCAGACAGTTGCTTATCTTTATTTTTCTTTTTAAGTCTTTATTGAATTTGTTACAATATTGCTTCTTTTTTGTTTTTTTTTTTTTAGCGGTACGCGGGCCTCTCACTGTTGTGGCCTCTCCCGTTGCGGAGCACAGGCCCGGACGCGCAGGCTCAGCGGCCATGGCTCAGGGGCCAGCCGCTCCGCGGCATGTGGGATCTTCCCAGACCGGGGCACGAGCCCGTGTCCTCTGCATCGGCAGGTGGACTCTCAACCACTGCGCCACCAGGGAAGCCCCTCTTTTTTTTTTAAATGTTTTTTATGTTTTTGTTTTTTGGCCAGGAGGCATGTGGGAGCTTAGCTCCCCGACCAGGGATCAAACCCACACTCCCTGCATTGGAGGGTGAAGTCCCAACCATTGGACTGCCAGGGAAGTCCCTGCTTATCTTTTAAATTAGAAATAAACTGGAATTTGTCCTCATCACTTCTGCTTACACCCATGGCCCAGTCACAGAGCCAAATAAGCTGCAAGGGAGATTGGGAAGTGTAATCTCCGTCACGTTCATTTATAAAATATTTTTGGTTGCCTACTATATGCTGGACATTGTTCTAGGCACTGGGGATGTAGCAGTGAACAAAATAGACAAGGTTTTTTTCTGTTGAGGGGAGAGAGGGGTAAACATATGAATGAATGAATGAATGAATGCTAAATTAATTAATTAAATAGATGATTTGTCAGATGCTGATATATGTGATAGAAGGAAACCAAAGGCAGGGCAGGTGGGTAGGGAGTGTGGAGAGTAGAAATGTCAATTTAAAATAGAACAATTGGGGGGGCTTCCCTGGTGGCGCAGTGGTTGAGAGTCTGCCTGCCGATGCAGGGGACACGGGTTCGTGCCCCGGTCCGGGAAGATCCCACATGCCGCAGAGCAGCTGGGCCCGTGAGCCATGGCCGCTGAGCCTGCGCGTCCGGACCCTGTGCTCCGCAACGGGAGAGGCCACAACAGTGAGAGGCCCGCGTATCGCCAAAAAAAAAATAATAATAATAAATAAAGGACAAAAATAAAATAGAACAATTGGGGATGGCTCACTTAAAAGGTGACATTTCAGCACAGGCCTGATGGAGGTATGGGAGTGATTCAGGGCTATACTTGAGGTGAAGAATGTTCCAAGCAGAGGGAGCAGCTCAGAGGCTCTGAGCAGGGGTGCGGGGCTGCTGGCATAAGTGAGAAGCAGCAAGGGGGCCGTGTGGAACAGAGTGGGTGGTGGGGCTGAGGGTGAGGACTCATAAGAAATGAGGTGATTCCTTGGACTACACCGTGTAGATAATGATCAAAATCGTATCAATTTGTTTCAAAAGTAGTTATCGAAGACCTATTTTTCATTCATTTATTTATTCATTAAATAAATGCATTGTGCCTCTCTTACCTGCCAGGCCCTATTATATGCGTGGGCAGTATAATAATGGGTTAGATAAAGGCTTGCTGTAAATCAATAAAGAGAGATAAGGCCTTGCAGTGGTTAAGATTCCACACTCCCAGAAAAGGGAACCCTCTTGCACTGTTGGTGGGAATGTAAATTGGTACAGCCACTATTGAGAACAGTAGGAAGATTCCTTAAAAAACTAAAAATAGAACTACCATACGACCCAGCAATCCCACTGCTGGGCATATACCCTGAGAAAACCATAATTCAAAAAGAGACGTGTACCACAATGTTCATTGCAGCTCTATTTACAATAGCCAGGGTATGGAAGCAACCTAAGTGTCCATTGACAGATGAATGGATAAAGAAGATGTGGCACATATATACAGTGGAATATTACTCAGCCATAAAAGAAACAAAACTGAGTTATTTGTAGTGAGGTGGATGGACCTAGAGTCTGTCATACAGTGTGAAATAAGTCAGAGAGAGAAAAACAAATACCGTATGCTAACACATGTATATGGAATCTAAAAAAAAAAAATTGGTTCTGATGAACCTAGGGGCAGGACAGGAATAAAGACGCAGACGTAGAGAATGGACTTGAGGGCACAGGGAGGGGGAAGGGTGAACTGGGATGAAGTGAGAGAGTAACATTGACATCTATACACTACCAAATGTAAAATAGATAGCTAGTGGGAAGTAGCTGCATAGCACAGGGAGATCAGCTCAGTGCTTTGTGACCACTTAGAGGGGTGGGATAGGGAGGGTGGGAGGGAGGCTCAAGAGGGAGGGGATACGGGAATATATATATACATATAGCAATTCACTTTGTTATACAGCAGAAACTAACATTGTAAAGCAATTATACTCCAATAAAGATGTTAAAAAGAAAAAAGGGCTTCCCTAGTGGCACAGTGGTTGAGAGTCCGACTGCCGATGCAGGGGACACAGGTTCGTGCCCGGTCCGGGAAGATCCCACATGCCGTGGAGCAGCTAGGCCCGTGAGCCATGGCCACTGAGCCTGCACGTCCGGAGCCTGTGCTCCACAACGGGAGAGGCCACAAACAGAAAGAGGCCCGCGTACCTCAAAAAAAAAAAAAAAAAAGACTTCACACTCCCAATGCAGGGGGCCTGGATTCAATCCCTGGTCAGGGAACTAGATCCCACATGCATGCTGCAACCAAGAGTTCGCATGCCACAACTAAGGAGCCCACCAGCCACAACTAAGACCCAGCGCAACCAAATAAGTAATATAAATAAGATTCTCTCAGGTGATAAAGTTTATCTTTTAAAACTACGAAAGTTTATCCAGTGTGATAGGTAATCTTATGTGTCAACTTGACTGGGGCATGGGATGCCCAGGTATCTGGTTAAACATTATTTCTGGATGTGTCTGTGAGGGTGTTTCTCGGAGAGATTAGCATTTGGATCTGATTGAGGAAAGCCAATTGCCCCACTCAATATGAAATGGCATCCTCCAACCCCTGAGGCCTGGATACAGCAAAAATGTGGAAGAAGGGAGATTCTCTTTCTTTGCCTGACTGCCTATCTGGAACATCTGTCTTTTCCTGCCCTTGGACTGGGACTTACACTGTGGGCACTCCTAATTCTCAGGCCTTCCAATTTGGGCTAGAATCAAACCACCAGTTTTCCTGGGCCTCCAGCTTGCAGACAGTACATCATGATACTTCTCAGCCTCCAAAACTGTATGAGCTAATTCTTCATAATAAATCTCTTTATATAGAGCCTATCTATTCTATTTTTCTGGAGAACGCTGACTCATAAATCTGGAAATACAAAACCATCAGCAGAGTTCTATAGAAATACAGAATTCTGTAGAAATACAGAATCCCCATTGCGAGCACTTTCTCTAGACTCTTAGTTCCTTGAGGGTGGGAATTGTACCTTTATTGCTAAATTCATTCAACTAAACTTTTTTTTTCAAATAAAACACAAGTTACTAATGAAAATAGCAATTAAAGAATACAGTTATTGTTTATTTAGTGTGTAAGCAGTGCCAAGCACTAGTGAGCTGGTAATTGATTTATCTTAATGTATTTAATTATCATACCAACCTGGTAAGGAAGGTAGTATTATCCTTATTTCCAGATTAGAAAACTGGGATTTAGAAAGGACAAGTAATTGTTGTAAGGGCACACAGCTAATAAGTGGTAGGTCTAGCATTGGAAACTGAATCTACCTGACTCCAAGTCTTATCTTTTTTGCTACCGATACCCTCAATGTACAACATGGAGCTTTTCAAGGTCACTTATCAAATAAAGAGCTTTGTCTAGATGATCTTGGCCCAGTCCATGGAGCACTTGTTGAGTTCTTACTATATAACAGTGCTGAGCGCTAGGAATATGAGGTTGAAAGGCATGATGTTTCCCATAAGGAAAACAGGCAACTTAATAGACATTCCCTGCACTAAGGTGAGTGCTCTGAAAGACGTGAGCCCAGAGGAGATGCGGCACATCCTGGGATTCACTGACCTTCTGAAAGAGGTCAAATCTGACCTGAATCTTGGAGGATGAGTATAAGGTAGGCAGGTGAAAAATGGGGACAGTATTCTAGGGAGTCAAAACAGAATGAGAAAAGGCACACAATGTGAGGTGACAGGAAGGGGACCCTCCTTCTCCATTCCTGTGGCTTGTTCCCATATGGAGGGCAGTCCCCTATCCCTTCCTGCCCACTCTCTCACCCTTTACTTCTCCTCGGAGAACTGGAGAGTTCTGAAATTGGACTGAATGCTGAGGAGTAAATCTGAGAAGAATTGACAAAAAAGACTGGAACCTAGCAAAAAAAAGATATTCTACATCCAAAGACATAATGAAGAAACCACGAGACAGTAGAAGGGGTGCACTCAAAATACAATCAAATCCCATACCCCCTGGGGGGGGTGACCCACACACTGGAGAATAATTGTACCACAGAAGTTCTCCCACAGGAGTGAGAGTTCTGAGCCCCACATCAGGCTGGGGATCTGGCATCAGGAGGAGGAACCCCCAGAGCATTTGGCTCTGAAGGCCAGCGGGGCTTGATCGCAGGAGCCCCACAGGACTGGGGGAAACAGAGACTCCACTCTGGGAGGGTGCACACAAGGTCTCAGGTGCACCAGGCCCCAGAGCAGAAGCAGTGACTTCATAGGAGCCTGGGCCAGACCTACCTGCTGGTCTTGGAGGGACTCCTGGGGAGGGGGGGCGGGCGGCAGTGGCTCTCTCTGGGGTCATAAAAGCTGGTGGCAGACATTTGGGGGAGGATTCACCTATACCTGGAGGCAGACAAATTGCCTGGGTCATTAGCACCAGACCTGGCCCCACCCAACACCCTGTGAGCTCCAGTGCTAGGACATCTCAGGCCAAACAACCAACAGGGTGGGAACACAGCGCCACCCATCAGCAGGCAGGCTGCCTAAAACTTCCTTAGCCCACAGCCCCTCTACACCGCCCCCCTAGACACAGCCCTGCCCACCAGAGGGCCAAGCTCCAGCTCCACCCACCAGTGGGCAGGCACCAGCCCCTCCTACCAGGAAGCCTTGCACAAGCCTCTAGACCAGCCTCACCCACCAGGGGGCAGACACCAGAAGCAAGAAAACTACCATCTTTCAGCCTGGGGAACTGAGTCTGCAAACCCAGGTCAGAACACATCCTGGGACCACCTGGTTCCTGGCCCTTGGGTGACAAGAGGGGCATGTACTGCTGGGACACATAGGACATCCCCTACAGAGGGCCACTTCTTCAAGGTCAAGAAAAGTAACTAAGCTACTACATACACGAAAATACAAATAGAAATTTAAACAAAATGAGGCAGCAAAGAAGTGTGTTCCAGATGAAGGAACAAGATAAAACCCAGAAGAACATCTATGTGAAGTGGAGATAGGCAATCTACCCGAGAAAGGTAAGTCCTGAGCTACTTCAGGGGAGAAGATCCAGCACACGTGGGATAGTGTAGGAAGACGAAAGAGTGGGGCAGAAAGCAACCCTTTGGGGGGGTTCAAATATTTAAGAAGCTGGCAGACGAGGAAGACTCTGTGAAATAGGACAAAAAGCAATCAACAGAGATGTAGAAGGAGACTCATAAGAGACGTCAAAGAAGTAGAGAATTTCAAGAAGAATTGAATGAGAAATAGTGTCAAACACAGTAGAAAGGCCCAAGTAGACTTAGACTGGGAGTGTCTAGTGGCTTTGGCAATTTGGAGGTGATGTTCTTGAAAGCAGTTTGAGTTGAGTGGTCTGATCAGAAGCCAGGTGGCAGTGGGTTGAAGAAGTGAAGACCCCAATTATTGGGGCTATTTTCAAGATGACTGGCTGAGAGGTCAAGGGGAGGTCAAGAGAGACTTGCTCCTCAAAAGGTGAATCTTGATGTATTTATAGGCTGAGGGCAATGAGCTAATAGAAAGCAAGAGAGGAGATTTATAGAAGAAAGGGGAGTATGGATGGAACGAGATTTATCTCAGGGTGAAGGAGGTCATGAACAAAAAGCTGAGACGGGGGTAGGGAGGAGGGTGTGTGTGTGTGCAGACGGGGGTGGGGATTATCTTGAACAGGAGAAGAGATACCTTCTTCCCTGAGACCTGAAAAAGGGTGAAGCGTGTTTATAAATGAGATAAACATTGTGTTGATGTTTTGGGTGGAGACTGGAGGAGACGGAGGAAGCAGAAGTTCATGCTGGTGGCCTTCACCTTCTTGATGAAACAGGAGGCAAGGTCATGTGCTGAGAAAATGTTGGGGCTTGAGAATGGAGTGAAAGTTTAGCATGAACACCAGGCGGAATGGGAGAGGACACAGTAACTACGGAAATGGTGACCTACCCTGGAATTGGTGGGGTTAGAGAAGAAAGAAAAAGCCAGAGGCTCCTGCAAACTGGGTGAAAATGGAAAGAGCAAGGAACTCAGTGGTCTATGAAATACTAGTGGTGGCAATGAGGGCATGAAAGAGAAGTGGGCATCAGCAGATAGCAGTATTTTTCAATTACTCAGTTCTAACACAGTAACTAATATTTGAACAGCTCTCTACATTTCAGGAAATGCTTTTGCAGACCTATTTCATTTGTTTTCACAGCAGCACTATGAAGCATATGTTATTGTTTTCCTATTCTGCAGAAATGGAGAGTCACAGAAATAGTGACTTACTTGAGGTCAGAGGAGTAGTAAAGGCAGGACTTGAAACTAGATATTCGGTCCCCAGGCTTCACACAGATAGGATTTGATATTTAAAGACATTGGTGATCCAAGTCAGGAATAAAATATATGCCTTGGGTTGACTTTTCTAGGAGGAACGGTGAATCTTTTCTCCTCTACTTGTGATCCTAAGCACAGGGCAGCCAAATGGCTCACTATCAAGGTGACTCTTGGCTTTACTGGGCTGATTGACCCACACAGCCTACAGAGGTCCACACATGCCTTGTGTTAGTTCACATCTCTGTGCTTCTGTACTTGCTGCCCTTCTGCCTAACATATTCTCCCCGTGGTTGTCTCCTGGCTAACTCCTACCTCTTGCAAAACCCCCCAACCACCTTTCTCCCTGAAGGCTGAGCCAAGTGCCCTATTTTGTGCCCTTAATTGTACCCTGGGCTCTTCCTTTATTCCATGCCATTGAACTTGTTGCCTGTACACCTGTCTCCCTCACTAGACTAAGAGCACCTTGAAGCCAAGAACTGTGTCTTATGTCTCTTTGCAGCTCCATACAAAGTGCCCAGCACAGCCCTTGGTGCAAATAAGGGTCAGTCACCTGCAGATATGGAAAATATGACCCTTTGGCACAACTCTCAGTGGAAACCAACTAAGAGCACGAGTTAGGCCATCACGTGGTCAGTCTGAACACAGCCTCACCCTTCTTTGGCTGAGATGACAAGATGTGACAGAAGTATTGAGGGGCAGATCATTAGCAAGAGCTCTCCTTCCTTCCACTGAGACTTGTCTTCCTTTTCTCCTCTAATGGTCTAGCATTTCAGCAGATCCAGAAATTGACTACTTTCCCCCACCTCTACTACTACTACTGCTGGTCCCAGCCAACATCATCTCTTGCCTGGGTTATTGCAACAGCGTCTTGACTGGTCTCCCTGCTTTAACCTTCATGGGGTGCAGCCCATTTCCAGCACAGCGCCAGAGGGATCCTGTTACCATGTAGGTCAGATCATGTCCCTCCTCTGCTCAGCAGCCTCCAGTGGCTCTCAGTTCACCCAACGGGAAAGCCCAAGTCTTCTCAAATTCGTTCAGTGTCCCACGTGATCTGGCTCCTGTGAATGTTTTTCTTTTAAAATTTTATTTATTTATTTATTTAGGCTGTGCCGGGTCTTAGTTGTGACATGTGGGATCTTCCTTGCGGCATGTAGATTCTTTGTTGCGGGCCTGTAGGATCTTCGTTGCAGCATGGGGGATATTTTATTTTATTTTATTTTATTTTACTTTTGGCTGCGTTGGGTCTTCGTTGCTGCGCATGAGCTTTCTCTAGTTGCAGCAAGTGGGGTGCGTGGGCTTCTTATTGAAGTGTTTTCTCTTGTTGTGGAGCACAGGCTCTAGGCACATGGACTTCAGTAGTCATGGCACTTGGGCTCAGTAGCTGTGGCTCGCAGGCTCTAGAGCACAGGCTCAGTAGTTGTGGCGCATGGGCCTAGTTGCTCCGTAGCATGCGGGATCTTCCTGGACCAGGGCTTGAACCTGTGTCCTCTGCATTGGCAGGTGGATTCTTAACGACTGCGCCACCAGAGAAGTCCCAGGGGATCTTTTAGTTGCAGCATGTGGGCTTCTTAGTTGCAGCATATGGACTTCTTAGTTGCAGGATGTGGGATCTAGTTCCCCAACCAGGGAATCGAACCCCGGCCCCCTGTGTTGGGAGCGTGGAGTCTTACCCACTGGACCACCAGGGAAGTCCCTGGCCCCTGTGAACTTTTTGACTCCACCTTCTACTTAGCTACCTTGGTGTCCTCACTGTTTCTTACCCACCAGGTCCACTCACCCCAGGACCTTGCGTTGCCATTCCCTTGCCTGGAGTCCTCCACCAGATTTCATCATCACCCTCTCCTTTCTGCCCTTTGCTCTCTTACTCAGCTACGTCCCTCTTCATAAAACTTTTTATAAAGCTTTTATTTTTATTTTTGGCAGCACCACGTGGCTTGCAGGATTTTAGCTCCCCGACCAGGGATCATTGCGGCCCCCGGCAGTGGAAGCGCGGAGTCCTAACCACTGAACCTCCAGGGAAGTCCCTCCCTGCTTTATTTTTTACTTAGCACTAACACTGACTAGAATACTACGTGTCTTACTTACCGATCTTGTTTATTTTCTGTGTCCCCCAGTAGGACAGTGAATTAGGACCGCTTGGGTCATTTCTGTATCCCCTGTACCCTGAACGGTGTCTGGCACAGAGGATGCAAGGAATATTTGTTGAAGGAATGAGTTCTGATTCAAGGCTGACCTCTTATCTCCTGGTTAAAAATGGATGGTTCTCAAATTGTTTCATATGCATTAATTTGGTTTGTTTAATTAGAGTATATTCTTTTCAAAAGTAGAGACCTGGTTTACACTTTATGCCTGTTAATTAATGCAAAGTCGTGGCCCTCATAACTCAACTGCATCTGTCCTTTGTCCCATCCTCCCACTCTATGCCTGGGCCCATTCTCCTGCTCTGTGCCTGGATCCATCCTTTCGCCCAGCTGAGGCCTGGGTCAGCTCGTCCCTCCCAGACCACTGTGCTTTCCTTTTTTTTTTTTTCGGTAAGTGGGACTCTCACTGTTGTGGCCTCTCCCATTGCGGAGCACAGGCTCCGAACGCGCAGGCTCAGCGGCCATGGCTCACGGGCCCAGCCGCTCCGCGGCATGTGGGATCCTCCCGGACCGGGGCACGAACCCGTGTCCCCTGCATCGGCAGGCGGACTCCCAACCACTGCGCCACCAGGGAAGCCCCGTGCTTTCCTTTTAACACCCTCTACTCCTCCTGTTGCCTTGTCTCAGGAAAACCTCATCACTCCTGGAGAAAAATCTTCCTTTCCATCGCTTCTGCTGATTTAATCTTTGCTTTTTAATCAGATATGAGGAGGTGGGGGTGGGAGTGGGGAAGGTACTCAGACCATCATACATCATTGTATGGAAGAAAAAGCCTGACATTTTCATTGGCAAATAAATTCTGGAGCTCCGGGACTGGAAAGGACCTAAGAGGTCAGCTCATTCATCCTCACACCTCTGTGTCATTCTGTATTGAAAAACCGTCCTCCAAATGCAACTGTCTAATTTTTCTCTGACTGCACTCTGAGGAAGCTACTTCCCTGACCTCCTTCAATAAGATGTTTTAGTGTCTTAGTGAAAAACATGCAATTATTATTAAAGCACTTGCAGTGCAATAGAGTTATGGAATTGGAGCACAATAAACGTAAATGTACAAACATACGCTCAGCAAATGACTCTTTTCTTCTTCCTTCTTTCCTCTCCCCATCCCGCCCAGATGCATTCCATGTTTAATGAATCATCTAAGTCTTCATTATAAAATTTTCAAATCCAAGAGAACCTTTCAGCTTGATGATCCCCCTAAACTTTTTCAAAGACTGTCCCTAAATCATTCCCACCTGAACATAACTGCAGACGACTTAGCGGACAGACATCACAGTCTATGGAGACTGGCTTTGACTCCAGCTCCAAAACGAATCAGCAGTGTGAATTTGGGCACTTGACTTCTTACCATCTTTGTTTCCTCATCTGTAAAACGGGTGTAAAATTGCCAAGGTATGGAAGTGACCTAAGTGTCCATTAATGATAAATGGATAAAAAAAGATGTGAGAGATATATATATATATGTATATAATGGAATACTACTCAGCCATAAAAAAGAATGAAATTTTGTGATTTGCAGCAACATGGATGGACTTGGAGGGCATTATGCTAAGTGAAATAAGTCAGACAGAGAAAGACAAGTACTGTATGATATCATTTATATGCGGAATCTTAAAAATACAATGAACTAGTGAATATAACAAAAAAGAAGCAGACTCACATATATAGAGAACAAAGTAGTGGTTACCAGTGGGGAGAAGGAAAGGGGGAGGGACAATATAGGGTTAGAGGATTAAGAGGTACAAACTATTAGGTATAAAATAAACTACAACGATATATTGTAAACACAGAGAATATAGTAAATATTTTATAATAACTATAAATGGAGTATAACCTTTAAAAATTGTGACTCACTATATTGTACACCTGTAATTTATATAATATTAGACATTATTTATTTATTTTTGCTGTGCTGGGTCTTAGTGGTGGCATGCGGATTCTTCATTGCCATATGTGGGATCTTTTAGTTGTGGCATGCAGACTTTTAGTTGCAGCATGCATTCCCCAACCAGGGAATCAAACCCCGGCCCCCTGCATTGGGACTGTGGGGTCTTACTCACTGGACCTCCAGGGAAGTCCCCTGAAACTTAGTATGTGAATCCATGAAAATGATAATAATGATAATAGCTAATATTTAATATGTATTGCTCATTGAATATATGTCAGGCATTAAGAAGTACTTTACATATGTTAGTTCATTTAATAGTAAATCATGGAGTTGTTGCTTTCGTTATCATTATGATGATTGTTTTATTTTTATTTATTATTTATTTATTTATATCTTTTGGCCCCATGGCATGCAGGATCTTAGTTCTCAGACCAGGGATCAAACCCATGCCCCTTGCAGTGGAAGCACAGAGTCCCAACCACTGGACCACCAGAGAAGTCCCACGATGATCGTTTTAAAGGCCCATGAAGGAAGGTGACTGGTTTCTTTCTTCTTGAAGGATCTATTATTTGCTGTGAAAGTCAGTGAGATGCTTCTAAGACAGTGTGAGTGGTTGAAGTTCATGCAGCTAAAGAGGAAGGAAAAATGGGCTGAGAGAGGAATGATGGGAGGGGCAGTGAGTGAGTGGGGCCATTCTTGCTGCCTCGGTGCTGGGCCCTGGGTCGCAGCTCAGGCCTGAGCGGAGCAGGGCAGTGGCACCGGCTGGGGAGGTGTGGCATGGGAGGCGTGCAACTTTGGAGCAATGTCTCTCAGTTTCTGTGATTTGTGAGAACACATCTCTCCCGAAGTGAAAGTGGGAGGGAGAAGGGGTTGTGAACTTTCAATCTGCAAAAACCCACAGCAGGTCAAACTGACCCAACCAAGAAGAAGCTTGAGTAGAGCCTAACGATGGTGTTAATAGTCTTGTCAGAGTGCTCCCAAAACGTTTTCATTTAGCTCTCAGACAGTTTTATTTAATTGTAAGAAAAAAAAATGTAGAATGATTGTTTTCAAAAACATTAAAGAGGGCTTCCCTGGTGGCGCAGTGGTTGAGAGTCTGCCTGCCAATGCAGGGGACACGGGTTCGTGGCCCGGTCCGGGAAGATCCCACATGCCGCGGAGCGGCTGGGCCCGTGAGCCATGGCCGCTGAGCCTGCGCGTCCGGAGCCTGTGCTCCGCAACGGGAGAGGCCACAACAGTGAGAGGCCCACGTACCATAAAAAAACAAAAACAAAACCAAAAACAAAACATTAAAGAAAATTGAACAGGAGAAAATTTTGGAGTCACAAGTGTATTGCAATTCCTCATAAAAGAGAAAGCCTGTTACACATGATAGGTGTCTCTAGCAGCTGCATATCCAGATGATCCCTGACACAGAAGGATCTGAGATGTAATCATTTCTCATACTAAAAGGTGGAGATGGACCATTTAAAAATAATAATGCAATTCCTGTTACCAGTTCAGGTTCCCCAGCCTGAAACGTCTTTCCATAAATTGTGACGCTCTACTGAAACTTTCAATTTGTTTTAATAACATATTTTTAACTTGTGAAATATGTAGGTAGGTGCTTTCTGAGAGCATAGTTTTTTCTTTTTAATGAAGTATAGTTGATTACAATATTGTGCTAGCCTCAGGTGTACAGCAAAGTGATTTGGTTACACCTATATATGTATATATCTATATTCTTTTAAAAATTCTATTCCATTTTAATTTATTATAAGATATTAAATATAGTTCCCTGTGCTATACAGTAAATCCTTGTTGTTTATCTATTTTATATATAATATAATAGTGTGTATCTGTTAGAGTTTGCTTTCTATGTCTGTCAGTCTGTTTCTGTTTTGTAAATAAGTTCATTTGTACTATTTTTTAGACTCCACATATAAGTGATATCATGTAATATTTGTCTTTGTCTGGCTTACTTCACTTAGTATGATCATCTCTAGGTCCATCCATGTTGCTGCAAATGGCGTTATTTCATTCTTTTTTATGGCTCAGTAATATTCCATTGTATATGGATATACCACATCTTTTTATCCATTCCTCTGCAGATAAACATTTAGGTTGCTTCCATGTCTTGGCTATTGTAAATAGTGCCTCTATGAACTTTGGGGGGCATGTATCTTTTCAAATTAGAGTTTGTATCTTTTCAAATTAGAATTTTCATCTTTTCCAGATATATGCCCAAGAATGGGATTGCTGGGTCATATGGTAGCTCTATTTTTAGCTTTTTAAGCAACCTCCGTACTGTTCTCCATAGTGGCTGCACCAATTTACCTTTCCACCAACAGTCCAGGAGTGTCCCTTTTCTCCACACCCTCTCCAACATTATTTGTAGACTTTTTGATGATGGCCTTTCTGACCAAAGTGAGGTGGTATCTCATTGTAGTTTTGATTTGCATTTCACTGAGGACATTTGTGAATGGGTTCCTGAAATACTCAGAGAGGCAGTAGGGGGAACAGGATCAGTTCTGAGAAGGTCCCCTCCCACCTCAAGCTCCTGACTCTTTTATACCTTTGGCTCCTAAAGCCACAGCCAGGATTTTCTAACCTTAGACTCTCCCACCTGTTGTTTCCTCTTCCCCATTCTCTTGGTTGTTGGCTTCTTATCCTTTAAGTTCAGGATTAATTATCACCCCTCTACAGCCCTTTACTGACCAGTGTGGAGCCCCCGCTATGACTCCAGCTTACAGTGGGCTGGTTGTTCCATGGCCACATTAGCTTCTTTTATTTGTTCGTTTTCTTGTCAGTGGGATCACCTATGACTCTAAGGTCCACAAGGGCAGGTGGACAGGGTCATCCTGGCGCTAGCATCTAAATATTTATTTATTTATTTATTTATTTTGGCTGCACTGCGTCTTAGTTGCAGCATGCGGGATCTTCCTTGTGCCATGTGGCACGCGGGATCTTTAGTTGCGTCATGTGGGCTTGTTTAGTTGCGGCATGCAGACCTCTTAGTTGCAGCATGCATGTGGGATCTAGTTCCCCGACCAGGGATTGAACCCAGGCCCTCCTCATTGGGAGTGTGGAGTCTTACCCACTGGACCACCAGGGAAGTCCCCTGGCACTAGCGTCTAGCACAGTTACTCTCACCTAATATGAAGAAGCCCAACAAACATTGGTTGCGTGAGAGGAATGAAAGTTACTATTTCCTTTTCATTTATCACACACTCATGGAAAATGTACTAAGGCATGAGTCCTTTCTCAGCTGTGTCGTAAGATCTCTGTAGGAAATTCATGCAGCTTATTTAGCTGAGGCTGGGTGCCTTTCGACCTTGGGTTACTCGAGACGCAGAATAAGATTGTCATAATGTATTATTCAGGTTAATACAGTTTGATTTAAGGCTCATCTCCATTTGAGTAGTTGGTGACAGCTCTTCTTACTATTTAAAAGAGAAATGAAAATGCCTTCACCTTGGGCCCCCAGGATCTACAAAAGCAATATCTTATCCAGCATGGGAACCAAAAAACTACAGTCTCTTTCCTTTCCTTACAAAACCGTGAATAGTAAAGGTCAAATCTCAGGCTCTTAATAACAGCTGGATTAAAACCCACTGTCTGGGCTTCCCTGGTGGCGCAGTGGTTGAGAGTCCGCCTGCCGATGCAGGGGACACGGGTTCGTGCCCCGGTCTGGGAAGATCCCACATGCCGCGGAGCGGCTGGGCCAGTGAGCCATGGCCACTGAGCCTGCGCGTCCGGAGCCTGTGCTCCGCAACGGGAGAGGCCACAACAGTGAGAGGCCTGCATACCGCAAAAAACAAACAAACAAACAAAAAAACAAAAAAAAACCCACTGTCTGCTGGATACTGTGATAATAGTACAGTAGTACTTGCCATAATGATTCTCATTTTACTAATGATGAAAATGGGGCCCAGAGAAGTTAAATAACTTTCCCCAGGCTCCAAACTTAGCAAGTGGCAAGAGGCAGGATCCAAAGCCAGGTCTGTTCAACGCCATAACTCATATACTCAACCCTTCTACAAATGAAGAGTCCAATTGTGAAGATCATTGTCTGAGCCTGCACCACGAAGAACCTGGAATAAGCATCCTAGGAAACAAGAAGAGAAGGAGAGCTGGCCAGGATCCCTTCCTTGGGACACATCATCACAACACATACAAAAGATCTCTAAATGCAACAAGCAAAGGCAAGTCTGACATTTCCAAGTGATTAAGTATATGGAGGAGAGAAGAATAAGATGACAGTGGTAGGCAGAGCTGATTGGAAAGCCTTTCAAGAAGATGCATGTAGTTCAGTAGATTTTAACTAGAGAGAGAGGGATGGAGGAAGGAAGCATATGAGCAGGGCTTCCCTGGTGGTCACTCCTGGCTCCTTCAACACCATTAGCTGTATGGCCTTTGGGTTCCGGCTTGAAACAGAGCCAGGAAGGATAAGAAGGATGGCCAAGATATTGCATGTCTTCGCATAGTCACTATTGGCCTAGGGATTTGAGGCACCTACAAGTTGCTTTGAGATTCTTGAGGAACCGGGGTGGTGACTTTCAGGAAATAAGTTAATCTTTGTTTCCTCTCTGCTGTTGTGAATAAACAGTGTGACAAACGGACATGGGGCTGACATCAATAGTTCCAGGCACTTTCGCTGGAGTAGGACCCATGAGAGTACGGCTTCCAGTATGGCTGCACCAAATCTGAAGTCATTATAATTTACTTCCCTGGTGGCGCAATGGTTAAGAATCTGCCTGCCAATACAGGGGACATGGGTTCGAGCCCTGGTCTGGGAAGATCCCACATGCTGTGGAGCAGCTAAGCCCATGCATCACAACTACTGAGTCTGTGCTCTAGAGCCCGCGAGCCACAACTACTGAGCCCACATGCCACAACTACTGAAGCCTGTGCGCCTAGAGCCCGTACTCTGCAACAAGAGAAGCCACCGCAGTGAGAAGCCCATGCCCCGCAATGAAGAGTAGCCCCCGCTCTCCACAACTAGAGAAAGCCCATGCACAGCAATGAAGACCTAATGCAGCCAAAAATAAATAAATAAATAAATTAATTTTAAAAAAATAGAGAAAATTATAGGTTGAGTTCTAACAAAAGGAACATTTGTTCCTGCTGTTCAGGAGACCTCCTAATGCTCTATAGGTCCTTTCTAGAGGACAAAGCCTTCCTCCTCTCAAAAATGATACCACAAAGAAGATCTTGGCTTCATTTAGGAGGATTAACTCTTTAAAGGTTTGGAACAGTGGATTCTGCGTAATGATAAGACAAGGAAACAAAAAAATTTTGAGGCCTCCCTACAACCTCTCCCCCCTCCCCCAGGGTGGGTTCCCTGTGGATAAAAGTATGATTCATTTATTCTAATTTCTTCAAACTTCATTGACTCTGTTTGTGTTTATTCTTCTTGGACCATGCTGTGCTATTTAGTATGCATTTAAAGTGCATTTTAGTGGCTATTTAAGGAGGCATGGGGGCTTCCCCGGTGGTGCAGTGGTTAAGAATCCTCCTGCCAATGCAGGGGACAATGGGTTCAAGCCCTGGTCTAGGAAGATCCCACATGCCGCAAGGTAACTAAGCCCGTGCACCACAACTACTGAGCCCGTGTGCCACAAGTACTGAAGCCTGTGCGCCTAGAGCCCGTGCTCCTCAACAAGAGAAGCCACTGCAATGAGAAGCCCGCGCACCACAACGAAGAGTAGCCCCTGCTCGCCGCAACAAGAGAAAAGCTCAGGCACAGCAACGAAGACCCAACACAGCCAAAAATTAAATAAATAAAAATAAATAAAATAAAATAAAATATTAAAAAAATTTATAAAGGAGGCACTTGCTTATCGCCAGCATTTTATACGTGTATCTAATTAAGTTCAGGTTCTTGTGTTAATTATCATCCAGTTCTATAAAATTTATCAAGCTATCTGATTTTAATGCAATCCTACTGCAATCCTAGTGATTATATATTTGTTCAACTGATCAAAAAGAACACATTAAATACAGACATGTCAGGTGAATTGCTTGAATTCATCTAACCATTAGGTTTGATCATAAAATGTTTATTAGAGTGAGATATACAATTTTAGCTGGACTTCATATTTTTAGGGCCCCCACCATCAACTGTTATAAGCAGAATTTCACAATGTTTGTTAGTTTCAAATTCTGTCTTGACTGTGAATTACGTGTGTCTAAATTTGTTTTTAAAAATACAATACTAAATAAATAATACTAAGTTTCTTTTTTAAGAACTCTCTCTCTCTCTCAACATCAAGAATACCTTTTAAAAATGTCCTCTTCAGCTAGGATTTTAAACTTTCACAACGGGTATGTCAGAAAAGGTACTCATTCCTTTTTTCCCTCACAGAGCAGATGAGTCATCAGGCCTGAACACTCAAATTCTTGCCACGAAACCCACAAACGTCCCAGGGTCCATGTCCATTCTGTTCCCCTTCCCTCCTGTGACAGCAGAGGATCCTTCCTCCTCCCATCCTCAGCTACTGCCTTACTCGTCCCCTGAATCTCAGCCTCTCTAGCCTTCTCAGTAACCTCCATCTGGTCAATCTGTAGCTTCCTTTGGTACTTAAATATCCTCCAAATTACTCATATTTATAAAACACCCCCCACCTGACCCAATCCCCTACCATCCACTACTGGTTCTATTTTATCCCCAGATTTGGAGCTTTACTTCGTAAAGTGCATGTCCTCACCAACCTTTCGTTTTGTACCCACTGTAGTCGAGCTCCCACCCCCACCATCCTCCAGAGACTGGCGCAACGAGCTTACCTACGACCTCCCTGTTCTAGATGCTCCTCGGACCTTACTTTGCTTGTCTGCCGGGCAGCATTGTCACCACCGACTGTTCCCTCCGTTTTTTATTTGAGTTTTATTTTTTAGTCTTTTTTTAACATCTTTATTACAGTATAATTGCTTTACAATGGTGTGTCAGTTTCTGCTTTATAACAAAGTGAATCAGTTATACATATACATATGTCCCCATATCTCCTCCCTCTTGCGTCTCCCTCCCACCCTCCCTATCCCACCCTTCTAGGTGGTCACAAAGCACCGAGCTGATCTCCCTGTGCTATGCGGCTGCTTCCCACTAGCTATTTATTTTATGTTTGGTAGTGTATATATGTCCATGCCACTCTCTTACTTTGTCCCAGCTTACCCTTCCCCCTCCCCGTATCCTCAAGTCCATTCTCTAGTAGGTCTGCGTCTTTATTCCCACCTTGCCCTTAGGTTCTTCTGATGATTTTCTTTCTTTTCTTTTTCTTTTTTTTTAGATTCCATATATATGTGTGTGTTAGCATACGGTATTAGACATTTCTCCAAAGAAGATATACAGATTGCCAACAAACACATGAAAGAATGCTCAACATCATTAATCATTAGAGAAATGCAAATCAGAACTACAATGAGATATCATCTCACACCAGTCAGAATGGCCATCATCAAAAAAAATCTACAAACAATAAATGCTGGAGAGGGTGTGGAGAAAAGGGAACCCTCTTGCACTGTTGGTGGAAATGTAAATTGATACAGCCACTATGGAGAACTGTATGGAGGTTCCTTAAAAAACTAAAAATAGAGCTACCATACGACCCAGCAATCCCACTACTGGGCACATGCCCTGAGAAAACTATAATTCAAAAAGAGTCATGTACCACAATGTTCATTGCAGCTCTATTTACAATAGCCAGGACATGGAAGCAACCTAAGTGTCCATCGACAGATGAATGGATAAAGAAGATGTGGCACATATATACAATGGAATATTGCTCAGCCATAAAAAGAAACGAAATTGAGTTATTTGTAGTGAGGTGGATGGACCTAGAGAATGTCATACAGAGTGAAGTAAGTCAGAATGTCCTCTCCTTTGTGAAGCAGTCTCTTACCTTGGCTCCTACAAAGCAACATTCTCCTGGATAATCTCAGGTCTCTGGCTCCTTCCAAGTTCCTTTATTGGTTGCTCCCCTCCCCCTCCTCCCCTCCCCCTCCTTCTCCTCCTCCCCCTCTTTCTCCTCTTTCTCCTCCTCCGCCCCCTGCTCCCACTCCCATTCTTGCTTCTGCTTCTGCTTCTTCTTCTGCTTGTCCTTCAAATATCCTTTAGGATCCCGTCGTTGGCCCTTTTCTCACTCAGCACCCACTCTCTGGGCCATCTCTCTCATGGCTTTTGTTAACATCTATATGCTGTTTTCAAATCTATATCCCTCTGTCATCCTTTCATTCACACAGCAGGCAGCATATTTGTCATACACAGATCTTAACCTATCACTTCACTGAATACACTCATCAATGTGTTCCATTGCTTTTAGGATAAAATCAAAACTCTTTGCTGGTCAGAAAAGACCCCAGGATTTGGTCTTACCTTATACTCCAGCCTCAGTCTCTTTCCAGTGTCCTCCTGGAATTCTACATTCTGGCTGTGCTAGGCCACATTCACAGTTTCTAATGGTCCATGCTCTTTCAACTCTCAACCTTCCTCCATCCGGTTCTTTCTACTTGGAGCCCTCTGATGGCCCACCCACCTGTCACCTTCAGGTCTCTGGTTAAGTGCGGCATCCTTTTGGGAAAGCTGTCCTCACCTCCAGGCTAGGTTAGGTCCTACTGACTTCTGTTCTTTCCTGTAAAAATATTCACTATATCTTTATGACGTTCATGTTTAATTGTTCACTGCTATATCCCACCTCCTAGCCCAATGCCCAATATACATTAGGTGCTCACAACTAGTTGAATGAACAAATTTACCTAAATGATAATAGCATTATCTGAACATATTTGAGAATTTTCACATCCCTTCAGGAAGATGGGCCTTGTGTTCTCCCGTCTGCAAATCAACTGTGCTCCTAAACCCATCTGTTCATGCAAAACAACTAAGCACTTGTATAAAACTGGGGAGGAAAAGGTGGGAACACCAAAGGCAGCTGTGCTACTCTCCTGCTGTAGAAGACTTGGTGAGAGCTTAATTGAGAAGGTGTCTAACATGTGATTTAAGTAACTCCTGGCTTTCTTTCCCTTTAGTCTTGCTGGGTGGTTCGCACATATTCTCTGTAACCTACTTGGAGTATTATGATTAATAGCTGATGATGAAAACATTGTCCCTTAAATATTTAAAAAATATTTAAGATACCCTTAAATGTGGCTGTATTAACTCTTAGACCTAGATTTTTTCAAAAGAGGGGGAAACCCTGTGATTTCTAATGGAGAAACAGGATTAGATATGCAGACATTAACTTCATAGAAACACTTCTAGGACCACAGTAGTTTCACAGAGTTGAAAAAAAATCTTTTCATATACCTGCTTCTGGGTGAGTGACAAGTGATGGGATGGGGTCTTCCTGGAGCCCTGTGGGGATGTTGCTTCTGTCCAGATCTTGCCCTACTGATTTTTAGATTTTACCATTTTGTAAATATATTAGCCTGAATTTTTCCCTTTCTATAGCAGGACCCGAAATACTGGGAAATCTCAATCTAAGATAAACAAAATGTTTCATGAGAATCCAGAGATGACATTTAGTAAACCATCAGAATGGAGAGAGCCGCCCTGATCTCCAGCAGCACCAAGAAGGGTACGTAGTCCCACTGGGAAGGGACGTGTGCACAGGCACACGCTGGATTTTAATTGGAGGTTTTTTTTGGTGTATTTTGCTGTTGATCCTAAAATACATGGCTGGGAATGGAACAGTGGAGCTTTAAATGCAGTTAAATGGAACATAGCAGGGAGAGTGCATCATCACCTGGCTGGTTGAGCAGCAAGAGTTTCTAAAGACATGAGAGGGAGTAGATGACCTTTCAAGAGCCCTCTTGTCCAAAGATTTTATGATTCCATGCACGTCCTCTGTCTAGACACGAAGGGTGGGTGCTCCTGCCTGCTTTTCCTGCTATAACGTGGGGAGAAGTATAACTGCTCCACCTACAGTCAGATCCCAGAAACTGTTCAGCCTCAGCCAGAAAAAACAACAGAACAAAATAGGGGAGAAAAAACCTACTGGAAAGAACATAACTGCAGAGTCTATGACAAAGAAAATTCTCCCCAAATTATATTTACATTTAGTTCAGCCTTTAAAAGCAACTGTAACTTTCATATCTGTGTTTTTCACAGTTATCAACATTCATTCATATATTTAATGTCTATTATGTAAGACCATTTCATGAGAAAAGGAAGAGACTGAAGGTTTGACCCTTCCTTTGACAAGTGAGGAACACAGACCTGGACAGGTGAGTTAGCTGACCGTGGTTATTCAGTGACCCAAGCCAAGACCAAGGTGTTTGACTACCGATAAGACAGAGGTGTGAAGATTTCTCTACTTCTGAGACTGATCCAACACTGCAGAGCTGTCATCAAACATTATACCTCAAATTCGTCCTCCTTTCGCTCACAGGCCCTGGTCCTCACTCCTCTGTATCACAGACAACCTGGATGCACCTTGTCCCTCTTCTGGCCTCCTCACTTCCTTACCTCTGCCCTTATAAACTTCTTCCCAGTTCTATAAACTTGCCAGTTCTTACCAGGCTCAGGTCACACTAAAGACCTGCCCTGATGGCTCTTCTCCAGACACCACATGGCTCTGCTCGCTCTCTCTCTACATCCAGGTCTCTGCTCAAATGTCATCTCCTCAGAGAGGGCTTCCTCGACCACCTTCTCTAAAACAACACCCCATGAGTTCTTCATTCACTATTTTTATTAAAAAAACATCAATCAAATATCTTCTGAAACTTTATTTTGAAGTGTAATGCATATAATGAACGATGCAGGAACCACAAAGCACTCCTCAACCTTCTGGAACTCCAGTGCCTGCAACCAGACTGTCCCCGACATGGGGTCTTCCCTCCTTGACCCTACCTGACCTGCAGGACTTAATTGCTGAGAAACAGGAGGAGGAAGAGAGAAAACATTTCCTTAACCCTTTGATTCACGTATGGTCAGAACCCAGGGAACTGGTCTGTCTTGTTTCCAGTGGAAGGTACAACTCTGAGTGAGAAAAAAAGGAGCCGCTCTATCCTTGATGTGGGGACCATCTCTGATTCCTCTTTACTTCCCCTTTTGACTCCCTCAAGGCACTCAGCAAATGTCAGCTAATGAATAAATGAGAAATGTGTTGTTGGCTAAAAAGACAGTATTTAAGATTCTGCAGATTAAATATTTGTACCTAGTGCATAGTATGGTACCTAGTAGGGGTTCATTAATTACTGAAGACAATGACATTTCAACCATTTTATTAATTCATTCAGCAAAGTATGTATCAAACCTCAACCATGTCTTGGGCAATCTGTAAGAACACATGGTTTAATAAAAGGCTGATTTACACGTGATCTCTGCTTTGTAAGAATCTGAGTGGGGTCTAGAATAAGTAGGATACATATAACAATGACAGATAATTGAAAGCAGCAAGTGCTGATAGGACTGCCCGTCAAGGGTTTTGAGTTTGAAGAAGTTAGAGCAAAGCAAGGAAGCTCTTTTCCCCTTAAACTGGTTTCCTTGGATATCCTTTTTCATGCTTATCCCGGCAACCTCATGGCCTCGAACTTTCCTTCTTAATGGGTTAATGCCAAATCTCTTTGTTCTGATTTGTCTCTTGGTTTCCATCCTCCTCTCAGACATCATCTCTATTGAGATTCTGCCTGCACTGCAAACTCCATATATCAAAAACAGAAGTCATAATTCTCTGCCAATCTAACCTTGCCTTCTTGAAGATGGAAGGAAAAAAAAAAAACATGATACAGGGCAATGAGTTGGGAATTCATAGCATTCAGAGACAGGGAGGCATGGACAGAGACAGCAAAGATGACGACTCAATAAAAGTCTTTGGGGGGCTTCCCTGGTTGCACAGTGGTTAAGAATCTGCCTGCCAATGCAGGGGACATGGGTTAGAGCCCTGGTCTGGGAAGATCCCACATGCCACGGAGCAACTAAGCCAATGTGCCACAACTCCTGAGCCCACATGCCACAACTACTGAAGCCCATGCGCCTAGAACCCATGCTCTGAAACAAGAGAAGCCACCATGATGAGAAGTCTGCGCACCACAACGAAGAGTAGCCCCAGATCGCCGCAACTAGAGAAAGCTCGCGCACGGCAACAAAGACCCAACGCAGCCAAAAATTAAATAAATAAATAAATATTTTAAAAAGTCCTTGGGTTTTTTAAAAACATATTTAGTGGAGTATAATTGCTTCACAATGTTAGTTTCTGCTGTATAACAAAGTGAATCAGCTATATGTATACATATATCCCCATATCCCCTTCCTCTTGAGCCTCCCTCCCACCCTCCCTATCCCACCCCTCTAGGTCGTCATAAAGCAACGAGCTGATCTCCCTGTGCTATGCGGCTGCTTCCCACTACGTATCTATTTTACATTTGGTAGTGTATATATGTCAATGCTACTCTCTCACTTCGTCCCAGCTTACCCTTCTCACTCCCCCTGTCCTCAAGTCCATTCTCTACATCTGTGTCTTTATTCTTGTCCTGCCCTTAGGTTCATCAGGACCATTTTTTTTTTAGATTCCATATATATGTGTTAGCACACGGTATTTGTTTTTCTCTTTCGGACTTACTTCACTCTGTAAGACAGGGTCTAGGTCCATCCACCTTACTACAAATAACTCAGTTTCCTTTCTTTTTATGGCTGAGTAATATTTCATTGTATATATGTGCCCCATCTTCTTTATCCATTTATCTGTTGATGGACACTTAGGTTGCTTCCATGTCCTGGCTATTGTAAATAGAGCTGCAATGAACATTGTGGTACATGTCTCTTTTTGAATTATGGTTTTCTCTGGGTATATGACCAGTAGTGGTATTGCTGGGTCATATGGTAGTTCTTTTCTTAGTTTTTTATGGAACCTCCATACCATTCTCCATAGTGACTGTACCAATTTACATTCCCACCAACAATCCAGGAGGGTTACATTTTCTCCACACCCTCTCCAGCATTTATTGCTTGTAGATTTTTTGATGATGGCCATTCTGACCAGTGTGAGGTGATATCTCATTGTGGTTATGATTTGCATTTCTCTAATGATTAGTGATGTTGAGCATCCTTTCACGTGTTTGTTGGCAATCTGTATATTTTCTTTGAAGAAATGTCTATTTAGGACTTTGGCCCATTTTTGGACTGGGTTGTTTGTTTTTCTGATATTGAGCTGCACGAGCTGCTTATAAATTTTGGAGATTAATCCTTTGTCAGTTTCTTCATTTGCAAATATTTTCTCCCAATCTGAGGGTTGTCTTTTCGTCTTGTTTATGGTTTCCTTTGTTGTGCAAAATCTTTTAAGTTTCATTAGCTCCCATTTATTTTTGTTTTTATTTCCATTTCTCTAGGAGGTGGGTCAAAAAGGATCTTGCTGTGATTTATGTCATAGATTGTTCTGCCTATGTTTTCCTCTAAGAGTTTTATAATGTCTGGCCTTACATTTAGGTCTTTAATCCATTTTGAGTTTATTTCTGTGTATGGTGTTAGGGAGTATTCTAATTCATTCTTTTACATGTAGCTCTCCAGTTTTCCCAGCACCACTTATTGAAGGGGCTGTCTTGTCTCCATTGTATATTCTTGCCTACTTTATCAAAGATAAGGTGACCATATGTGCATGGGTTTATCTCTGGGTTTTCTATCCTGTTCCATTAATCTATCTTTCTGTTTTAGTGCCAGTACCATATTGTCTTGATTACTGTAGCTTTGTAGTATAGTCTGAAGTCAGGGAACTTGATTCCTCCAGCTCTGTTTTTCGTTCTCAAGATTGCTTTGGCTATTCAGGGTCTTCTGTGTTTCCATACAAATTGTGAAATTTTTTGTTCTAGTTCTGTGAAAAATGCCAGTGGTAGTTTGATAGGGATTGCACTGAATCTGTAGATTGCTTTGGGCAGTATAGTCATTTTCACAATGTTGATTCTTCCAATCCAAGAACATAGTATATCTCTCCATCTGTTTGTATCATCTTTAATTTCTTTCATCAATGTCTTATAGTTTTCTGCATATAGGTCTTTTGTCTCCTTAAGTAGGTTTATTCCTAGATATTTTATTCTTTTTGTTGCAATGGTACATGGGAGCGTTTCCTTAATTTCTCTTTGAGATTTTTCATCATTAGTGTATAGGAAAGCAAGAGATTTCTGTGCATAAATTTTGTATACTGCTACTTTTCCACATGCATTGAGTAGCTCAAGTAGTTTTCTGGTAGCATCTTTAGAATTCTCTATGTATAGTATCATGTCATCTGCAAACAGTGACAGTTTTACTTCTTTTCTTATTTGGATTCCTTTTATTTCTTTTTCTTCTCTGATTGCTGTGGCTAAAACTTCCAGTGGTGAGAGTGGGCAACCTTGTCTTGTACCTGATCTTAGAGGAAATGCTTTCAGTTTTTCAGCTTTGAGAATGATGTTTGCTGTCGGTTTGTCTTATATGGCTTTTATTACGTTGAGGTAGGTTTCCTCTATGCCTACTTTCTGGAGAGTTTTTTTTTTTTTTATCATAAATGGGTGTTGAATTTTGTCAAAAGCTTTTTCTGCATCTATTGAGATTATCATCAGTTTTTATCCTTCAATTTGTTAAAATGGTGTAGCACATTGATTGATATGCATATATTGAAGAATCCTTGCATTCCTGGGATAAACCCCACTTGATCATGGTGTACAATCCTCTTAATGTGCTATTGGATTCTGTTTGCAAGTATTTTGTTGAGGATTTTTGCATCTATGTTCATCAGTGATATTGGCCTGTAGTTTTCTTTTTTTGTGACCTCTTTGTCTGGTTTTGGTATCAGGGTGATGGTGGCCTTGTAGAATGAGTTTGGGAATGCTCCTCCCTCTGCTACATTTTGTAAGAGTTTGAGAAGGATAGGTGTTAGCTCTTCTCTAAATGTTTGATAGAATTTGCCTGTGAATCCATCTGGTCCTGGGCTTTTGTTTATTGGAAGATTTTTAATCACAGTTTCAATTTCAATGCTTGTGATTGGTCTGTTCATTTTTCTATTTTTTCCTGGTTCAGCCTTGGAAGGTTGTGCTTTTCTAAGAATTTGTCCATTTGTTCCTGGTTGTCCATTTTATTGGCATATAGTTGCTTGTAGTAATCTCTCATGAACCTTTGTATTTTTGCAGTGTCAGTTGTTACTTCTTTTCCATTTCTAATTCTGTTGATTTGAGTCTTCTCCCTTTTTTTCTTGATGAGTCTGGCTAATGGTTTATCAATTGTGTTTATCTTCTCAGAGAACCACCTTTTAGTTTTATGGATCTTTGCTGTTGTTTCCTTCATTTCTTTTTCATTTATTTCTGATCTGATCTTTATGATTTCTTTCCTTCTGCTTTGTTTTTTTTTTTTGTTGTTGTTGTTCTTCTTTCTCTAATTGCTTTAGATATAAAGTTAGACCATTTATTTGAGATTTTTCTTGTTTCTTAAGGTAGGGTTTTATTGCTATAAATTCCCTCTTAGATCTGCTTTTGCTGTCTCTATAGGTTTCCGGTCATCATGTTTTCATTGTCATTTGTTTCTAGGTATTTTTTAATTTCCTCTTTGATTTCTTCCGTGATCTCTTGGTTATTTAGTAGCGTATTGTTTCACCTCCATGTGTTTGTATTTTTTAGTTTTTTTCCTGTAATTGATATCTAGTCTCATAGCGTTGAGGTCAGAAAAGATACTTGATATGATTTCAATTTTCTTAAATTTACCGAGGCTTGATTTGTGACCCAAGATATAATCTATCCTGGAGCATGTTCCCTGAGCACTTGAGAAGGAAGCATTTTCTGCTGTTTTGGGATGGAATGTCCTATAAATATCAATTAAGTCCATCTTATCTAATGTGTCATTTAAAGCTTGTGTTTCCTTATTTATTTTCATTTTGGATGATTTGTCCATTGGTGAAAGGGGTGTGTTAAAGTCCCCTACTATGATTGTGTTACTGCTGATTGCCCCTTTTATGGCTGTTAGCATTTGCCTCATACATTGAGGTGCTCCTATACTGCATGCATAAATATTTACAATTGTTATATCTTCTTCTTGCATTGATCCCTTGATCATTATGTAGTGTCCTTGTCTCTTGTAATAGTCTTTATTTTAAAGTCTGTTTTGTCTGATATGAGAATTGCTACTCCAGCTTTCTTTTGATTTCCATTTGCATGGAATATCTTTTTCCATCCCCTCACTTTGTCTGTATGCGTCCCTAGGTCTGAAGTGGGTCTCTTGTAGGCAGCATATATATGGGTCTTGTTTTTGTATCTATTCAGCCAGTCTATGTCTTTTGATTGGAGCATTTAATCCATTTACATTTAGGAGAGTTATCGATATGTATGTTCCTATTACCATTTTCTTAATTGTTTTGTGTTCGTTATTGTAGGTCTCTTCCTTCTCTTGTGTTTCCTGCCTAGAGAAGTTCCTTTAGCATTTGTTGTAAAGCTGGTTTGGTGGTGCTGAATTCTCTTAGCTTTTGCTTGTCTGTAAAGGTTTTAATTTCTCCGTCAAATCTGAATGAGATCCTTGCTGGGTAGAGTAGTCTTGGTTGTAGGTTTTTCCTTTTCATCACTTTAAATATGTCCTGCCACTCCCTTCTGGCTTGCAGAGTGTCTGCTGAAAGATCAGCTGTTAACCTTATGGGGATTCCCTTGTATGTTATTTGTTGCTTTTCCCTTGCTGCTTTTAATATATTTTCTTTGTATTTAATTTTTGATAGTTTGATATGTGTCTTGGCATGTTTCTCCTTGGATTTATGCTGTATGGAACTGTCTGTGCTTCCTGGACTTGATTGACTATTTCCTTTCCCATGTCAAGGAAGTTTTCAACTATAGTCTCTTCAAATATTTTCTCAGGCACTTTCTTTTTTTCTTCTTCTCTGGGACCCCTATAATTTGAATGTTGGTGCGTTTAATGTCCCAGAGGTCTCTGAGACTGTCCTCAATTCTTTTCATTCTTTTTTCTTTATTCTGCTGTGCAGCAGTTATTTCCACTATTATATCTTTCAGGTCATTTATCCGTTCTCCTGCCTCAGTTATTCTGCTATTGGTTCCTTCTAGAAAATTTTTCATTTCAATTATTGTGTTGTTCATCATTGTTTGTTTGCTCTTTAGTTCTTCTAGGTCTTTGTTAAATGTTTCTTGTATTTTCTGTATTCTATCTCCAAGATTTTGGATTATCTTTACTAACATTATTCTGAATTCTTTTTCAGGTAGACTGCCTATTACCTCTTCATTTGTTTGGTCTGGTGGGTTTTTACCTTGCTCATTCATCTACTGCATATTTCTCTGTCTTCTCATTTTGTTTACCTCACTGTGTTTGGGGTCTCCTTTTCGCAGGCTGCAAGTTTGTAGCTCCCATTGTTTTTGTTGTATGCCCCCAGTGGTTGAGGTTGGTTCAGTGGCTTGTGTAGGCTTCCTGGTGGAGGGTACTGGTGCTTGTGTTCTGCTGGGTGGGACTGGATCTTGTCTTTCTGGTTGGCAGGGCCATGTCTGGTGGTGTGTTTGTGAACTTAGTATGATTTTAGGCAGCCTCTCTGCTAATGGGTGTGGTGGTGTTCCTGTCTTGCTAGCTGTTTGGCATGGGGCATCCAGCACTGGAGCCTGCTGGCCGTCCGGTGGAGCTGAGTTTTAGTTTTGAGATGGAGATCTCTGGGAGAGCTCTTGTTGATTGATACTACATGGGGCTGGTGGGTTTCTGGTGGTCCAATGTCCTGGACTCGGCTCTCCCACCTTGGAAGCTCAGGCCTGACACCAGGCCAGAGCACCAAGACCCTGTCAGCCACACAGCTAAGAAGAAAAGGAAGAAAAATAATAATAAAATAAAGTAGATAAAATAAAAAAATTTTAAATTAAAGAAAAAAAGAAGAGAGCAGCCAAACCGATAAACAAATCCACCAATGCTAACAAGCATTAAAAACTAAGATAAACATAAAAATCAGAAACAAGTTAGTTGCAGACAGCAAACCCCAAGTCTACAGTTGCTCCCCAAATCCACTGCCTCAAATTTGGGAACATTCGTTGTCTATTCAGGTATTCCACAGATGCAGGTTTTATCTAGTTGATTGTGGGGATGTAATCTGCTGCTCCTAAGGCTGCTGAGAGAAATTTCTCTTTCTCTTCTTTGTTCACACAGCTCCTGGGGTTTAGCTTTTGTTTTGGCCCCACCTCTGCGTGTAGGTCACCCTCAGGCATCTGTTTCCCGTCCAGACAGGAGGGGGTTAAAGCAGTGGCTGATCGGGGGGCTCTTGCTCTCTCAGGCCAGAGAGAGGGAGGGGTACGGTAGTCATAATTGGAATGCAGCGCAAGCCTGCAGTGTCAGAGGCCAGCCTGACTGTGCAACAGCCTGAAGCGCGCCGTGTATTCTCCTGGGGAGTTGTCCCTGGATCCTGGGACCCTGGCAGTGGCATGCTTCACAGGCTCCTGGGGGGGGGCGTGTGCGTGTGCGTGTGCGTGTGTGTGTGTGTGTGTGTGTGTGTGTGTGTGTGTAGTGACCTGTACTTGCACACAGGATTCTTGGTGGCAGCAGCAGCAGCGTTAGTGGTTCATGCCTGTCTCTGGGGTCTGTGCTGATAGCCATGGCTCATACCCCTCTCTGGCGCTTGCTTAGGTGGTGCTCTGCCTTCTGTGGGCACACAGTGCAGGAACCCCCTCTCCTCATGCACCCCGAAACGATGGTCTCTTGCCTCTTCAGCAGGTCCAGACGTTTTCCCAGACTCCCTCTCGGGTAGCTGTGGTACACTACCCCTCTTCAGGCTGTCTTCACACAGCCAACCCCCGTCCTCTCCCTGGGATCTGACCTCCAAAGCCTGAGCCTCAGCTCCCAGCCCCCACCTGCCCCGGTGGGTGAGCAGACAAGCCTCTCGGGCTGGTGAGTGCTGGTCGGCACTGATCCTCTGTGCAGGCATCTCTCCGCTTTGCCCCTGCAGCCCTGCTGCTGCACTCTCCTCTGTGGCTCTGAAGCTTCCCCCCTTCACCTCCCCCCATCTCCGCCAGTGAAGGGGCTTCATAGTGTGTGGAAACTTTTCCTCCTTCACAGCTCCCTCCCAGAGGTGCAGGTCCCATCCCTATTCTTTTGTCTGTTTTTTTTTTCTTTTGCCCTACCCAGGTACATGGGGATTTTCTTGCCTTTTGGGAAGTCTGAGGTCTTCTGCCAGCGTTCAGCAGGTGTTCTGTAGGAGTTGTTCCACATGTAGATGTAGTTTTGATGTATTTGTGGGGAGGAAGATGATCTCCACGTCTTACTCCTTTGCCATCTTGAAGGTCCCCCCAAGCCTTTGGGTTTTTCAAATGTTCTCTGTACTGCCTCCATCCATTTCCCAATTCCTACCATAACAGTGGAAAATGTAATCGTGATTTTCTCTTTCTATAACTATAGAAGGTCTGAATGTTGAGGGGGAAAGTTTTTCACTTGATATTCCTGTGGGAAGGAATTTAGGTCCTCACTTCCATAAATATTGTGAATTCCTCTAATGGAGAACAGGACGATGTGGTGGTACCAAAAAAATGGTCAGACTACTTAACATAATACTGCTTAATAAGAATAGAACTTAAAAAAGGAGGGAGGACAGAGACTAGTTTGATTACTACTAAGACCTTTGAGGAAGCTTCCCTCACCCCATAACTTATATCCTTTCTTTTCTTTAGCTACACAGTATTAAGAATCTAAGGAAACTTTAACACTCATAATTGAAGTTATGGAACTAAGAGCACTAAGACATCCAGTGCATGGATAACTTGAAATACTTTTGAGCTCATTCATCCCTTCAATACCTTTACTGGGACCCTCAAAAAGAGGGAAATAAATTATACGGTAATGGGAAAATGGCTAGCTGGTCAAGCAATTGGTTACCCTGTCCTCCCAGGGACATAGTTGGACACATTTCCCAGAATCTCTTCCAGTTAGACAGGCCATACAACTAAGTTTTGTCCAAAGGAACATGGGCAAGGGATATGTACAACTATCCTGGCCTGACCCATACAAATTTTCCACATGCACTTTCCCCTCTTCCCCTACAGGCTCCTTCAACAGAGAAGACGCTGTAAACTGGGAGAACGGCAGAGCTCTCAGGTTAAAGGAGCCTGGGTCTCAGATGACTGTGAAAAACTGTCCACTGACCTGAAACATCCACACTGGACTTTACATGAGAGAGAAATAACCTTGGAAAAGTTACACAACTGGGTCCCATTGTCCTTATGTCAAGGACTTTCAACAATGCCTGATCAAGAGTAAAAGCTCAATGAATATTAGCTTTCATTTTTATGGGAAACAAAGTTTACTTCTTCATTTCCTTCTTTCTCTTGGGCAGAGTGGAGCACAGGGACCACGGGGATTAGTGAAAAGCACTTAGCTGCACTGAACCAGTTACAAAATACTAACTGGTATACTGGTATGTTTTAGTAAAGCAACACTGTAACAGGAACTCAAACAGAAACAACATTTTCTTCTGGATTCCAAGCATTAACTTTTAGGACTGGTCTCTTGCTAAAACACTCAAATCTAATAAAAGATGTAAAATATAAAAAGACAGTGATACTCCCTTCTCTCTTTCTCCCCTTGATATCAAACATTTGGAGATATTCTAAAAGTTCTGACAACCCACATCATTTCTATGGTTTCAGATTGACATAAAATTTGTAAAGAATACTTTGTGCTGTTACATTACTTAACTGATACACTTTAATAATAGCCATACTCAACTTTTATTGATTTTACATAAACAGCTTAGAGAATGCCTTTGGAAACCATGTTTTCCCAACATATTTATGTTACAACACATGACATTTCTTTATGAAAGTATTTGTTAAATCTTTTTGCAGAGGGAGTGGGGAAAAATGAAGGAGGAGGAGGGGAAATAAGATTTCAAAACTAGTCTTCAGTGATAGGCCTAAATATTTGGCAATTATTTCCTTTTATAGAAGATCACAGGATTGTAACTTTGAAACATACCAAAAGTGCAGTGCATCAATTTAAGTAAAAAACCAGTGGTGTCTAGTATATTCTTTGGGCATCAAATTTCCCTTTCTAAATATAATCAGGGTCATATAATTTTACACTTATTAAATAATGGTTGAAAACAATAACCATCAAAATCTTTAAATAATCCCAGATCTGGATTAAATCATGGTAGTATTAATATTTTCTAAAATTCCTATTTATTTGTTCATCAGTAAAACGTAACAGTTGACAATGTCTCCAGAGAATAAGTTTTCTATGTGTAGGAAGACAATCATCTTATAACACCTGCTACTAATCAGGTCACTGAGCTACTAATACATTATATCACGATATTTTTTCACACTGATTTTTCCACTTCAACAAAGTACAAGTAGTTGTTATCATACCAATTCTGAGTACTTAATCATTCCTGAAACAAGGAACCATCTTCATATTAGTACTTCTTTGTTATGGTGTTTAGTCTTGATACCATCAAGCACAATGAATTTTACTTAATGAATATGGATGAATTAAGGCAAAAGGACATAACCTAGTCCCCTCAATAATTTATCCTCTACCTTTTAAAAAACTGTTGTTGAGGCTATACAAATTACAGACCTACTGGCTGGAAAGACACAGCTTCTCCCTTAGACCAACATTCAGTATTTTGAGCACGATGTTAAAGTCATGGTGTTCACGGCATGTTCCCTTGTTCTACCATTATGGTCGTTCCTCACCTGTACCCACAATACTGATTTTCAAATGATACTGTTCACTTGCTATGTGTCCTGGCTGGAGATTATTTTCCTTGATTAAAAACATTTAATAATTGGGCAATAATCTAATCAGTTTTTTTAAACTCTCCATTGAATAATTTTTCATTTTTACAACCACTTACTGCATGGCTGTTGCGGTTTTCTTCTGTCATCTTCTTCACATAATTAAGTGGTCCGTTCCCTTCAAAGGAGGAGGGATTTTTGAATGAGCCTCCAATTCTATCCCACAATGTGAAATACTGTCCATAGTTATAGTCAAAGAGCATGTGGTGGTCTGTATGATGAGCTGAGCCATTAATAAATGGCCTGAAGATATGGGGAACACGAAAATCACCATCATGAATAGAAATTGTCCAGATATTGACCAAGACGTACAAACCTAAATAAACTACCTTGTGTAATGGGAAGATAAACGGGTATATGTGGTAAGGTAGACCCTGAAGGAAGCCATCCAGAGGATGAAAAGCATGACTTGCAAATGGAGTTGGAATCTTCCAGATATGATGAGGTTTGTGTAAGTGCTACAGAAGAAAAGAAGACCACATTAATGCCACAGACTTTACCCAGTGCAACAATTGACTTAGCTTTTCATGCTCATGGTGTGAGAAATGACCTAACTAAAAAAGTCCCGTTGAATTTAGCAAATTACTTTATAAAATTCCCTCCCCTTCTTTACCCCAAGACAGTAAGATTTTAACACAGCCCCTCCAGACCCATAAAGAAGGATACAAACAAAATGTACCTTGTACCTGTCATGACTAAGGCTACTTAGGTATTTAATAAGTTAGGGGAAATTCTTGAAAATAGAGACAGGATTTATAATTATACATTGCTGAAATGTGCATTTTCTCTCTTCCCCTACAAATGACCCGACCTTATTACCTTATACACAAGTCTATGATGAAGGCCTCTGTGAATCCAGTAGATCAGCATGTCAGTGAAAAAGAGAAAGGACAGTACACTAGCGATGAATTGAAGCCAGCCTACAAGACACAACAGGAGACGGCAGAATCAAGATTCAGCGCCCAGGAGCAGAGCTTACTTTTGACATGTCCATCTAAGAAGACGAAATTTGATCCTAGACATAAACCCTGTAAACTATCTGCTCTGGTTAATTCAGTACATCACAACCTCCATCTCCCTTGACTCTCTGGGATCTGCTCAGTTCCCTCTCATAAAAACTTGAAGCGTCCCACCTACAATATTTCTTCATTAAACTATGAGGATATTTATGAAACAGAAAGAGTAAACCCCTATGGCATCTTTATCATTTAAATGCTGGAGAATAATGCTATTTATTTTTTCTTCATATTAATCATCATAAAACATATCTTTACATATTAACTCCCCTGCTTAGAATTTTATTTTCCCTTGAAATGCTGTAAGCCTAGCATTTACTCCATAACCCAACCCCTTCTGATCTTTCCAACCTCATATGCTCGTGTACTAACCAGGCTGGTTCACTCAATATCCTCCCAACATCTTCAAAGTCTTACCTCTATACTTTTACTCAAACCATCTAGAATGCCCTCTCTCCTTTTATTTTTATTCATATTTTGATCCACTTTCCAAGGCTGAGCTAATTCAGCACACTGGTGTGTAATTTTTGTTCCCTCCTTTAAATAACAAACCTCTTACTTGCTGACACCAGCAAGCTTGGATTCCAGTCCCAGATCCACCACTTATTTGTTAAGTGAGCTTGGCAAGTTACTGAAATTCTCTGTACACTTAATTTACTCACCTATAAAAGGAGCATCGTAATAGTGCCTACCTCATAGAGTTAATAGAATAAAATGGATTGGTAACACGTGAAAAGCTTAGAACTGAAGCTGGTACATATCAAAAATAAACGTTAACTATGATTCTTACTTTCTAATACTAGATACTAGAAATGTATCTTGATGAAATAATTCCAGAATTTCACAAAATTTTAGTTTAGTCACTGTAGTACTGTTTATAATAGAAAACCAAGAACAACCTAAAGGTCTAAAAATTACGGATCATTTAAATAAACTATGGATATCTATACAATGCAATACTATAAATATATACTGTATAACGTCAATATTTATTGACATGAAAATATGGGCATAAACACTGCTAAGAGAAAAAAATCAGAGTTCAAACCAGTATGCATAGTAAGGGTTTCAATTCTGTAATGTAAATAATGAAGTACTACAGGCATAGAAAAGAGAAAGAATATACATCAAAAGAGTTACAGTTTCCAGGTAGCAGAATGATGGATTTTTTTAAAAAATCGGTGTTTTCTGATTTTTTATAAATATCATGTACTACTTGAGCTTTTTTTTCAGATGTTTGAATTCAATAAAGATAACAGGAAACAAATTCAAGGCTCTAGCTCTGATCATGCCAATCTTCCCCTGGGCACAATTTCATCTACAACAAAGACTTTAAAGAAGCAGATTTGGTTCTTTAGAGAAACCCATCTGTTCCAGACATTTACACCATACACTCACCGTCTGGAAACTCCTCTATGCTGTCATACAGTTTGCTGTAACCTCTCACCTCTAGCAGGAACACTGAGACCGTGGGGAGGCTTATCCATGGCATTGACTGGACAGAATGCATAATCTCTCGATAGACTTGGTTCTGAAAATGAAGTTTCCAATACTTACAAACCATAAAATCTATGGTAAACAAAACTAGCATAAAATTGTTCTGGATTGGATTTTTAAAATCTCTTTTATATGAAGGAGTTTACCTCCAAATTGCTTCTACTGAAGTGTTACTATGTGGGCGTGGGTGTGTAAGAAAAACATTTCTTTTGTATGAAGCAAATGCAACAAATATTTTAAATTCTGAAACTTTTTTTCCTTCCCACAAAATCTCTATTCCAAAGTTCTATTTACAGAATAATCAGTTCTTTCATAATTAACTTTCATACTCAACCCTCTCTATTTTTTTTCAGTCCTTGTAGTGACTGACAAATACAAATAACTGAAATAGAAAAGTGATTGTAAACAAGTCTGAATTTACTGAGTTTGGATTATCTGGTCAAAAAATATATACATAGTAAAAGCATATTTCAGTTTGTGAAAGTCAAAACAATTACACAAATGTATACATTTATTTATTCATCACTATCAGCAAAGAAATTCTCATCTATGTATCTAGCAAGACCAGGCTTACAGTTAAAAAAAAAAAGAAAAAAAAAGTAGGGGCTTCCCTGGTGGCGCAGTGGTTAAGAATCTGCCTGCCAATGCAGGGGACACGGGTTCGAGCCCTGGTCTGGGAAGATCCCACACGCCGCGGAGCAACTAAGCCCGTGTGCCACAACTACTGAGCCTGAGCTCTAGAGCCCGCAAGCCACAACTACTGAGCCCGTGTGCCACAACTACTGAAGCCCGCGCACCTAGAGCCTGTGCTCCGCAACGAGAAGCCACCACAATGAGAAGCCAGCCCACCACAACTAACAGTAGCCCCCGCTCACCGCAACTAGAGAAAGCCTGTGCACAGCAACGAAGACCCAATGCAGCCAAAAATAAATAAATTAAAAAAAAAAACCTCAAAAAAAACTTTAAAAAAATTACAACTTACTTACCTGTTTAAATTAAATTAAAGAAAAGAGAGAGGGGATTAGCCTTTCCAAAAATATCTAACCCATTTGGGGCTGTTTTCAGAAACTCTAAAAAGATTAAAACAGTTTAATCTGAAAATCTCACAAATACATATTGTTATTTTTACTGTAATAATTAAAAAATAGGTAAGAAAATCACTTACCTTTAAAAATTGTGGGTGTTTCATTAATGAATGATCATAGACAAAATAATAACTCAGCGTTGCGAATAAGAAATAAAGGATATAAGCACCGAGATTTGTTATAATCAGGAGACTGACAGCTTGTCGGAAGATACTGTCCTCTGGCCACGTGGCTGGATATATGTATGGTGTAAAAAAATAATAATCTGCAGCATTGAGTACAAGATCCATCTTAGCCCCTAAAGGATAAACATGTACAACAATTATTTACCCATGTTGACATTTCTCAAAGCAAAAAACTTTCAGAAAAACTACATATGAAGTTCCTGCCTTCATAAGTATATGTAGTACAAGTCTGCTGCTACCAGAATTCACTAAATGACATCTCTAGAGCCAGCAGGATCTTCAATGTCATCTCTAGTTCAGTCTCTTGATATAATACATAGTGACACTGAAGTTCAGTTAGAGAAACTGAGGCCCATGAAGTTTCTTCTCCAAGGTCAAGCTGAAAGGTGGCATAAGTCCAGATCTAATTGCACCTTAGTGTTCTCTTCCACTATGTCCTATTGCCATAGGACATGGCAAGAGTAAACATGGCAAATAGTAAAGATGTGGAACACAGGGCACTAGGTACTCAGGCAAATGGTTTACTCCTTCAGCTGCAAGTTTCAGCAGCATCTTTCTCCTAAAAGGACTCATATTTCAGAGATTTTTGCTTCAATGCTGAGACTTAAGATGAATTCCCTAAAAGGTATCTATTCTGTGACTGTAACCAAAGAAGTCAGGGACTATCTATTCTCGTGACTAACCCTAACTCTCATTGACAGAACAAAGGGAGATGTATTCTTGGCAGTGACAAATAGAATACATTTATTCCTCACCTCCCTCTCCTCCCCACCCCAGTCAGCGGCTGGCAAACTGTGGCCCACGGGCCGAACCCAGGGCCTGTTTCTGTAAAGAAGCTTTGTTTGAACACAGCTATGTCCAGATGTGTCTATGCTGTCTATGGCTGCTTCTCTGTACTACGAAGTCAAGGCTGAGTCACAGCAATAGACAGCATGGCTCACAACGCTGAAAACGTTTATTATCTAGCCCTCTAAAAGGAAAGTTTGCCAACTCCTGTTCCAGATGCTTAAACTTTGAAAAACTTTAGTCGATTCTATATTCATGATCCTGAATCTAGTTCAACAACTTCATGGTCAGCTTCTGTGAGCTGACCACTGACTCTATCATTTATGATCTACTTTCTCCTTCTTCACTGCACTGTTTGTAGTGGGAAATGTGTCCTGTATTCCAAACACCTCTCATCTATAATTAAAACTTTTGAACAACAACAACAATAACAAAAAACCAGTCTGAAAATTGCCACTGGGTTTTTAGTCTCTTAAAATCAAATTCTAGAAGCTCTTTATTTATTAGGGTGTTTAGCCCCTTGTTTGTGATATGAGTTGCAAGCATTTTTTCTCACATTGACATGGAAAGAAATTTTTAATCAACTAATGCAGATATTGACATACATCCTTCGTCATATATTGCTAATTCACTCAAACAACAATTAAGTATAAAGCACTGCACTAGGTGATGAGCATACAAAGGTTAAAAAGATATAGTCTAAATCCACATTCAAGGTTAGGCAACTACAGAAATGAATAGTTACATCAATATGACAAGTGCTATAATAAAGGTATATATATGCAAATTGTGTGAAATCAGAAAAGACAACACAACTACCTCAGCTTACAACAGAAGGCTGTATAGTGAAGAATTTTGATTTGGGCTTTGAAGAACATTATCAGAAAAAAAAAAAAAAGGTTAGGAATAGCTATTTCAAGTAGAAATAACAACTGCAAAGGCATGGAAAGGTCATGGTCCATTCATGGTTCAAGGGATGTGGCCCATTAGGAATATATCGTACTGATGAGAAGCAGGGAGACTAGGTTGCTCCTGAGGTAGACTAACCTAGAGAAGATGACCGCCTGACCTCAGGCAATAGCTGTGAGAATAGACACATTCATCAGAGACTTGGCAAGTAAGATAACCCATGGGACTTGATAACTGATTAGATACTGGAGTGTGAAAGAAGAAAAAATCTAGTGGGAATTTGGTACTAGCAGATGCAAACTATTATATATAGAACGGATAAACAACAAGCTCCTACTGTATAGCACAGGGAACTATATTCAATATCCTGTAATAAACCATAATGGAAAAGAATATGAAAAAGAATATACATATGTATAACTAAATCACTTTGCTGTACACCAGAAACTAACAAAACATTGTAAATCAACTATACTTCAATTAAAAAAAAAAAAAGAAAGAAATCTATGTTGATTGTGAGATTTTACCTTGCCCGAATGGATGGTGATGCTATGATAATCAAAATTGGGAATACTGTGGAGCTAGCAGACTTGGGGGCAACAGGGACTTTGGGGGTGCGAGGAATGATGGGTTCAGTTTGGGTCTTTAAAAAAAATTTTTAATTAATTAATTTATTTTGGCTGAGTTGGGTCTTCGTTGCTGCGTGCGGGCTTTCTTTAGTTGCGGGGAGCAGGGGCTACTCTTCATTGCGGTGCACGGGCTTCTCATTGCGGTGGCTTCTCCTGTTGTGGAGCATGGGCTCCAGCTGCGTGGGCTTCAACAGTTGTGGCACGTGGGCTCAGTAGTTGTGGAGCACAGGCTTAGTTGCGCCGCAGCCTGTGGAATCTTCCCTGACCAGGGCTCGAACCCGTGTCTCATGCATTGGCAGGTGGATTCTTAACCACTGTGCCACCAGGGATGTCCCTAGTTTGGGTCTTAAGTCTACTTGCTGTGGCTCATCTGGGCTCCTAGGCGAAAGCAGTAGGCTACATGCAAATATGAATCTGAAGTTCAAAAGGGAGCCTAGTAGTATCGCAACAGTTGAAGCCATAAAGGATGGAGCAGCAGGTTAAGTACATAAAGTAATACCAGAAACATAAACAATGAAGAAGAACCCAACAATTCAAAAGAATATTGCTATACCACTAAAGCTTGGTAAGAGTTGGTAAACTAGTCTTGCATGTTACCTATAGTGCCAACAGCCATAATTCCATAGTATTTGAGACAGCACCGTGTAGCCAAAAATAACTCAAACGTTAACCATGAATCTTCTTTATTCAACCTTTAATATCCGATGTAAGTGAAAACTTTAATACGATCTCAGTCCTTAATTATAAAAAAAACTCTTTAATTTTGCTTTTAACTGAAGACCATGCGAGTTGTGTTGATTTGCATATGCCCTGTACATAACTGCTGTGACAGTAAACCAGCACCTAGAAGGGAGGAGGGAATGAACCTCCGTCCATCTGGAGGCAGTTGAGATACTGTGAGATGAAACCTGTTGTTAAGTGTTTTCAGATTTTGGTTTCAATTAATTCTATTTGTGGGATGTAGTAATTAGGTATTCACAAATATATTGCTGTAATTTCTGACATCTAACATAAAAAAAGTTTGAAATCACTAACAATTATGATCTCAAAACTGCAATTCAATTTTGAAGTTTATATTCAAACCCACATCTGAGAAATGGAGAAAGCATATCTACTTTACAGAATTGTTCCAAGATTTAGAGACGAAGTACATAGTGGTGTGGTACTATCTGACACGGGGAAGCTCATCAACAAATAGGAGCTATTATTACTACTGTTACAGGAACCAAAGCTGGGCCCAAATCACTTTAACCTACAGTAGAAACAGATGTCATTTGATGTTTTAAAGAAATAACTGTTCATTTCTAATATCAATACTTACTGTATATGAGGTATTGTAAATATTAACTCATTTAACCCTCTCAAGATATACCCTAAAAGTCAGGTGCTAGTATTATTCTTGTCTTATAAGAAAGCTGGACACAGAAAATTCCCAGTCATCAAGTAAATAAATGCTGGAGAAGGGATTCAGTCACTCCCTGGCTGGTTGCAAAATCCATGGACTTGAACCAAGTTCTACTGCTTCTTCATTAGTATCTCTTCAGCTCCTTAAATTTTTAAATTCTCAGTGACTCTACACACTCACATACTTCTGCACAGAATTTTTTTTTTTAATTTTTAATTTTTTGGCTGCATTGGGTCTTCGTTGCTGCGCGTGGGCTTTCTCTGGTTGCGGTGAGCGGGGGCTACTCTTTGTTGCAGTGCTCGGGTTTTGCATTGTGGTGGCTTCTCTTGTTGTGGTTGTGGAGCACGGGCTCTAAGTGCACCGGCTTCAGTAGTTGCAGCATGTGGGCTTAGTAGTTGCGGCACGCAGGCCCTAGAGCACGCAGGCTTCAGTAGTTGAGGCGCGTGGGCTCAGTAGTTGTGGCTCGTGGGCTCTAGAGCGCAGGCTCAGCAGTTATGGCACATGGGCTTAGTTGCTCCACGGCATGTGGGATCTTCTGGGACCAGGGCTCGAACCTGTGTCCCCTGCATTGGCAGGTGGATTCTCAACCACTGCGTCACCAGGGAAGCCCATTTTGCATATAATTTTAAGGGGTTTATATCCACTAAAGTCAGGGGCTCTACAGACCCTAAGTTAAGTACCCCTAACAAATAGAAACTTACTTTATTTTACTTTGGCTGAAACAAAGAAACCTTTTCTTAAAACATAGTTATCAACAAAACACAATTAGGCTTAAAATGACTTGAGTCATTCTGCTTTACTTTAAAAGTATAGATAATATACTGTTAGTATAATAGCTAACATTTATTGAAAACCAGGTATTACTTAAAAAGCACATTTTATGTATCACCTCGCTTGATTCTCACAACTATATGAGGTAGATACTTCTATAACCCCCATTTTAAAGATAGGGAAAATGAAGGCAGGAATATTTAAATAAGTTGTTAACTAATGTAACAATAACAAATAACAAGTAACAGCTGGGATGTATATTCCAGAGCCTGTTCTCCTAGCTAGTACATTGTAATATCTAGGTGTAGGCATGCAGATGGGGAATTTTGATTATCCCATGTTAATTATATTACATAATGAATGGGAAAGCACTCTGTAAATGAGCAAGGGTCATGTATTTAGTTTTAGGTGCTTATCATTAGAAACTTGAAAAGAAAAAAAATCAATGGTGATATAAAGACAGGTAGCCTACAGGTAGTTATAAAGTTGTTATCACCTACAGGTGATATAAAGACAGGTGGTTTGGCTACCACAAACTTTCCAGTTTGGAAACTATCTCCTATACCACCTCCAAATTTGCTCTGCTGTTACACAGGGATGCTAGCAGACACGATTCTTCCTATTAGGATGCTAAACTAATAGATCATTTCCCTTTCCTTCTTGTCTTCTCAAACCGTGGATTGTTGTCCCTCCGTCCTAATTACACTGCAGTAACTGGCGCTTACTTCAACTTAATTCCTTTGCTGCTTGAAAGAAAAAAAAAATCCTCTCAAGAACAGAGGGAAATCCGTCGCAAAATGCTTTATTAGTGTTCAGTGGACAAACTTGCCTTGGATAAGAGATCTCCAATAGCCAATATCAAACGTTTCATATTTTTCACGCCCATCCACATGTCTGTTTCTTTCACCTCTCCCTGTGCCCTGACATACCCCCCCTCTGTCCGGGCAGAGGCCCCTAATCTGGAGGTCTCTGGCGACAACCAGCCTCCCGCCAGCCCCGGCCAGCGCGCGTGCCCTGCGTCCTGCACGCTCCCCATCACAGCCGCCGCCTAGCCGGTTGTTTTCAGGACATCCGGCTACCTGGCGTCCGTCTCTGCTAACCGTCTCTCTGCTAACCGTCTCTGCTAACCGTCAGCGCAGGAGTCCTCAGGTCAAGTTTCGCAGACAGAACCCCAGAGTCAGCCTAGTGCCTTACATCTAGGAGGCAGTCAACGAACGCCTGCGGGAAGCTGAAGAAGGGGGCAGACGCACTCTCAACTTCCCCACCTGGGTCTTGCCTTAGTCTCTCCACCCCCTTTTCCTCCTCTGCTCTCGCTTCCAGCTCAGGTGTATTCCCTCCTTTCCCCGCCCCCCTGTCATCCCTACCTAGAGAGGGTCCGCCGCCGGCTGCCGATTCGGTTCCTGCAGTGCCCCGGCTGCTCCAGCTACTGGACCGCGTCTGTCAGCAAGCAGGCAAGGTCTGGAAGGGCGTAGCCTGACCCCACGCTCGGGGCGACCGGCGCCGCCAACCAATCAGAGGCCGGCGGCATAAGCCGATATGACGGCAGATCGCGTGACTTGGCCGCGAGGGGCTCTCAGCGGTCACGTGGGCGCCGCGCGCTCCGACACGCCCCCTTTCGTGCCCAGGAACTGAAGGGAAGAGAGGACCTGATTTAGGTACTAAGGTGGTGGAGGGTGGAGTTTCAGGTCGTATTTGTTTCTTTGCTTTTTCACTGGCACTGGTGTGTGCAGCTCAAAGTCTTGTACTGAGCAGGTTTACGTTATTTATGCAAACAATCCTTGCTCTGCCTTGAGGGAACTAGATGATACTTCTTTTGAAATGCACGTTGGAAGCATTTTCTACTTAAGAGAAGGAGTCGCAAATACTTGTTAGACAACTTAGTAATACGTATTTCTCAACCCCAGCCTGCGCTTTTCTATAACACAGAATGGCTAGAATTTGGCTGAACCAGTTTAGGTAGGTGTTGAAATGCCAGAAACCTTTTCATAGTACAGATAAGGCAGATCTATGCAGACTAAACGGGAGTATTTGTAGATTCCTAGAGGTTTGCTTCTGCGCGCGTGTGTGGTTTTTATTTTTGTCGTTGTTAGCTTTTCTAAATATGAATTGCAGTGGTCACACTTGTAAGTAAACCTTTCTGGAAGTCTCAGAGGAGTGGTTCTCAAAGTCCAGCCAGCAGTGTCCAACAAATTTAGAGTTTCCTGGAAACACAAGTTCTTGGGAACCACCTCAGACCTGCTAGATTAGAAACTCTGGGAGGACCCCAGGAAGCTGGGTTTAACAAACCCTGGATTGATACCCATGTATGATAAAGTTTGGGAACCACAGTTCTAGTGAATTTGACCATCAGAAGAAAATCCGAAGAAAGTCCTTTGATTTTGTTCCCTCTAGAGTGATAGATAGAAGAAAATCCCGTAAAGTGAGAGATGACTATCGTTAGAAAAGAATATTTGTTTCCTTATAGGATCATCTGAAGTGCTGCAGTGTAAGGAGAGAAATTATTAGACTCTAATCATGAAAACCTTTTATATGAGTATTGTTTTAAATATCTGTGGCTTGCCTCCTACTTTCTTTTTTTAAATTAACATATATTAGTTTCAGATGTACAATATAATGGCTTGATATTTGTATATATTGTAAATTACCTCCTACTTTCTAATTCACATTTCTTCACTTTTGTTTCCTTTGTTATTGTTCTTATTTCATCCTTTAATTTTTGAGATTAAGATTTTTATGTTCATTTCTGGGGAAAATTAAAATGGGGTTTAAAGGTGTTTACCTAGTACAAAGTTTCCAGATTTGTGATTGCTGTAGGGTAAAGCTCGCCTGCGTGGTTGGTTAGTCTACAAGTATATTTATCCCCTTTACTTGAATTAACTTCAGATTAAAAAAATAACAGACTTCTCTTGAAAGATTGGGAAATTATGTTACATAAATTAATAGATTTATGAAAGGTTGGGAAATTAAATTACATAAATTGATAAAATTTGAGTCTGCCAAGAAAAAGAATTGTTGTTTCTATGAAACTAAGAAGAATGCTTCAGAAAGACCAGATAAGGATGAATGCTAATAAAATACACATCGAATTGGGTGTGGGTCAGGTGGTTATAAAAGTCTAGAGAAATTTTTAAAGATACGTGCATTTTGTTGTATATTTATTTCCTTCTCAATTTTAGAAGTGTCTTCCTCACATTATCCAAGCATGTTTAAATTTTATATTAAGTATTTATCTCCCCCTCCTCAGTAAAATACTTGTTGGTTTTCTGATCGTACTACTGCTGTTTCCTTTACTAATAGTTAAGGTAAACATTCCAGAGTGGTTTTTTGATGAAATATTTAAAAATGATCTCCCATGTAGGGGATTGAGAGGTATAAACTATTATGTATAAAATAAGCTACGAGGATGTATTGTACAATGCAAGGAATATAGTCAATATTTTTAATAACTATAAATGAAGTATAACCTTTAAAAATCACGAATCACAATATTGTACACCTATAACATATAGTATTGTACATCAACTATACTTCAATTTAAAAAAGAAATAAATACATTATATGCATAGAATCACATTACTTATAAGTAACCCAGAACTGTTGACAAGAAATTAATACTAAAATTAACTAAATTTAGACCTTAAAAAAATTATCTCCCATAATAGGAATTCTACTGCCTCATAATTTTTAGCATCAGATACACAGAACATATATCCTCTGTGTATCGAAATATCTCATCATATTAGGAAGACAATTCTTGTACGTTTTTTTCCCCTCTGACTTCTGTTGTCCACAGTGGAGAGCATACCTCAATTTCGTTTTTTTACTGAAATGTTTTTGCCTAATTAGAAACTGAAACTACAGAGTTACTTATTGAGTCAATCTTTTTCTCAGATGTTGTCTTCTCAGATTTTTATTGTCAAAAGCATTTCTTGCATGCCTGCTAAGAAAAGACCTTTGTACTCAATGCTCTATGAAGTACTACTGCAGAGCATATTGAAAGCTCTGGAATGCTTAGGATAATATGTACCATGGCTTCTCATATTTCTGCACTGTGGTATCCCTTATGCCCAAGAAGAAGGTGTAAAGGAAGATGAACAGCAGCAGCAACAACAATTACAGTAATATTAGCAGCAGTAAGCATATGTATAGAATTGTTTAGTACAAAAACATGGATAGAATGATTGGTAAAGAAGTAAAGTCAGTGACATTAAGATTACTTTTGGTTGTGCAAGCTTAGTTTTGATAAGATTTAATCATCCTAATCTAAGAGGAAAAGGAACCATTACTCCCCTGAGAGCCTCCCTATGATAATATTTTTTTCCTAGACCTTCTAGTGTTGTGATGTCAAATATGGTAGAGGCTAGCTATGTGTGGTTAAATTTAAATAAGTTAAAAAGTAACAAATTCATTTCCTCAGTTGCACTAGGCAGACTTCGAGGGCTCACTGGCCACTTGTGGCTCTTGGCTATCATACTGGATCCTGTAGGAATCGAACATTTCCATCATCATTGAAAATTCTGTTGGGCAGCACTGTTTATCTTCCATGTCTCTACCTTTCTTTTGTGTGTGTGTGTGTGTGTGTGTGTGTGTGTCTGTTATAGTTATAATGACTACTTTAATATTCTTGTTTGCTAATTCTAACCCTTGTGTCAATTCTTTTTTTTTTTAATTGAGATGCAGTTGATTTATAATATTATAGTGGTTTACATCAGCACTGCTGGTGTAGTGGTAACATGCAAGAGCCCCAATATTATTATATTAGCTTCAGGTATACAACATGACGATTCAAAATTTTTATAGATTATACCCCATTTAAAGTTATGAGAAATATTGGCTATATTACCTGTGCTGTACAATATATCCCTGTAGCTTCTTTATTTTGTACATAGTAGTTTGTACCTCTTAATTCCATACCGCTATCTTGCCCCTCTTTCTTCTCCCCTTTGGTGACCACTAGTTTGTTACCTGTAACAGTCTGTTTCTTTTTTGTGATATCCACTAGTTTATTTTTTAGATTCCATATATAAGTGATAACATATAATATTTGTCTTTTTCTGACTTATTTCATTAAGCATAATACCCTTCAGATACATCCATGTTGTTGCAAATGGGAAAATTTCTTTTTTTATGGCTGAGTAGTATTCCACTGTGTGTGTGTGTATGTGTTTCATATCTTCTTTATCCATTCATCTGTTGACGGACACTTAGATTGCTTCCATATCTTGGCTGTTGTAAATAATGCTTCTGTGAACATTGGGATACATATATTTTTTCTAATTAGTATTTTTGTTTTCTTCAGATTTATACCCAGGAGTAGAATTGCTGGATGGTATGGTGGTTCTATTTTTAGTTTTTTGAGGAACCTCCATACTGGTTTCCAAGTGGCTGCACCAATTTACATTCCCGCCACCAGTGCACAAGTGTTCCCTTTCTCTACATCCTTGCCAACATTTGTTATTTGTGGTCTTTTTGATGATAGCCATTCTGACAGGTGTGAGGTGATATCTCACTGTGGTTTTGATTTGCATGTCTCTGATGATTAGCAGTGTTAAGCATCTTTTCATGTGCCTGTTGGCCATCTGTATGCCTTTTTGGGAAAAATGTCTATTCAGGGTCTTCTGTTCTTTTTTTTAACCCGGTTGTTTGTTTTTTGATATTGAGTTGTTTGAGCTGTATATATATTTTGTATATTAACCCCTTACTGGCTGTATCATTTGCAAATATTTTCTCCCATTCAGGAGGTTTTCTCTTCATTTTGTTGATGGTTTCCTTTGCTGTGCAAAATCTTTTAAGTTTAATTAGGTCCCGTTTGTTTATTTCTGCTTTTGTCTCCTTTGCCTTAGGAGACAGATCCAAAAAAATATTGCTACGATTTATGTCAAAGAGTGTTCTAACAATGTTTTCTTCTAGGAGTTTTATGGTTTCTGGTGTTACATTTAGGGATTTAATCCATTTTGAGTTTATTTTTGTATATAGTGTTAGAGAATGCTCTAATTTCATTCTTTTACATGTAGCTGTCCAGTTTTCCCAGCACCATTTATTGAAGAGGCCGTCTTTCCTCCATTGTATGTTCTTTCCTCCTTTGTCATGTATTAATTGACCACTGGTGTGTGGGTTTATTTCTGGGCTCTCTATTCTGTTCCATTGATCTATGTGTTTGTTTTTGTGCCAGTATTATATGGTTTTGATTACTGTAGCTTTGTGGTATAGCCTGAAGTCAAGGAGCATGATACCTCCAGCTCTGTTCTTTTTTCTCAAGATTGTTTTGGCTATTTGGGGTCTTTTGTGTTTCCACACGAATTTTAAAATTATTTGTTCTAGTTCTTTGAAAAATGCCATTAGTATTTTGATAGGGATTGCATTGAATTTGTAGATTACCTTGAGTAGTATTATTAATACTACAATATTAATTCTTCTAATCCATGAACACAGTATATCTTTCCATCTGTTTGTGTCATCTTCAATTTCTTTCATCAGCATTGTATGGTTTGCCAAGTACAGGTCTTTTACCTCATTAGTTAGATTTATTCCTAGATGTTTTATTCTTTTTTTTTTTGCGGTACACGGGCCTCTCACTGCTGTGGCCTCTCCCGTTGTGGAGCACAGGCTCCGTACGCACAGGCTCAGCAGCCATGGCTCACGGGCCCAGCTGCTCCGCGGCATGTGGGATCTTCCCGGACCAGGGCATGAACCCGTGTCCCCTGCATCGGCAGGCGGACTCTCAACCACTGCGCCACCAGGGAAGCCCCTGTTTTATTCTTTTTGATGTGCTTGTAAATGGGATTGTTTCCTTAATTTCTTTTTCTGATAGTTTGTTGTTAGTGTATAGAGATGCAACAGATTTCTGTATATTAATTTTGTATTCTGCAACTGTACCGAATTCACTGATGAGTAGACTAGAGAATTGTTTAACAGCCTTCAAATCTAGTAGTAGTCTGCATTCAATCTGCTTTGCAAGAGTCTTTATTTGTCTCCACTTTGAACAAAATGAAACTGGAAATCCAATGCAAAGCACTAGAGGTAGAGTCTCTACAAGAAAGACTACTTAGAACTCCAGTCAGAAGAACCATACTCAAAAGAAAGGCTTTAATGACTGGGGAATAAATATTTAGGTTAAAAATAAAATTCTTAAGGTATACGTATTGATAAGGATGTAGGCTAGGCTTCATGTGACAGACACCCAAAATACTAGCGATTTACTCCAGAGAAAAGTTTATTTTCCTTTCACATAAAGGTGTAAATTAGCATAGTTATCTATGGTAGCAAATAAACCCTCAAATTGTAATGACTGAGACACCATGGAAATTTATTTTTCACTCATGTAACAGGTCAAATGGATGATCCTGGTCAGTGGGTAGCCCTGCTCCACATGGTGCTTCAGGAATCTAGGCTTTTCCATCTTGTAGCTCTGTCATTTTCATAACTTTCTGCATATTACATAGAGAAATAGGAAAGAAGGTATGAAGCATGCATAGCTTTTCAAAGACCCAGTCTAAAAACTTCACGCGTTAGCTCTCACATTCTGTTGGCTACAGCTCAGTCACATGACCACATCTAACTATTAGGGAGGCTGAGAAATGTCGTCTTTATTCTGGTAGTATATTTGTTCAGCTAAAGTCAAGAGTTTCCATTTCTGTCATAGTTACCTATTACTTTGTAATAAATTACCCCAAAACATAAGGGCATGGAAGAATAACCATTTGCTTCACAGTTTCTGTGGGTTGAGAATCTGGTTGCAGCCTAGCTGGAGCCTCTGGCTCTGGATCTCTCAGAGGTTACAGTCAAGGTATCAGCCAGGGCTGCAGTCATCTCAAGGCTGTATTTGGGGAGGATCCCTTCCAAACTCACTCAGTTGACTGTCAGCAACCTCAAAAGTTCTGCTTCTAAGCTCACCCACACCACCATTTGCAGCTGCTAGGTTCTCATTGGCTATTGTCAGAGAGATTGGTTTCTTGCCATGTGGGTGGTGAGAGATGCTCTTTGCTCTTGTTTCTTTACAAAAGAACCAGAAGGCTCAAGGTTGAGTCACTTGCCCTAAAACTGCAAACCAAGAAGGAATTCCTGTTGCAGCCCTTCCCAGGAGTGGAATTTTAAACCAATCAGTCTGGAATTTCTTGGTCAGCACTGGTGAGCTAATCTGCCTAAGACCCCCACCGCCCCCAACACACCTTCCTTTTCCCCTAAGGGAAGGTCATCTTGTCTGAAAAAACCCACTCTTTTAACTTCCTTGTCCCACCCTCGTTCTGCCTATAAAAACCTTCCATTTTGGTTTTTTTGTTCTTGTTGTTTTTTACAGTCTAGTGTTTATTTTATGTTATGGCAGTTACACGTGAATTTCAAAAATTTAAAACATAAAAAGTGGTTAAGGACTGCCGGCTTAAAAAAAATGCACAACGTGAGAGTTGTGAGTTAAGTTTTACTTGGGGCAAAATGAGGACTATAGCCCGGGAGATAGCATCTCAGATAGCTCTGAGAAACTGCTCCAGAGAGGTAGGGGGGAAGGTCAGTACACATGTGATTTTGGTCAATCGGGAGTACATGCAAACAAGCACATATTTTTTTGCAAAAAGTTTCTGCTAGTCTTGTGATGGTACTGCTAGTCATGAGGAGCAGATGTGACCATGAAGGATTTTAGTGCTTTTCTAGACATGAGGAGATACAAGTATCGGGCTCATGAAATCATCTCCTTGAAAATATCTATCTGAAGATCTGTTCTGCCAGTTTTTCCCAGAGCACAGAATGCCTCATTTCTGCTCTCCACCCTGAACTCCTTTCAGGGGGGTATTGAAAGTCAGCCGCTGCAGCAGCACCTGATTTAATCCTTGTAGAGGTAGATGGCACCTGCCAATTTGTATTTGACAGGACTAACATTTGTATCAACCGTTGATAAATGTCTAAGATTGTTTATTATACAGCAGGGTACAATAGTAGTGCCAATGCCAACAGGGCACTATGGAAATTAGTCTAAAAATTATCATTTGGGCTTCCCTGGTGGCGCAGTGGTTGAGAGTCCGCCTGCCGATGCAGGGGACACGGGTTCGTGCCCCCGTCTGAGAAGATCCCACATGCCGCAGAGCGGCTGGGCCCGTGAGCCATGACCGCTGAACCTGCGCATCCGGAGCCTGTGCTCCACAATGGGAGAGGCCACAACAGTGAGAGGCCCGCATAATGCAAAAAAAAAAGTAAAATAAATAAAATTATCATTTATCTTTATACAAGCAACAACACTTACTGCTGTTTTAGAATTTTGAGATATAGTCTGCTTCTAACGCTAAGCAGTCCTTGAACATTTTTAATGTTATACAGTGTTACAGTAATTAGTTTGGCAAATGTTTCAAAATAAAGTAGAAATATATTCATAACATGACAGAAATGCACATCCTGTTTTGTTTTCAATAAGAACCATAATAGGTACAGGTCAGAACCCTTACCTATGTGAAATAATTTACACATGGATGAGTGCTATAATATCACCATCTAAAATAATCACTAAATAGGGGCTTCCCAGGTGGTGCAGTGGTTAAGAATCCGCCTGCCAATGCAGGGGACATGGGTTTGATCCCTGGCCTGGGAAGATCCCACATGCCGCAGGGCAACTAAGCTCCTGCACCACAACTACTGAGCCTGTGCACCTAGAGCCCGTGAGCCATAACTACTGAGCCTGTGCACCTAGAGCCCGTGCTCCGCAACAAGAGAAGCCACTGCAAGAAGCCCGTGCACCACAACAAAGAGTAGCCCCCCCTCGTCACAACTAGAGAAAGCCCCCACGCAGCAACGAAGACCCAACACAGCCAAAAATAAAAACAAATAAATAAATTTATATTTTTAAAAACTTATTAAAAAATAAAATAATCACTAAACACAATTCTTTTTCAGAAATAAGCAAAGGAAAAACCTTCCATTTTGCACAACTCCTGTGAGTATCTCTCAGCTGGCCAGATGAGAGGCTGCCTAAATTCGTGAATCGTTTAATAAGCCAATTGGATCTTCAAATTTACCAGGTTGAATTTTGTTTTTTAACAAGGTAGTAGTTGAAGGAGCAGTATCCATAAAGAACCCTGTGAATTACAGGGAAGGGAAGCAATGCTGCTTCAGAACCAGATGATAAAATGAGGCTGTTGCGAAGGAAGAGACCTTCCTCTATCCTTCTAGGTTCCTTTGGCTGGTCTAAGAATTAAAGTGACGTGAAACAGATTAACAGGGAAAAATCAAACAGAAGTTTAATAACATGTACACATGGGAGAGACCCAGGAAATCTGAATAACTCACCAAAATGGCCAAAGTCCTCACCTTAAATACCTCCTCAGCCAAAGACAGAAGATGTTAGAGGTAGTGGTTTTAGGACTGCAAAGGAGAGGAAGGCAATTCACACGGACGTGGAAAAGCAAGTGTTAGGGAAACAAACGCCTGCTAGGCCAGGCCACAGCAGAACACAACATCACACCCATAAGTTCCCAGAAATAACTAAGGGAGACTTCGGGTGAGACCTACGGTAAAGGAGCAAATAATCTGTGACATTTGAACTATTCATGTTGAGGTGTTGGCGTTCGTAACCGTGGACTGGTGGGGCCTGAGGAAATCGGAATTGTAAATACAAAATTTGACTAAATAGAATTGGAGCACAGAGAGAATACTGACTTAGTCTAAGGAACTCAAAGCAGCTTCACAGCTCAAGTTAAGAAATGGGAGTCACCCATGTCAGGCGATAGATGTGACTAGAAGGTCAGAGGAGCTGCCTCTGCAATGGGTGACAAATCAAAGCATGTAGCATGTTCTGGGATGAGAAAATGGGACTATAGTGTGGCTAAAGCTGAGCATCGTTTTATAAACGAGGCAGAAGGAGGAAGGGCTGCGTGAGTTCTATCTGTTGGAATTCTTTGAGGTCTGAGATGAATTTCTCCATGGGGGAATTTAATTTGCTTCTGTCAGGCTTCTGGGGATTCTGCTAATCCAAGATCACTCTAATTTCAACTCTCATTTTGAAGTGTTTAATACCACCAAGATGACAAGGATTTGGCCTGAGGGCTGGCTTTCAGTTCTAAATTCTCACCAGTGATTCCCTCCCTTTGCTGTACTCACCTGTGAGTGTGATTCTTTCCTTTGGAGTCCCCTGGGGCTGGAGGTGAGGGGTGGGAGGTGGGGAGAGATATTTTCATGAAAAAGTTTACCCAGATACCTAGGTCACCAAATAATCAGAAACAGAAGGAAAGTCATTTTTCTGATGAAAGAGGCTGACATTATATTTACCGGCATTTTTCTCTACTGAGAAGACTATTTCCAAAATCTTTGCCTTAGAAAATGTTGGGTAAAGGAAAGAACATGGAATGGTTGGTCCAAATGTCAGAGAGATTGGTTTTTTTTCCCCCTAAACATCTTTTATTTACTCACCGCTTTGCTTGTCACCGATGGACTTTAAATGCCAGAGCTAATTTTTAGTCTGGTCCCTAGTTCAGTGACATAGAACTTCAGTTGCCTCCTATGTAAAAATAGAACACTAATGCATACTGTACTCATTTTCAACGGCTGCCCTAACAAAGTACCACGCATTGGGTGGCTTAAAACAATAGAAATTTATTGTCTGACAGTTCTGGAGGCTAGAAGTCCACAGTCAAGGCTCCCTCTGAAACCTTTAGGGAAGAGCCTTCATGCCTCTTCCTAGCTTCGGGTGGTGGCCATCAATCCTGGGTGTTGCTTGCCTTGCAGTTGCCTCACTCCACCGTCTGCCTCTGGTATTACATGGTGCTCTCTCTTGTGTCTGCCCCAGTTCCCCTTTTCTTATTAAGGACATCAATCATATGGAATTAAGCACCCACCCTACTCCAGCATGACCTCATTTTATCAATAGTTAACATTTATCTACAACAACCCTATTTCCAAATAAGGTCACATTCTGAAATACTAGGAGTTAGGACTCCACCTATCTTTTTTGGAACTCAATTCAACTCATAACACATGCCTTTTAGGTCACTCCCTTCTGTCTTCCTCAGTACACACCATGCATATCTTATATGCCTCAGTTATAGCACTTGTCATTGTTTAGAATAAACTATTATTGACATGTAGCATACATACAGATGAAAACATACAAACTACAAATGTACATCTTGAGGAACGATCACAAAATTAACACACACGTTACCATCACCCAGATAAAAAAGAGGACATTACCAGCACCCCAGAACCCTCCTCATGCCCCCTCCGAGTTACATTCCTTCCTAACCAAAGGTAGTCACCATCCTGATTTCTAATGTTATAGATTTGTTTTGCCTGTTTTTGAAGTTTACATGATTAGAATGATTCTGTTCCTATTCTGTCTTTTGTGTCGTTTATTTGATAGTATGTTTGTGGGTTAATGCAAATTGTCAGTGTAGCAATCCTTTATTTTCTTTTCTGCATAGTAGTCCATTGTATGACTATATCATATTTATTTATCCATTACACCGTTGATAAACATTTAGGTTGTTTTAAGTTTGCACTCTTACAAATAATGTTGTCAAGGACTTTCTTACATACATCTTTGATACATGTAGGTATGCATTTCTGTTTTGTATATCTGTAGGAGTAAATAGCTGGATCTTAGATTTTACATATGTTTGGCTTGAGTACATTACTGTCAAACAAGTTTTCAATGTTTGTAGCAATTTATATTTCCTTCAGAGGTATACATTTGTCTATTCTCGTGCCAAAAACAGTAGCATATAAAAGTTTCAGTTGCTCCAGATTCTTTTGTGGTACCCAATATGGGATACTATCAGTTTGTTAAGTTACAACTATTCTTTGGGTACGTAATGGTATTTTACACAGATACTGGTTTTAATTTAAACTGCCTCATTGACTAATGTTTTCATGTTTATTGGCCATTTGAATATCTGCTTTTTTGATGTGCCTCTTCTGACATTTCACCCCTATATTTACCTACTGAATTGTCTACATTAAAAAAATTACTTTGTAGCCAATCTTTCTATATTCTGGATATATACTTTTTCAGTTGTGTGTATTGTAGGTATCTTCTCCCAACCTGTAGCTTGAATTTTTTTTTTTTTGTAGCTTGAATTTTGTTTGTCATAATGACATCCTTTTATATACATCTTTTGTTCAATTTATTCCTAGGGATTTGATTTTTATGCTATTTCAAATGATTATGTTGCTGTTATTTTTTCTTTTTTTAAAATTGAAGTATAGTTGATTTACAATTGTTAGTTTACATTAGATTTACAATTGTTAGTTTACTAACAATTTACAATTGTTAGTTGTGTTAGTTTCTGGTATACAGCAAAGTGATTCAGTTATACACACACACATATATATATATATATATATATATATATTCTTTTTCATTTTTTTTTCCACTATAGTTTATTATAGGATATTGAGTATAGTTCCCTGTGCTATACAATAGGACCTTGTTGTTTATCCATTCTATATATAATAGTTTGCATCTGCTAGTCCCAAACTCCCAATCCAACCCTCCCACTGCTACTTGGCAACAACAAGTCTGTTCTCTATGTCTGTGAGTCTGTTTCTGTCTCATACATAAGTTCATTTGTGTCATATTTTAGATTCCACATATAAGTGATATCATATGGTATTTGTCTTTCTCTTTCTGACTTACTTTGCTTAGTATGATAATCTCTAGGTCCATCCATGTAGCTGCAAATGGCGTTATTTCATTCTTTTTTATAGCTGAGTAATATTCCACTGTATATGTATATACAACATCTTCTTTATCCATTCATCTGTCGATGGACATTTAGGTTGTTTCCATGTCTTGGCTATTGTAAGTAGTGTTGCTATGAACATAAGGGTGCATGTATCTTTTCAAATTAGAGTTTTGTCCTGATGTACGCCCAGGAGTGGGATTGCTGGATCATATGGCAACTCTATTTTTAGTTTTTTGAGGATGATTCGCAGTTCTAATGTCAAAGTATCAATCTTTCTTTTATATTTGGTGTTCTTTGGATTCTATTTAAGAAATCTTTGCTTACCCCAAAGTCACGAAGACATTCTAAATTATCTTCTGAAAACATTGTCTTAGTTTTTGCATTTAGAGCTACAATCCACCTGAAATTAATTTTTATGTACGGTATGATATAAGAATCAAGACTCATCCCCCACCCACCCCAACCCATGACTATCCAATTAACCCAACACCATTTACTGGAAAAAAAAAAAAAAAGTCTATTCCTCATCACTCTGTAGTGCCATCTTTGTCAACACTCCACGTATCCATATATATAAGGTCTGTTTCTAGAATCTGTTTGATTGCTTTTTCTAACTATTCTTGCACTAAAGCACATCGTCTTCATTCCTGAAGGTTTATGATACGACTTGATATCCAGTAATATAAACCCTCTAACTTTGTTCTCTTTAAGGGTCATCTTGGCTGTTCTGGCCTTTTTGCATTTTCATGTAAATTTTCTTATCAGATTGTCAATATTATTATTATTATTTATTTTTTTGGCTACACCACGTGGCCTGAGGGATCTTAGTTCCCTGACCAGGGATCAAACCCAGGCCATGGCAGTGAAAACGCTGAGTCCTAATCACTGGTCCACCAGGGAATTCCCCAGATTGTCAATTTTATTATTATTATTTTTCTTTTTTGCGGTACGCGGGCCTCTCACCGTTGTGGCCTCTCCCGTTGCGGAGCACAGGCTCCGGATGCGCAGGTCCAGCGGCCATGGCCCACGGGCCCAGCAGCTCCGCAGCATGTGGGATCTTCCCGGACCGGGGCAGGAAACCGTGTCCCCCGCATCGGCAGGCGGACTCTCAACCACTGCGCCACCAAGGAAGCCCCGGATTGTCAATTTTAACAAAAAAAATCCTCTGGCATTTTGATTGTGATTGCCTTGGGTCTATAGATTGTTACGGGGTGCCTTGATTCTTCCACAACATTGAGTCTTTCGACTCATGAACATGAACCTTCCATTTTTTTAAAGGTGTCCTTTAATTTCTTTCAATAATGTTAAATATTTTTTTTGTAGAAATCTTGCAGCTTTCATTAGATTCCTTCCTAGATGATTGATGCCTTTGAAGCTATTTAAATTTTTTTGCTTTCTTTTTTTAAGAACAGTTTTAGATTCACAGCAAAATTAAGAGAAAGATACAGAGATTTCTCTTACGCACCCTGCCCCTACGTATGCGTAGCCTCCTGCATTATCAACATCCTCCACGAGAGTGGTATATTTGTTACAACTGATGGACCTACATATCATAATCACCCAAAGCCCATAGTTTACAGTAGGGTTCGCTCTTGGTGTTGTACGTTCTATGGGTTTGGACAAATGTATAATGACATGTATCCATCATCTTAGTATCATAAAGAGTATTTTCACTGTCCCCCCGCCACCTCCCGCAAATCCTCTGTGCTCACCTATGCATCCCTCTCCACTGTATTCCCCTCCTGCCCCCACGACCCCTGGCAACCACTGATTTTTTTTTTTTTTTTACTGTCTTCATAGTATTTCCTCTTCCAGAATATCATATTATCATACAGTTAGATCTGTTCTCAGATTGACTTCTTTCACTTAATAGTCTGCATTTAAAGTTCCCCCATGTCTTTTCATGGCTTGATAGCTCATTTCTTCTTAGTGCTAAATAATATTCCATTGTCTGTATGTACCACAGTTTATCCATTAACCTACTGAAGATAGATGTCTTGATTGCTTCCACATTTTGTCAGTTATGAATAAAACTGCTGTAAACATCTGTGTGCAGATTTTTGTATGGATATAAGTTTTCAACTCCTTTGGATAAATACCAAGGGCAAATTGTATTACTGTATTTAAATTTTTTTATTTTATACAATTTATTATTGTATACTGATCTCATATCCAGCAATCTTGCTAAATCTGTTCATTAGTTCTAATAGTTTTCTAGAGACCTGTTGGCTTTCCATATGTGATCTTGTCCTATATGAATAATGATATTCATATTTCCAATCCACTTATTTTTTTGTCTTTCCTTATTACATTGGCTGGGGGCCTCTGGTACAATATTAAATAGAATTGTTGGTAGTGAATATCTCTGTCTTATTCCCGTTCTCAAGAATTAAGCTTCCAGTCTTTTGCTTCAAATGCCATGTTTGCTATAATTTTTTATTGACACCTATGATCAGATTAGGGAAGTTTCTTTCTATTCCTGATTTGCTAAGATATTTTATTATGAATAATTTTGAAAATTTTATCAGATGCTCTTTTTGCATCTATTGAGACAACCACATGATTTTTCACCTTTGTTCTGTTGATGTAGTGAATTTGCATTGACTGCATTAAAGTATTAAACCAACTTTGCATTCTTGAAGTAAACGTAACTGAGCCTTGATGTAGTCTTTTATATCTAGCCAAAATAATCTTTGCTAATATTTGTTTAAGGTTTTTTTGTCTATGTGTTTGGGTGAAATTAGCTTGTAATTTTCCTTTCTTAGAATATTTCTGACAGATTTGCTGGCCTCAAAATAAATTGAAAAATATTATTTATTTTACTAGTCTTTGAAGAGTTTGTGTGAGATTGGTGTTGTTTCTTTCCTTAAATATCTTGAAGACTTCACTAGCTAATCAATGTGTGCCTGGAAGATTGTTTTGTTAACTTTTTATTTTGGAATGATTTTAGACTTACAAAAAATTTGTGAAAACAGTGCAGATAGTTCCTGTATACCAATAGTTCTTAACTGGGGTGATTTTGCCCCTCCAGAGGACATTTGCAAATATATGAAGACATTTTACTTGGTCACAATTTGGGAGCGGAGGGAGGTAGTGCTAGTGGCATCTGATGGGTAGAGGCCAGGGGTGCTGCTAAACCTACAGTACACAAGACTGGCCCTCATGACAAAGAATTGTCCAGCCCACGGCGCCAGTAGTGCTGATACTGAGAAACCTTGAATGAGGTCATTCATATCGGCTCTTCAGACTCATATTTCAGGTACAAGAACTAGAAAACAAGCTTGTATTAGAAAAATTGAACTATAAATTATTTTAGTCGGATATTATGATCATTATGTATGTATATATATCATGGATGTTTTATTGCATATAGATGTCCCAGTTCATTCAGGAAAACACAAACCATTCTAGATATTTTAATAGTAAGGGCTTTAGTACAGTGAATTGATGCTTATAAAATCATCGAAGCGGGAGGGGCAGTGAGAGTCACGGGAGAGCGGGTGCTGCCTTTCAGACACTCAGAAAGTAGAGAATAGGATAACAGTTGCCAGTGATCTCAGCTGCCCATAACACTGAATTGGGTGATTTGCAGAAGTTCATCCAAAAGCTTTTGCAAACTTCGCATCTGCCTCTTGCCGGTGCATCTGCCTTCTTGAGAGGAGAAATGCTAGTTTATACTTCTCTTCCACCTTCCTAATGGCCTATAAATTGGAACCTTATTGGCAACGAATTCTTGGCAATGTCATTATCCTTCCAGCCCCTTAAAGAGGAAAGGATAGAAAGGGGTGAGGACAGTGCTGAGTTAACAGCAGACAGTATGGTACCGTCCAACCATTGGGTTACGCAACATTCTTACACCCCCTCCTGTCCATATTTATCTTCCATACAAAAGTAATAACAAAGCATCCATTTCTGCCTAATATGATGCAGTTATCACTTCTTCAAACAAAAACATCCACCCTCTTCCCCCAAAAGTGAAGTCTCAGCGTTCCATGAGTCACTAGCTATATCTGGGTAATAATCATTCTTTTCTAATACAATCACAATCATCCTTTGATATGTAACTGCAAATTAAAATGTTAATATTCACCATTGTGACTTATATAGAAGAGTAGTAAAAGGGAGAGAGAGAGAAAAAATTATACTCTGGCTATGGGAGAAACAGCATTATAGATTGTTGCTGGTTTAGAGCATATACCATATTTTGTATGAGGGCATGTCAACCCCTCATCTTGTTGTCACTGAACCTGAACTGAGTTGAATTTATTCAGCTATAATTGAATCTTCCACAGGCCATTCTACTGTTTTGTACTGCCAGCTGCTTTGTGTTGATGGGATACATGGTAAAATAAGCGAATCCTGTGGGTACGATCACTTCTTTTACTGTACAATGGAATCCATTGTCAGAAGCTGTGTTGCGTGAGATACCACGGTGGTAAATCGTCATTTGGAAGTTTGTGCGTGGTGTTGCTAGCAGAAGAGCTGTGGCCAGGGAAAGCATACAACTATCCAGTATAAGTATCTATTCTAGTGAAAACAAATTACTGCCCTTCCCATGATGATTTCTAAGGAAATCAACCTGTTACCCTGTGGATAACTGTACCCTCAAAGGAATTGTGCCATGTCAGGAGCTCAGCATTTATTTATGTTAACAGTTGGGCCTTCACACTGGCTTAGATAGATGAACCTTAGTGAGGAACACGCATGTCGGTGATCCCAGCAAAACCTCGGTGTGTGCCATCCGCCCACCTTACATGAACTTGCGGAGCAAATACTTGAACGGCCATGGAAGGAGGCTGCTAATGACCTACAGAACAGGACATCTTGATCACCTAATTATTGAAAGCTGCCTCAGCGATGAATGATCTATGAATTCACTTGAGACTCAAATGTCCTCGTACACTGTGTCCATTGTGCGAAGTTGATCCCTAGACCTCCTTGTCACCAGTTTTCCAATCTTGTTCCCTCTAAGTGCCTGACAATGTGGCCAAAGTGTTAGCCCCTGCCCACGAATCTAAATAGGTCTGTATAGATCTGGTGATCTCTCTTTCTGGGCAAACTGAACAACTAGATGCACTGCTTATATGAGATGAATGCTCCCAGTGGGAGTGTCCCTTTTCCTCATTGTCATTCAGGGCTACCCTGAGTGCAGCTATTAACGCTACAGCTATCCACTTCTGGCTGATAGCAATTTATTGTGTATCATCATCTGCAAACTAGTTCCGCGTTTTTCCTTCCTTAACTAACTGGTGATAGGGATGAGTTAAAGGAGAGCTGACAATTCATCAGGAGTAGGTGCCACTCCGAGCTGCTCAAGCTAAACATTGAAAACAGAAGCTCTGCTACATTTACCCTTATCAGTAAATTCCTACCTGGTCTAGTGCTCTTAAAATTCAGTCTCAGCTTTTTGTTCATATAAATTGGCAAAATACTGCAATCCTTTTGATGACCTTCCTGGGTCAGTCCTTGTACACATCCCCATAGAGCAAGGATTAGCAAACTCTGGCTTGTGAGATGACAACCTATTTTTGTCAATAAAGTTTTATCAGAATACTGTGATGCCCACTTTTTAACATATTGTTTATATCTGCTTTTGCAACAACAGTGTTGAATAGTTGTAACGGAGATTCTATGGCCTGCAAGCCTAAACTATTTTCTATGCAGCTCTTTAAAGAAAAAATGCCAATCCCTGCCCTAGATTACAATAGAATATAACTCTAGTTTTATATCTAGAAGCAATGAGAGATGGTAGAGGTGCATTTGAGGAGAATCAGGATCTGCTTTAAGGGAAAAAATTGTGGGGTCTTCAGGCCTGGGAGGAAGGAAGTGCTAATTTCACTGGAACAGAAGAATGCAGATGTTCAGGCTTCTCAGTTCATTGGAATGCACACGTAAATACCATCATTTCAGTATTCAGGATCTCACTCTTTTTCAATTAACATCCAAAGTTTTACATAAGAGACTTGACAAGGAAGTGACTGCTGTTTATATTGTAATTCAGCAATCTTCAGTATAATAATTTAAATGTTTTGGGTTTTTTGTTTGTTTGTTTTTTTGGACATATCAACCCCTGAAACTACAAAAGATAAGAGACTTTTTCAAGGGATTCCTAGAAGTTCTATGGTTCTCTCTTGGTACTTTGACCCAAGATTTTAAAGCCCTGATCTTGTCATTTTACTTCTTTTTAAAAAAATTATTGTTTATTTAGGTAACATTGGCTTATAACATTATATGTTTCATGTGTACAACATTATATTTCTACTTCTGTATACCCTACAGCGTGCTCACCACCCAAAATTTAGTTTTCATCCATCACCATACATTTGATCCCCTTTGCCCATTTTGCCCCGTCCTCTCTGGTGACCACTACTCTGTTGTCTGTATCTATGTATTTGCTTTTGCTTGGTTTAGTTTGTTAATTTATTTTGGTTTTTTTTCTTTGTTTGTTTTTTAGATTCTACATATAAAAGAAATCATGCAGTATTTGTCTTTCTCTGTCTGACTTATTTCTCTTAGCATAATACCTTGAGGTTCATTTTTGTTGTCCAAATGGTAAGATTTCATCTTTTTTTATGGCTGAGTAGCATTCCATTGTACATATATACCATATCTTTTTTTATCTGTTCATCCACTGATGGGCCCTTAGGTTTTTTCCATATTTTGGCTCTTGTTAATAATGCTGTGCTGAACATAGGGGTGCATATATCTTTTCTAATTAGTGTTTTCATATTTTTTTGATAAATACCCATAAATGGGATAGCTGGATCATACAGTAGTTAGTTCCATTTTTAATTTTTTGAGGAACCTCTATACTGTTCTCCATAGTGGCTGTACCAATTTACATTCCCACCAACAGTGTAGTTGGGTTCCCTTTTCTCCACATCCTTGTCGCCATTTGTTATTTCTTGCCTTTTTGATAATAGCCATTCTAACATGTGGAGGTTATAACTCATTGTGGTTTTAATTTGCATGTCCCTCATAATTAGTGATGTTGAACACCTTTTCATGTGCCTGTTGACCATCTGTATGTCTTCTTTGGGAAAATGTCTCTTCAACTCCTCTGCCCATTTTAAAATCAGGTTTTTTTTTTTAAGTTGTTGAGTTGTATAAGTTCTTTACATATTTTGGATATTAACCCCTTATTGGATATATCATTTGCAAATATTTTCTCCTATTCAGTAGGTTGTCTTTTCATTTTGTTAATGGTTTTCTTTGCTGTACAGGAGAGTTTTAGTTTGATGTAATCCCATTTAGTTTAATGTTTATTTTTGGGTTTGTTTCTCTTGCCTGAGGAGACATATCAAAAAAAAAAATGTTTCTAAGACTGATGTCAAGAGCATACTGCCTATGTTTTCTCTAGAAGTTTTATGGTTTCAGGTCTTACATTTATGTCCTTAATCCATATAAAATTTATTTTTGTATCTGGTGTGTGAAAGTAGTCCAGTTAGATTTTTTTTGCATGTGGCTGTTCAGTTTTCCCAATACTATTTATTGAAGAGGCTGTCATTTCCCCATTGTATGATGCCTCCTTTGTCATAGATTAATTGCTCATATAAGTGTGGGTTCAATTCTGGCTCTCTTACTCTATTCCATTGATTTATGTGTCTGTTTTTGTGCCAGTACCATATTGTTTTGATTACTGTGGCTTTTTAATATATTTTGACATCAGGGAGCATGATACTTTGCAGTTTTTTTCTTCCTTCTCAAGATTATTTGAGGTCTTTTGTGTTTCCATACAAATTTTAGAATTATTTGTTCTAGTTCTGTGAAAAATGCCATTGGTATTTTGATAGGGATTACACTGAATCTGTACATTGCCTCGGGGAATATGGTCATTTTACCGACATTAATTCTTCCAATCTATGAGCACGGTATATCTTTCCATCTATTTGTGCCATCTACAGTTTCTTTCATGAATGTCTTATAGTTTTCCAAGTATAGGTCTTTTACCACCTTGGTTAGAATTATTCCTAGGTACTCTGTCCTTTTTGATGCAATGTAAATGAGATTTAAAAAAAAAATTCTCTTCCTTATAGTTTGTTGTTAGTGTATAGAAATGCAACAGATTTCTGTATGTTAATTTTGTATCCTGCAACTTTCCTGAGTTTATTTATTATTTTTAATAGATTTTTTGAGGCATCTTTAGGATTTTCATGTATAGTATCCTGTCATCTGCAAACAGTGGTGGTTTTACTTCTTCCTTTCTAATTTGATGTCTCTAATTTTGTCTCCTTTTCTGGTTGATAAGTCTAGGACTTCCAATACCATGTTGGAACAAAAGTGGTGAGAGTGGGCATCCTTGTCTTCTTCCTGATCTTAGAGGAAATGCTTTTAGCTTTTGACAGTTGAATATGATATCAGCTGTGGGCTTGTCATATATGGTCTTTACTGTGTTGAGGTATGTTCCCTCTATACCCACTTTGTTGAGAGGTTTTACCAATATAATAAATGGACATTGAATTTTGTCAAAAGCTTTTCCTATTGAGATGATCATATGATTTTTATTTTTCAATTTGTTAATGTGGTGTATCACATTGATTGATTTGCAAATATTGAACCATACTTGCACCCCTGGGTTAAATCGCAGTTGATCATGGTGAATGACCCTTTTAATGTATTATTGAATTTGGTTTGCTAATATTTTGTTGAGGATTTGTGCACCTGTGTTCATCGGTGATATTGGCCTGAAATTTTCTTCTTTTGTTGTGCTTTTGTCTGGTTTTGGTATACAGGTGATGCTGGCTTTATTGTGTTATGTCAATTTCTCCCTTTATGTTTGTTAATACTTGCTGTACGTATTTAGGTGATCCTAGATTGGGTGCATTTCCATTTGCCTGGATACCTTTTTCCATCCCCCCCACTTTCAGTATGTGTGTTTCTGTACATCTCAAGCAAGTTTCTTGTAGGCAGCATATATATGGGTGTTGTTTTTGTATCCATTCAGTCACTCTGTGTTTTGATTGGAGCATTTGGTCCATTTACATTTAAAGTAATTATTGATATGTATGTACTTACTATCATTTTGTTAATTGTTTTCTGTTTGTTTTGTATTCCTTTTTTCTTCTTATGTTCTTTTCCCTTGTGATCTGATGACTGTCTTTAGTGTTATGTTTGGATTCCTCTTTCTTTTTTTGTGTGTATCTACTATATGTTGTTGGTTTGTGGTTACCATGTGGTTTATATACCAGAAAAATTTTTTAAGTTGATCTCTTAAATTCAAATGCATTAAGAAAAACCCTGCATGTTTACTGTCCGCCCCCCCCAAGTTTAATGTTTTTGAGTTCATATTTTACATCTTTTTGTGTTGTGTATATCTTAACTACTTAATGTGGCTGTAGATGATTTTACTACTTTTGTCTTTTAATTTTTATTTTAACCTTTAAACTTTAAGAGTGGCTCATCTACTGCATTTACCATATATTTGCCTTTACCAATGAGATTTTTCCTTTTGTAATTTTCATATTTCATATTTCTAGTTGTCTTTTCTTGTCCACTTAGAGAAGTCCCTTTAACATTTCTTGTAAAGCCAATTTAGTGGTGCTGGACTCTCAGCTTTTGCTTGCCTGTAAAACTCTTATCTCTCCTTCATCTGAATGATAGCCTTGCCAAGTATTCTTGGCTGTAGGTTTTTTCCTTTCATCACTCTAATTATATCATGTCACTCCCTTCTGACCTGCAGAGTTTCTACTGAAACTTTCTACTGAAAGTCAGTGATAGTCTTATGGGAGTTCCCTTGTATGTAACTGGTTGCTTTTCCCTTACTGCTTTTAAGATTCTCTTTTGATCTTTAAGTTTTGCAATTTTAATGACAGTGTGTCTTGGTGCATTCCTTTAGGGATTGATCTTGTTTGGAATTCTTTGTGCTTCCTGGACCTGGATGCCTGTTTCCATTCCCAGGATAGGAAAGTTTTCAGCTTTTATCTTTTCAAATAAATTCTCTGCCCCTTTCTCTCTCTCTTTTGCTTCTGGGACCCCTGTAATGTGAATGTTAGTATGCTTGATGGTGTCATAGAAGTCTCTTAAACTATTCTCATTTAGAACAATTTCTTCTTCTTTTTTCTGCTTCGCTTGGGTAATTTCGACTACTCTGTCTTCCAGTTCACTGATTTGTTCCCCTGTATCATCTAATCTGTTGATTCCTTCTAGTGTAATTTTTCAGTCATTGTACTCTTCAGCTCTGTTTGGTTCTTCTTGTTTATATTTTCTAAGTCTTTGTAAAACTTCTCACTGTGTACATCTTTTCTTCTCCCAGGTTTGTTGAGCATCTTTATGATTATTATCTTGAACTCTTTATTGGGTAGATTGCTTATCTTCACTTTGCTTAGTTCTTCTGGGATTTTATCTGGTTCGTTTGTTTGCAACATATTCCTGTGTTGCCTCATTTTACCTGATTCTCTGTGTTTATTTGTAGGTATTGCATAGATTGGTTATATTTCCTGATCTTGGAGAAGTGGGTTTATGCAGGAGATGTCCTATGGGGTCCAGCAGCACACACCCTTCTGGTCCCTTGAGCTATGTGCTCTAGGAGCACCCCCTGTGTGCCCTTCTGATGTGGTGGAGCCAACTACTATGGACACACTGGTAAGTGAGGCTGGTCCCTGGCCCAGTTGGCTGCCAAGCCCTGCCTGGTTTGGAGCCTGCCAGCTGCGGGTGGATGGGGCCAGGTCTTGGGGTGGCTGGCTGTGCAGCCTGGGGGTGTCTCAGTACTGGTGCCAACTGTCTGGTGGGCAGGGAATCCCCTGGCACTAAGGCTAGAGGGAGGGCTCCAAAGTGGCACTTGCCAGCACCAAGGTCCTTGTGGTGGAGTGACCTCCCCGAAATGTCTGCCTCCAGCATCTGTGTCCCCACGGGGAGTCCCAGCTGCCTCCTCTTTCTCCAGGAAGCTCTCCAAGATCAGCAAGTGGGTCTGACCTAGGCGCCTTTCAAATAACTGCCTCCGTACTGGGTCTTGGAGCATGTGAGTTTTTAGCCTTTTAAGAGTGGAGTCTCTGCTCCTTACAGCTCTCCAACTCTCCCACACGCAAGCCTTCAAAGCTAGATGTTCTGGGGGCTCCTCTTCCTGATGAAGGGCCTCAGCTTGTCCTGGATATTCAACTTCTGCACTTACAGTCACTCCAGGTGCTACCAGTCCCCCAGCACACTGCTACCTCGTGACAAGTTGAGGATCTTGGGCGTGAGGGGCAGGCTGTCTACCCCCAGCCCCTGGCCACTGCACCTAGTCCCCACTCATCACCCACTGACCCACTCATTGCTCCGAAGCTGGTCCAGGCCTTTCTGCCCTGTTCTAAATGAATTGAATATTCTTTGGAATTCCATTTTACCTTCTCTAGCTATTCCTATTTGAGGAATTTTTTTAGTGGTGTTTTAAAGATTACAGTATACATCTTTGACTTACCATAGTTTATTTTATTTTATTTTTTTGCGGTACACGGGCCTCTCACTGTTGTGGCCTCTCCCATTGTGGAGCACAGGCTCCGGACACGCAGGCTCAGCAGCCATGGCTCCGCGGCATGTGGGATCTTCCCGGACCGGGGCATGAACCCGTGTCCCCTGCATCAGCAGGCGGACTCTCAACCACTGCGCCACCAGGGAAGCCCTACCATAGTTTATTTTTAAATAGTATTATACTACTTTGTGAGCAGTATAAGAACCTTACAACAATATGGTTCTATTTATCTCCTCTTCCTTTGTGCTCTGTCGTGTGTTTTACTTCTGCATACGCTATAAACACCACAAAACATTGTTATTGTTTTTGCTTTAAGTAGCCCATAGTCTTTTAAAGCAGTTTAGATATAAGTGTATGTCTATCTCTTAAACATAATGAAATCGGTCTTTTTTTATTTACCCACATACTTTTCTTGTGTTCTTCATTCCTTCCTTCAGCTCTAAATTTCCATTCCGCATCATTTCTCTTTAGCCTGAGTAACTCTTTTAGCATTTCTTGTAGTGCGGCTCTTCTGGAGATGAAATTGCTTCACTTTGGTCAATCTGAAAATGTCTTTATTTTACGTTTGCTTTTGCAGGATATATTTTGCTGCATGTAGAATTCTAGGTTGTCTTTTTTTTCTTCAAGTGCTTAAAAGTTGTCTTTTCATTGTCTCTGGCCCACCTTGATTCTAATAAGAAGTCAGCAGTCATTCTTATTGTTGTTTCCTTGTATGTAATATATAATGGCTGCTGTTGAGATTTCCTCTTTATCTTGGTTTTCGGCAGTTTGAGTCTGATGTGCCTAGGTGTGTGGTGGGGTGTGTGTGTGTGTGTGTGTGTGTGTGTGCACACACACACATGCTCAGAGTTTGCTAATCGAAATCTTTAAAAAATTTTGGAAAATTCTCAGCCATTATCTCTTCAATGGTTTCTTCGGCCCCATTCTCTCTCCTTTTCCTGTCATACTCTAATTATTACATCTATGTGTCCCATAGATCTCAGATACTTTATCGTATTTTCTCTCATTTTTATTTTTTCATTTCAGTTTATATAATTTCTTTAACTTTATAGATCTTTTTCTTCCTTGGTGTCCAGGCTGCTTCTGATTCCATCAAATAAATTCTTCACTTATAATAGCATATTTTTCATTTCTAGCACTTCCATGTGATCCGTTTTTATCATTTCCATCTCTCTGCTGACATTCCCCATATGTTTGTGAAGGTTCTCCGGCTTTTCTAGTAGGTCCTCTAACACATTTTTGTGGTTATTTTAAAGTCCCTCTCTCATAATTCCGATATCTGATTCATCTCCCAGTCTGCTTCTTTCCTCCCATGATCATGGGGTCCATTTCCTTGCTTCTTTGTGTGTCTCATAGTCTTCAATGTACATTGGACATAGTGTATAAAAGAGCATTAGTGGCTGAAATAAATAATATTTCCTCCAGAAAATCGCTCATCCCTGATTCTGTCAGGGGGCTAAGAATCCCTGGCCCTGTAGAAGCACCAGATAAGTACCAGTGAGACATCAGATGTTTCTTTGTTAATCTACAGCTTTCTGAACCATGAGTGATTTCTCTCTCTGCTTAACAGTCTGAATTCTAGCTTTTCAAGTCACTGGAAGTATCTCTTTGTCCTTCAGTTCCATCCCTACCTTTATGTACCCAAGGAGATCTCCCTATGCTCTACTGTCCTGCTTTCAGTCTGGCAGTTACTGCTTTGCACTCAGTAAAAGCCCAAGTGCTGCAGAGAGATTTCTCATCTCCTCTTTCCGCCTTGCTACTTCTCTGCAATGGGCCATTGTCTCAACTCGGAAGAGGTCTGAGCACCTTATACGGGATCTCTCTAAGCTCTTTTGCTCTCCTTTCAGCCTTCAGCATACTATCTATGTGCCCTTGATGAAGGCCTGTGGGAAATAGTGGCAGGTGGGTGATACTCTTTCTGTGGCTGGGTTCCTTGGGATTCTAATGCATCATGGAAGCTCACATGCGGTCTTTATAAATTCATTAAAATATGGCTGGTTTCTCTTTATCACCTACTATGAAGTATTCTGTCCTCTTTCAGTTGCTCTGCTAGAATGAAAACACCTATAGGTCTCTACTCTTAAAGAAAGGCCTCTTTACTTTCTAGATTTTCATTTGGTTAGATTTAGTTCTATCCTCAGATCTCTGGTGGGTTTAAAAAATTATGATTTTGTAGCTTATCTGGTTTGTTGTTATTGTTAGGGTGGTAGCAACTACCCTTGTGACTTGAACTGAGAAGGCCTCGGCTTTTAATGGCCTCTAATGAACAGGAGACAAAGTCTGGATCCAAAGAAGGGTGGGAAGTAGAATCCAGGATTCTAGCATAAGCCAGAACTCTAAGAAGGGTTGATGTAGAAAATAATGTTTCAAAGGGAGGTTTGTCTGTTTGCATGTGGCTCTAGGATAAGCAGAGAAAGAAAGATCAAAAGAGAAAGAAAGAGAGAAAGAAGGAAAGAACGAAGGAAAGAAGGAAGGAAGGAAGGAAAGAAAAGAAAGAAAGAAAGAAAGAAAGGAAAAGAAAGAAAGAAAGAAAGAAAAGAAAGTAAGCTCACACTCGTGCTGATTTGGGGACATAATTCATGCTACCTACATGGTCTGAATACCAGATGCCTGGCACTAGTGGGTCAAATCTTCCCTGTGTAATTCATGTGAAACATTGATTTCAGCTCTTCCTATGCCTAGGATAGTCATGACCTACGGTCCTGAAGTACACAGCTGTTCCAAATCACTCGATGCTGGACATCCTAACTGATGTTTTTGCCGTTCATGCATCAACGGGGCCCTCTCATCATTTTACAAAGGAAGGGACTCAAGTGTGTCAGTACAGGAGAGAAAGTAAAGAAGATCTGCACACCATGGTTCCTTAAGATTGAGGGCAGGCTGCACGCTGATATAAGCTACCCTGCCGGTTTCATGGGTGTCATCAACATTGACAAGAGTGGTGGGAATTTCCATCTGATCTGTGACCCAAGTTGTTCATCAGGTTGTGCCCGAGGAGGCCAAGTATAAGTTCTGTGAAGTGAGGAAGATCTTTGTGGGCACCATCCAGATGGACATCTTCTGGATTGATTTGGACCTTGGCCAAATCAATTAGCCATTTCATCAAGTTCTGCTAACCCATGTACATTGATGGGGAGTGCTAACCTGGGACAGATTGATGGTATCACCAACACACACACACACACACACACACACACACACACACACACAGAAAGAGAGAGAACCTGACTCTTGACCTGAGTCATGTGTAGGAAGCCAATGGCAATAGCTTTGCCACCAGGCTTTCCCAACATATTCATCATTGGAGAAAACAGCAAACAATGCATTTCCCTGCACCAAAGAAAGAGTACTTGCCTCCGTATTGCTGAAGACAGAGACAAAGACAACAGAGCAATGGGTGGGATGATTTCCAGAGGAGAGAAGTAGAGAGCTTCTTTGGCTAATTAAAGATGTATTAGCATGGAGGAGAAAACAGAAACAAAACATTATTTTCAGAGAATTACCACCAAAGGAGCATGCACTCACAATTAAAAAAAAAAAATTACTAAAACACATAAAGAAACAAGCCCAAATAAACAAAAGTCAGCAGAAAAAAATATAAGAAACTAAAGTGTCAGACTCCCAAGATTGATATTGGAATTATTAGACTACACAGCAAGAACGTTTAATCTATCTAAGTTTTAGCTGCATGAATGAAAATGAGAATCTTAAAATCATAGCGCTGAATGAAAATAAAAGCAAGTCCCAAATCAGTAAAACGGGTAAATGAATTTTAATCCATTTATACCACACAATATCATAGAGCAGTTTTAAAAAATGCACTAGAAATATGCATATCAAGATGGGGGAATCTCAGAAATAGATGAGTGAGAAAAACGTTAAAAAATACATATGAATTCTTTATATAAGTTTCAAGACCTGTAAAAATTAAATATTATATTATTTAGGGATACGTAATAAAACTTTTTTTAAAGTAGCTAGTAATTTATAATTCAGAATGCTGGTTTCATATGGATAAAAAGGGGAGGGAGAAGCTCAGAGAGGGGGCATGGTGGGCTTAAAAGATTTATTAGGTTGTGTTTTATTTCTTAAGCCAGGAGGTTTAACGTAGAGGTGTTTGTTTTTAGTAACATCACTTAAGTATATGAGTACCGTTTATTCATTATTTTGTATGAATGAATTATTTTTTTAAAAGCTCAAATAAATCTTGTGTTAAGGTCAGTGGCCTAAATCCTTGCTAGGAAGACCTCACTGAATAAAAAAACCATTCTCTTTCTTGGAAGACAAAATATCAAATAGGTCCATCTAGTGGTGAATTAGAGAATCTCAAATACAGGGATACTCCAGCTGAAGGAATACCCTGGGATGTAAGGCGTTTACTCAAAAATAGCCCATTCAGTGAACATTGCGGTGCATGTATCTTTTTTTTTGGCCACACCGCGCGGCATGCGGGAACTTAGTTCCCCGACCAGGGATCAAACCTGCACCCCCTGCGTTGGAAGCACGGAATCTTAACCACTGCACCACCAGGGAAGTCCCTGTATCTTTTCGAATTACGGTTTTTCCCAGATATTAAAAGAAAAATAGCCCAGGGCTTCCCTGGTGGCGCAGTGGTTGAGAGTCTGCCTGCCGATGCAGGGGGCACGGGTTCGTGCCCCGGTCGGGGAAGATCCCACATGCTGTGGAGCGGCTGGGCCCGTGAGCCATGGCCGCTGAGCCTGCGCGTCCGGAGCCTGTGTTCCGCAACGGGAGAGGCCACAACAGTGAGAGGCCCGCGTACTGCAAAAAAAAAAAAAAAAAAAAAAATAGCCCATTCAAAAACCACGTACACAAATAGAAAAAAAAATCTTGATTGATTGAGTGAAGAACTCTTTGTCTTCAGACGCATGGTAAAATTCTTTGGTTTGTCTCTAACTGGTTGAAAGACTAAAACTCAACCTCAGGTAATTTGTGAGACCCCAGCCTCCTTTATCTGCATCACTTTTGCCCCTTGTTGGCAGGTTTCCCCCCCTCACTTCAGGTGCTGCGGTGCTTTCCTCCAGACCTCCTGTTAGTAACTGCATCTTCCCTGCCTGAGCATTGGATGACTCCTTCCTACCCCGTTCTTCACCTGAGCTCAGTGCTGCTCTCACCTCTGCTTTAGAGCCATGGGGTATATTCAGGCAGCTATTCAAGGTTTAGGTCCCTCTATACATACGAACATATCGTTAAATGAAATTGGGCAGGGGACGGAACTGCACGTAGCGTGTGTTCCCATTCATATTTTTTAAAAGGATGTATATGTTGTCACGTATATAGACTATCTGGGGAAGGACATACAAGAAACTGATGAACCTTTAGGGAAGGGCACTCTGGGGAAATTAAGTGAGAAAGAAACTTACATTTGGTTTTTTACTGTTTATTGATGCTGATTGAGTTTTGTTACAATGTGCATGTATGACGTCATACAAATTTTAAAGAGAAAATAGTGTGTTCTATATATGTAGGTGCTTATCACACTGATAAATAAGCTTCCTACAGATAAAGAGCATTGATGCTTTCTAATGGATGTTATATCTTAGTGGTTATAAATCAACGCTGTGGTATAAGGCAGCCTTAGATTGTCAGGGGAATGGTCTTGCCTGGATTGAAAGACTCTCTCTTGCATGTCTTTGGATATATTCATTGCCCTTAATACTTAGCTGCACCTTTAGCTTTAAATGGTTTATCTGACCACTGACATGTTTTTCCAATTAGGTTGAAAAAAATCAGTTTAGGCGATTTATTGACATTCGAGCCTTGATACTTTATAAATTGCCTGAAATCTAACAGCATTTCTGACCTGCACTTGACCTTTGCAGGATCTACTTCGGACTCTAATTGGAAGAAACACTGTAATTCCTTTTGTATAGCAAACTCCCAAATGAACATGCCATCAAGTGTCACTTCAGCAAAAGCATGAGTGTTTCCTGAGCAGATCTTTTGTAGTGGATGGCATGCTTGTTTCCTCAGCATTTCTTCTCCCTTCCCATTGTGTGGCAGCAGTGAGCTTTGAGGAAGTGAGCTGAGCTCCATTGATGGGCTCTGGTCAGGAAGCCAGGGATTACTTCAAGGACCTAGCCCTACCGTTGTGTGAGGGGATGTAAACTGGCCCCCAAAGGCTGAAGATAAAGACTTTCCATTTGTTGTCTTAGGGAGAGGCAATTTCTCTCATCTGCTGGATGTAATAAAGAAGTCAGCGGGCCTTACTGTAACCAGCTGCTGTCCTACACCAGAGGGGAACCAGTCACCAGTTGTAGAATGATACAAACCCTGTGGTTACAGAGCAAAGAGATAGAAAGAACCTATGTTCTTGATGACACAAGTGAGTTGCTCAAACAACCAACCCTGGAGGCTGACCCATCTCTGGACTTTGTGTAAATGCCAGCTGGTCAAGTTTTTAGTGTTTGAGTCAAATGCGCTTGGTTGATTTTTCTATTTCTTCCAACTGGAAGCATCGTGGAGCATATTTCAATAGAACAGTAAGAAAACCCCTCAATATATAAATTACACAATGTCTAAGCTAGATCTTGAATACCCTTCTCCAGATGAATTTCTTGAATATTTTAATTATAGAAGTGTAAATATATTTTAGAGTATGGATATTCATAAGAAGGATTGGATTTTATATTCTCGTATTAGTATGGTAGAGTGTCTTTATCTGTTCAGGCTGCTAGAACAGAATACCATAGACTGTGTGGCTTAAGCAACAAACATGTATTTCTCATGGTTCTGGAGGCTGGAAGCCCAACTTGTCAGCATGGTCAAGTTCTTGGTGAGAGCCTTCTTCCTGGTTTACAATGGCCACCTTTTTGCTGTATCCTCTCATGGCAGAGAGAGAGAGATAATCTCTCTCATGTTTCTTTTTATAAGAGCACTAATCTCATTCATGAGAGCTCCATCCTCATGACCTAATTACTTCCCAAAGGCCCTACCTCCAAATATCATCACAGTGGGGATTAGGGCTTCAACATATGAATTTGGGAAAGACAAACTTTCAGTGCATAGAATAGAGTATAACATGAATAGTATTAAACACTAATCTAGATAAATCTTCTATTGTTAGAGACAGAGAAAGACCCCTAGATTAACCATTAAGCAAATAAGCACATGTTCAGGTGTTTTAGTTCATTTGTGCTGTTATGACAAAAATACCATAAAGTGGTTGGCTTATAAACAACAAACATTTATTTCTCACAGTTCTGGAGGCTGGGAAGTCCAGGATCAAGGCTCCGGCAGATTCACTGTCTGGTGAGACAGACATGGAAGACATTCACTTCCTGGTTTGTAGATGGCCATCTTTTTTTGCTGTATCCTCACACAGAGAAAGAGGTAAGGGATCTCTCTGGGGCCTTTTATATAAGGACACTAATTCCATTCATGAGGGCTCCACCCTCATGACTTAATCACCTCCCCCCAAATCACTCCTTTTAATATCATCACATTAGGGTTTAACATATGAATTTGGGAGGGGGCACAAATACCCAGTCTATAGCATTAGGGCACTAGAGAAAGAGGGGCATCACAGGGCTCTTTCAAATTTTAATAAAATCAATCTTATATCAGGTTTCATTATGTCCTGATCCTTAATTTAGAAACTAACACTGTGACTCAGAAGCTACATATAAGTTCGTTGGCTTTTTACTTAACGTATCTATCTACTCTGCTGATTGCAGACTGTAAACTCCTAATTCAATTCCTTTCATGGTTTTAGATGCATTGAAATTTTCCATTTTTCCTTAAGTCAGTTTTAGTCAGTAACATTTGTGTTTGCAGGAAATTGTCTGTGTTTTCTAACTTAATGGCAGAAAGTTGTCCACAATATTTTTTTATTTTAAAAATCCCTGGTGTACTTGTTATATCCTTTTTTATTCCAACAATTTTCTACTTTCTCCCTGACTTTTTCTTTACCAGTCATGGTGTCAGGGATTTTATTTTCTCTCACTTTACTAGTCTTACTAAGCAACCATCTTTTTTTTTTTTAATTTATAAATTTATTTATTTTCATTGCTGCATGTGGGCTTTCTCTAGCTGTGCTGAGCTGGGGATACTCTTCGTTGTGGTGCGCGGGCTTCTCATTGAGGTGGCTTCTCTTGTTGCGGAGCACAGGCTCTAGGCACGCAGGCTTCAGTAGCTGTGGGACACCAACTCAGTAGTTGTGGTGCATGGGCTTCGTTGCTCCATGGCATGTGGGATCTTCCCAGACCAGGGCTCAAACCCATTTACTCTGCATTGGGAGGCAGATTCTTAACCACTGTGCCACCAGGGAAGTCCCACTAAGCAACCATCTTGATGATGGTAAATAATCAAAAAAAAAAAAGAGAGAACAAAAAGGAGAGAAAAGAAAGTAAGGAAAAGGGACTATTCATTCCATATATTAGAATGCATTTTAAATCTAGCACTGATATAAAAACAGAAATTTCAAATAGTATGGCAAAGTGGAAAATCTATAAATATGTGAAATTATGCATAAAAATTTAATATATAATGAGTATCATAAATGAGATTAATATGTGTGTATATATATTTGTGTGTGTGTAAGTATATGCATATAATATATACACTTTGTAAACCTCATCAGTAAAGTACATGAACAGTCCAATTACACAAGAGGAAAATCAACTAATAAACATTTTTAAATCTAGTATTGGTAATCATAGTAACACAAATCTAAACAGCAATAAAATACCAATTACATCTATAAATAAGAAAAAGATAAAAAAGCAAGTGTAATATTTATTTAGGTGTGTCTCCAAGATAATTTTTTTTTTTTTTTTTTTGCGGTACGCGGGCCTCTCACTGTTGTGGCCTCACCCGTTGCGGAGCACAGGCTCCGGACATGCAGTCTCAGCGGCCATGGCTCACGGGCCTAGCTGCTCCGCGGCACGTGGGATCTTCCCGGACCGGGGCACGAACCCGTGTCCCCTGCATCGGCAGGTGGACTCTCAACCACTGCACCACCAGGGAAGCCCAAATCATAATTTTTAAGCTCAACATTTTTAAGAATTAATCTTTAATTCATTGTGAATCCCTGTTTGACAATATGCATTAAAAATCCATAGAAATTCATATTCTTCGTTCTAATGAAGCATATCATAAGGATTTATCTTAAAATAATTCAAAATGTAAGACTATATTCATGATGATGTTTACCACAGCGTTAAATTATAAAGTTGAAATTGGAAAAAACTTAAAATGTTCAATGATAAATGCAGTGATTAGGAAAAGCATCATCTATAAACTGGGTTAAACATGATGTGCTTCTTAAAAATTAAAAAAGTAAAGTTTGGTGTGTGTGTATCACCATTTATTGAGCACTGGCTATGAAGCAGATACTTTATATAAACTTATTTCCAAAGCTCATATTCACTCTGCAAGTTAAGTATTTTTCATTCTCAGTTTAAAGAATCTGGGTCCAGTTGCTCTGTGAGATTAAGTCACTTATTCAAGGCAGCATAGCTAGTGAGTGATGGAGCTGGGCCTTGATCCCATGCCAGTACAGTGCCTGCCACACCCAGGGCCTGGTCAAAGGGGACAGGCCTGGCTCACAATTCCTGCTGAGGGAACAGCCTTTGGTAGCACATTCTGTACCATGTGGTTTCTGCATCTTTAGCCCACCCATCCCTCCTACCACCACCGAGGCTGGGGCCTCACCTAAGGGCAGCCAATCCAGAGTCAGGCTAGTAGCTCATGATACGGTCTGTCATGGACTGCTCTGCTAGAGAGGAGATGAATTATCTAAATTCTCACTCTTATTGGTTTAATTTTAGAAATAGGGAGCGAATCAGGCAGTTGTTGGGAAAAGAGGCTGGGAGAATGTTAGACAAGCCAGAGGGCTTTTAGTAATACTCTCAAGAACACTGCTAACTAGGTGAGACAGAACTAGACTGCTAGATCACCCATGCCAGAAAGACTGAGGTGGGTTTAACTCAGGCAGAAAAAAAGTAATCAAAATATGAAGTAAAGGGAAGTAGTTGTCGACCACACTAAATTCTGCAAACAGTGCCTGTTATCTGCATAATCATATTCATTACATACTCTAGTCCCTTCATGGTCTTGTCACTTCTGCAGGCTCATGTCTTAGCTCCACGTAAGCCAAACAGTTCATGTGTCTAGGGGTGTACTGTGCTGGTGATCAGTGTTGCCTTTCAGCGCCAGATTCACCCTTTCGCCTGAATGAATAAGTACATCATGCTGTCCCCTCCCTGGAAAGTATTTTCACTTGTCTAGCTTATTCCCTTGCAATCCTACAAGACTTGGCTCAAGAGAAAGTACCTCTAAGGAGCTTCCCGTGATCTTCTCCATCAAACGGAATCCACATAAACACGATTCCACGGAGACCCTCTTGGCTATATAACAGCTTCATATCAGGAGAAGTTAATCTGAGTAATGATCAGATATAAAATGAGCAGAAAACAGAAGAGAGGAGTAGGTAGCAGATGTTACAAGGACTGACAGGAACCAACCTAATACCAATCCCTAAATGTGCTAGAGGAAAGTGCTCCCTCAAGAAAGGGAGGCACTAGCAGGTGCAAACTAGTATATATAGAACGGATAAACAACAGGTCCTACTGTATATACAGCACAGGGAACTATACTCAATATCCTGGGATAAACCGTAATGGAAAAGAATATAAAAAAGAATGTATATATATGTATAACGGAATCACTTTACTGTACAGCAGAAATTAACACAACATTGGAAATTGACCATACCTCAATTTAAAAAATAAATTAAAAAAAAAAAGGGACCTCCTTGGTGGCGCAGTGGTTAAGAATCTGCCTGCCAATGCAGGGGATGTGGGTTTGAGCTCTGGTCCAGGAAGATGCCAGGTGCCGCGGGGCAACTAAGCCCGTGTGCCACAACTACTGAGCCTGCACTCTAGAGCCTGTGAGCCACAACTACTGAGCCCACGTGGCACAACTACTGAGGCCCGTGCGCCTAGAGCCTGTGCTCTGCAACGAGAGAAGCCACCACAATGGGAAGCCCGCGCACCGCAGCGAGGAGAAGCCCCCGCTCGCCGCAACTAGAGGAAGCCCACGCACAGCAACGAAGACCCAACGCAGCCAAAAACAAACAAACAAATAAATAAATAAGGGAGGCAGACACTTGGGTTAGAATCAGTCACGTATCCTTATCTTACCTCCTGAGTTAAAGTAGATATATTTTAAGATATCTACATACATACATGTGTATGTGTATATATATTATTATACATATATATATGTGTATGTAATTGAAAGTTTGAAATCAACAGACTTTTTATCCATTCGTAACTGGGACAAAACTGATATGGTTCTAAATTAATGAGAATGACACACTATAATCGCAATTTGTGTTACAAACTGTCTGAGGCAACCATCTGTACTACACAAATAAATTTGCCTCTGAGGCTGCAAGGCAGCACTTTCCCAGAGTCCTACGGAGAATCCAGATGCAGACTTTCCTGGCTCACTGCCTTCGCTTTATCCATTTGGCTAACCAGTTCGTGCGCAAATTTATATGTAAAATTAAAAAGCTGGCTCAGGCCTCGAGAGTGAGGTGCAGAAATAATAACAGCAATTTGTATTTACGTAAGTAGAATATTTATCCTAAGTGATCAGATCATATCAAAATGTTCTCTCATTCATTGACAGCCATTTATTCAAAGCAGAGAAAGTATAAATAAATATTTCAAAAGCATGATTTGGTGAGAAGTATACCCAGCAGTCTACATTGGTTTAAACCAGACATGGGTGTTGTGATTTGTATGTCCCTTAGGGAATGTTTCTTTAAATTCAGAAATGTTGCTTTTTACCAACTGATTGAGATCCCATAAAGTTGTATTTCTTCATCAACTGTGCCTAAGAGCTACGAAACACTAAGCTCAGAACTAGAAATAAACAAAACCGTAAGACTCGAACTTTGTAATCCAAGAAATTTACAGCTTAGTTATTCTCCCCCCACCCAGCTTTATTGAGATATAATTGACATACAGTATATGGTATAAGTTTAAGGTGCGCAATGCGATGATACATGTATGTATTGCAAAATGTTTACCACAGTAAGGTTAGTTAGCACATCCTTCACTTCACATAATTACCATTGTTGTTATTATGAGAGCATTTAAAATCTAACCTTATAGCAACTTTCAAGTGTACGATACAATGTTGTTAACTGTAGTCACCATACTGTACATTAGCCGCCCCCCCGCAAACTTATTCCTCTTCTAATTTGAAGTTTGTATCCTTTGGCCAACATCTCCTCTTCCCCCATCCCCAGCCCCTGGTAAGCATACGTCTACTCTTTGCTTCTATGAGTTCAGCCATTTTAGAGTTTACTATAAGTGAGATCATATAGCATTTGTCTTTCTCTGTCTACTTATTCTATTTAGCATAATGCCCTCAAAGTCCATTTATGTTGTCAAGAATGGCAAGAGTTCCCTTTTTTGAAGGCTGAATAAACACTCCACTGTGTATATCTATATCTATCTATATCTAAATCTAGATTCATCCATTTATAGACACTTAGGTTGTTTCCATGTCTTGGCTATTGTGAATAATGATGCGGTAACACAGAATAGTGATTTCATTTCCTTTGGATTTCTACGCAGAAGTGGAATTGCTGGATCGTATGGTAGTTGTATTTTTAATTTTTTGAGGAAACTCCATACTGCTTTCCACAGTGGTTGCACCAATTTATATTTCATCAACAATGCACAAGGGCTCCCTTTCTTCACATCCTTGCCAACACATGTTATCTCTTATCTTTTCTGATAATGACCATTTTAACAGGTGTGAGGTGATATCTCACTGTGGTCCATTTGCATTTCTCTGATGATTAGTGATGTTGAGCACATTTTCATGTGCCTGTTGGTCATTTGTTTGTCTTATTTGGAAAAATATTCAGGCCCGTTGCTCATTTTTTAATAGGATTATTTGTGAGTTTTAAATTTTGCTATTGAGTTATATGAGCTCCTTTTATATTTTAGATATTAACTTCCTGTCAGAGAGATGGTTTGCAAATATTTTCTCCTATTCCATAGGTTGCCTTTCATCTTGTTCATTGTTTCTTTTGCTGTGCAGAAGCTTTTTACTTTGATGTACTCCCACTTATTGACTTCTTTCCTTTGCTGCTTGTGTTTTTAGTGTCATATCAAAAAAGCCTTGCTAAGACCAGTATCAAGGAGATTTTTATCTATGTTTTCTTCTAGGAATTTTATGGTTTCACGTATTACATTTAAGCTCTTAATCCATTTCGAGATCATTTTTGTGAGTGGTATTAGATAGGGGATCAATTTCCATTCATTTGCATGTGATTATCCAGTTTTCCCATCATGATTTATTGAAGAGACTGTCCTTTACCCATTGAGTATTCTTGGATCCCTTGTCAAATATTGGATGACTGTGTATGTGTGTGTTTATTTCTGGGCTCTCCATTGTATTCCATTGGTCTTTGTGTCTTTTTTTATGCCTGTATCATGAAGTAATTGCCTTGAAGTCAGGAAGTGTGATGTCTTCACCTTTGTTCTTTCTCAAGATTGCTTTGTCTGTTGGTGGTCTTTTGTAGTTACATATGAATTTTAGGGTTGTTTTTTCTATTTCTGTAAAAAATACAACTTTGATGGAGTTTGCAGTCTGTCCTTAGATGGCTTTGGGTAGTATAAACATTTTAACAATGTCAACTCTCCCAGTTCATGAACATGAAATATCTTTACATTTATTTGTGTCATCTTCAATGTCTTTCGTCAATGTCTTACAGTTTTTACTTCCTGGTTAAATTTATTCCTAAGTAGTTTATTCTTTTTGATACTATTGTAAATGGGATTGTTTTATTTCTTTCTCAGATAGTTATTGTTAGTGTACAGAAATGCAACTGATTTTTGTATATTGATTTTGTATCCTGTAACTTTACTGGACTCATTTGGTTCTAATTTTTTTTTTGGCTGCACCATGCAGCTTGCAGAGTCTTAATTCCCTGACCAGGGATTGAACCCAGGCCCCTGCAGTGAAAGCACTGAGTCCTAACCACTAGACTGCCAGGGAGTTCCCTCTAATGTTTTCTTTATGGTGTCTTTAGGATTTTCTATATACAAGATTATGTCATCAGCAAACCAAGACAATTTTACTTCTTCTTTTCTGATTTGGATGCCTTTTATTTCTTCTACTTGCCTAATTGCTCTGACTAGGACTTCTAGTACTATGCTAGATAGGAACAGTAATAGTGGGCACCCTTGTCTTGTTCCTGATCTTAGAGGGACGCTTTCTACCTTTCACTGTTGAGTATGATGTTAGCTGTGGACTTGCCATATATTGCCTTTATTATGTTTAGGTATGTTCCTTCTATACCCACTTTGTTGAGAGTTTTTGTCATGAAACTATGTTGACTTTTGTCAAATGCTTTTTCTGCATCTATTGAGATGATCATGTGATTCACATTATTAATTTGCATGTGTTGAACCATCCTTGCATCCCAGAGATAAACCTCACTTGCTCATGATGTATGATCCTTTTAATGTGCTATTGAATTTGGTTTGCTAGTATTTTGTTGAGATTTTTCGCATCTATATGTATCAGGGATATTGACCTGTTGATATTGATCAATGTTTTCTTTTCTTGTAGTGATATTATCTGGCTTTGGTAACAGAGTAATGCTGGCCTTATAAAATGAGTTTGGGAGTGTTCCCACCTCTTTAACTTTTTGGAAGAGTTTGAGAGGGATTGATATTAATTCCTCTTTAAATGTTTGGTAGGATTAATCCATGAAACCATCTTGTTATGGGCTTTTCTATGTTGGGAGGTTTTTGTTTAGCAATTCACTCTCCTTATTCATTATTGGTCTGTTCAGATTTCCTGTTTTTTTCCTGAGTCAGTTTTGGTAGGTTGTAAGTTCTAGGAATTAATCCATTTTTTCTAGGTTTGTCCAATTCGTTGACATATAATTGTTCATAGTTGTCTTTTATAATCCTTTGGGTTTCTATGTATTGGTTGTTATGTCCCCTCTTTCATTTATAATATTATTTATTTGAGCCCTCTTTTTTTTCTTAGTAAGTCTAGTTGAAGTTTTCAGTTTTATGTAACTTTTCATAAAACCATTTTGTTACATTCTCTATTTCTGCTCAGATCTTTGTTGTTTCCTTATTTTCTGTTCATATTTGACTCTGGGCTTAGTTTTTTCTTTTTCTAGTTCCTTGAGATGTAAAGTTAGGTTGTTTACTTGAGATCTTTCTTTTTCTCTTAATATACACATTTATTGCTATAAACTTCCCACCTGAACAATTTTTGCTGTATCTCATATGTTTTGGTATGTTGTTTCCATTTTAATTTGCTTGAAGATATTTTTTGATTTCCCTTTTGATTTCTTCTTTGACCCATTAGTTGTTCAGGAGTGAACAACCACATTTTTATGGATTGTCAAGCTTTTCTCTTTTTATTGATTTCTAATTTCATACCATTGTGGTTGGAAAAGGTACTTGGTATGATTTCAATCTTTTTAAAATTGCTAAGTCTTGTTTTGTGGCCTAACATACAATCTATCCTAGAGAATGTGCCATGTGCGCTTAGGAATGTGTCTTCTGCTGCTTTTGGATGGAATACTCTATATATTTCTGCTAGATCCACTTGGTCCAAAATATAGTTCAAGTCCAGTGTTTCTGTATCAATTTTCTGTCTCGATGATCTATCCTTTGCTGAAAACTGGGTATTTAATTTTCCTACCATAATTGTATTGTTGTCTATTTCTCCCTTGTATCTGTTGGTGTATGCTTAATATAGTTAGGAGCACCAATGTTGCATACCTATATATTTATAATTGTTATATCCTCTTGATACATTGACCTCTTTATCATTTTATAATGACCTTCTTTGTCTCTTAATACAGTTTTTGACTTAAAGTCTATTTTGTCTGATGTAAGTGTAGCTACCCCTGCTCTCTTTTGGTTTCCATTTACATCAAATATCTTTTTTCATTCCTTCACTTTGACCCTGAGTGTGTCCTTAAAGTCACAGTGAGTCTCTGGTAGAAAGCATGTAGTTGGGTCTTGTTTTTTTATCCATTCAGTCACTCTATATACTTTGGTTGGACAGTTTAATCCATTTACACTTAAATTAATCATTGGTCAATAAGGACTTATTAATGTCACCTTGTTAATTGTTTTCTGGCTGTTTCATAGTTCTTTTGTTCCTTTCTTCATCTCTTGCTGTTTTCCTTTGTGCATTGAGGATTTTCAGTAGTGGTGTACTTTAATTTCCTGCTTTTTAGTGTGTCTTTACCTATTATAGATTTGGTTTTGTGGCTACCCTTATGCTTACATGAAACTTCTTTTTTTTTTTAATTTTTAAAAAAATATTTATTTGGCTGCACCGGGTCTTGAGTTGGGGCATGCGGTATCTTCATTGCAGGGGACGGGATCTTCACTGCAGCTTGCAGGATCCTTTTAGTTGCGGCATGTGGAATCTTTAGTTGTGGCATGCGGGCTCTTAGCTGCAGCATGGAGGATCTAGTTCCCTGACCAGGGGTCGAACCTGGGTCCCCTGCATTGGTAGCGTGGAAACTTAACCTCTGGACCACCAGGGAAGTCCCTACGTGAAACTTCTTATAGACAGGTTTAAGAGTCTATGTTAAGTGATAACTTAATTTCAATTGCATGTAAAAACTCTACCCTTTTATTCCCTCCTCCACATCTTATTATTTTTATGTCACAATTTACATGTTCTTATGCTGTGTATCCATTAACAGATTATTGTAGCTATAGCTATTTTTAATACTTCTGTCCTTTTACCTTTATGCTGGAGTTTAATATTAGCACCCACCATGTTACAGTATTGGAGTATTCTGAATTTGATTATATATTTTTCTAGTGTGTTTTGTATTTTCATATATATTTTCATGTTAGTAATTAGCATTCTTTCATTTCAGCTTGAAGAACTCCTTTCCACATTTCTTGTAAGGAAGGTGTAGTTATGGTGAACTCCCTCGGCTTCTGTGTGTCTGAGAGTCTTTATCTTTCCTTTATTTCAGAAGGACGACTTTGCTGGGTAGTGTATTGTTGGCTGGCAGGATTTTTTTCTTTCAGCACTTTGAATGTATCATCCCACTCTTTTGCGGCCTATAATGTTTTTGCTGAGAAAGCAGCTGATAGCTCTATGGGGATTCCCTTGTAAGTCACAAGCTTCTATTCTCTTGCTGCTCTCCAGATTCTCTCTTTGTCTTTGATTTTAGACAGTAGTATTTTAATATATCTTGGGAAATCATTTGGGGTTGAAATTTTGGGGTGACCAGTTAGCTTCATGAACTTGGATGTCTAATTCCCTCCTGTTTTGGGAAGTTCTCAGCCATTATTCTTTAAGTAAGTTTTCTTTTTTTTTTTCCTTGTTCTCTCAGTTTATTTTTCTTTGAATTTATTTATTTATTTATTTAATATATCAGGTTCTTATTACTTATCTATTTTATACATATTAGTGTATATATGCCAATCTCAATCTCCCGATTCAGAAAATATGAATGCTTCACAAATTTGTGTGTCATCCTTGCGCAGGGGCCATGCTAATCTTGTCTGTTTCATTCCAATTTTAGTATATGTGCTGCCGAAGCGAGCACAAGTAAGTTTTCTTTCCCTTTCTCCTCTCTTTCCCTTCTGGGACTCTAATAATGCATCACTTGTTTCTTTTAAGGATGCCCCATAAGTTCTGTAGGGTTCTTTTCATTCCTTTTCATTTTTTTTCTTTTTGTTCCTCTGACTGGATGATTTCAAATGATCTGTCTTTGAATTATTGATTGATGCTTTCTTCTGCTTATCCAGTCTGCTATTGAACTTCTCTGTTGAATTCTTCAGGTCAGTCATTGTATTTTTCATCTCCAAAATTTTTGTTTAGTTCTTTCTTGTGTTTTCTCTTTGTTGAACTTCTCATTTCCTTTCATATTGTTTTCCTGATTTTCTTAAATTGTTTGTCCGTGTTCTCTTGTAGCTCTCTGAGCATCTCGAGAACAATTATTTTGAATTCTTTATCAGGCATTCATGTATCTTCATTTTCTTGAGGTTACTGGAAGTTTACTGTGTTCCTTCAGTGGTGTCATGGTTCCATGACTCTTTGTGATCTCTCTAGCCTTGTATGTGAAGAAACAGTCCCTTTCAGATTTTATGGACTGACCTTGGTAAGGAAAGACCTCTGCAGCATGCTGGAGCATGTTGTGACTCTAGGTCCATACATGTGGGGACTTGTGATGGTCCACGTCCAGGGGTTATGATGTCTCATCAGCTTGGGCTGCTAGGGTCCATGACATCAACAACTGCATGGTCCTAGACAAGGGCTGCAAGGGTCTGCAGTGGCTGCAGGGCCTGTTAGAGTCCTCATTGGTGCCTCCAGTTCCAGTGGCTAGGGACCAGGGCAGGCAGTGGTGGTGGCCAGAGCTGGTGATGTGCAGACACTTGTCTGTGGGGGCTGGGTACAGATGCCTTGTAGTGGCATGGGCCAGGTACAGAGAAGCACATAGTGGTGGTGGCCAGGGTCAGCAGCAAGGCGCCAGGGCCAACTTCGGGTGCATTAGCAGCTGCACGGGCCCTGGCTCTCAGTGTCCACTCTGTGGCTACAGGGTCTCCCTATGGGCACAGCATAGCTGTGGAGGCCAGCAATAGGAGTTGGCCTGGGGACAGGCAAGTGCATAGGTGGAGGGTCTAGCTGCAGGTGAATCGAGAAGGACAGGCCAGTGTCAGGAGACAGGGCTGGATCCAGGCCCACAAGCCACTGTAGGGCCCCTGGCTATTGGCATTCACTCCTGTGCCTGCAGGACCTCCTCAAGGGTGTGCACATAGCAGTGGAGACTAGTGATGGAAGTCAGGCCAAGCGTGTGCAGGTGCACAGCTAGAGGGGCTAGCTAGCCCCAGATGTGCACAGTGTGCGGAGGGGTCCACTGCCAGGGTCTAGGCTGGCATCTTGTATTCATATAGCCACAGAGGCTGGGGCTGGCTGCCAGTATGGATCCTGGCTTTAGGGGTGGGGGAAGTTGAGGATGGATGCTCAGGTGGCTGGCATCTGTGACCAGGAAAACCTTTGGAGGAAGTCTCAATGGTGGACTCTGTAGGGGGTCCATGCTGGCTCTGCTGGGCATTGGTTTCTTCAGTGGCAAAAGCTGCTGGTGTCCTCTGCAGAGCAGGTCACTGGGAACCACGGTCGCTCCGCTATGTGGCTAATACTGATAGCCCTGCTTTTCTTCCTTGTCCCTAGCTATGTCTATATGTCTCAGCTTTTTCAGTTTCTGGGTGGGGTGAGACCAAAGTGAGCCCCTTGTGCAGTGCCCTAAGCAGCTGATAAAGCTCTCCCTCTCCCTTTCCCAGCGAGGGGAGCTCTTGAAGCTGGAGAGCTCCCTCCTGGTGCTGAGCAGGGTTCACCTGGGGGATGGGATGATGCAGGCAACATGATTCTGTTCTTCATTTTTTGTGTGGTTATTCTCAGGTGTTTTGTTCTACTGTGTTGCTGAAGTTTCTTAAGTGGACCCTGAACTCCCTCAGAGCCATTTTTGTTTGGGGATAGCTGTCTAATTGTTGGTCTTTGTCAGGGGCTGGAGGGTGGTGTCTCCTACTCTGCCACAATGGTCATGTCACTCAGCATAATCTTTCTTAACAGTAATTTTGCACCGCTTCTAAAAATAAGACACATACTCTAGTATGCTTTTAAAAATATCTTATTACGGATTTAATACAGACTAATTGTAAAAAATTTAAAACTACAGAAAAGTAAAAAGAAGAAAATGAAGCCATCTGCAATCTTAATACTCAAAAATAACTACTGTTAACCAGTCGGTACACTTTTCTTTTAGTCTTTTTTAAATGCTCATATTAAAATATAAATTTTACATAGTTCATACAGATCTTAATTTTCAAATGAAACAATGTGAATTTTCTGAAGTGGCAAAATATTCTTCACAAACTTTATTTTAAAGACTGCAAACTTCTTTATTATATACAACCATTAAATATTATTTTTTACACACATCTGATTACGTCAATTCCCCATTGCTCTCAGGTTTAAGTACAAACTGGGCATGGCCTACGAGACTGTTCTTAAACTTTCCCTTGCCTTGTCTCATGCTTCTTTTTCCTCCTTTATGTTCTAGACCGAGGGTGTACTCACTCAGTTTCCATGTATATATTCTCTCTCACTTCCAGGACTCTGTCCATGCTGATCATTCTAACACATTATTATTCTTTTTCCTCTCCATCACTTAGTTCTACCCACTTCTGCTCCCACTCATGTTTTCTAATTAACACCTACTAATCTCTGATGGAAGGAGAAGGTATAGACAGAAGAAAAGAGGGAAGCCTCTGATCAAGTCCTTGGAACAGAATAGAGTTCATACGTAGACCCAGGCATGTATCGTCAACTGATTTTGACTAGAGAGAGAAGGTAATTAAATGAAGAAACGACAGTCTTTTCAACAAACGGTGCTGGAACAGCACGGTATTTTTATAGAAAGGAAGAATTTCAACCTTTACCTCACACCATACATAAAAATTAACTCAAAATAAATCATGGACCAAAATGTAAACATTTAAACTACACAACTTCTAGCTAAAACCAGAATATAATCTTTGAGATTTTGGAGTCAGCAAATAATTCTTAGATAGGACACAAAAGCATGAATCATAAGAGAAATAAATTCGTAAAATGAACTTCATCGAAATTAAAATCTGCTCTCTTGAGCACCGTTTAAAAAATGAAAGACAAGCTGTAAAGTGGGGAAAAAATTTTACAATACATGTAAGTGACCCAGGACTTATCTAGAATATAGAGAACTCTTGTATCTCAGTAATAAGAAAACAGCCCATAAAAAATAAGCAAAAGAGGGACTTCCCTGGTGGCGCAGTGGTTGAGGGTCCGCCTGCCGATGCAGGGGACGCGGGTTCGTGCCCCGGTCCGGGAAGATCCCACATGCCGCGGAGCGGCTGGGCCCGTGAGCCATGGCCGCTGAGCCTGCGCGTCCAGAGCCTGTGCTCCGCAACGGGAGAGGCCGCAACAGTGAGAGGCCCGCGTACCGCAAAAAAAAAAAAAAAAAAAAAGCAAAAGATTTAAACAAACACTTTACAAAAAATATATGCAAATGGCCCATGAGCACATGAGATGTTAAACATCATTAGTCATCAGGGAAATGAACATTATAACCACAATGAGATATCACAATACATCTATTAGAATGACTAAAAAAGATGGACAGTGACAAGTGTGGTGAGGTGTGCAGCGACTGGAACTCTGATGATTGGTAAGGAGAATGTAAAATGGTACAACCACTTTGGAAACAACTTGGCATTTCTCATAAATTTAAAGATCTACTTTATGACCCAGCAATTCAACCCAAAGTATTTATCCAAGTGAAATGAAAATACATGTCCACACAAAGACTGGTACATGAATGTTCTTAGCAGTTTTCTTTGTAGAAACCCCAAACTGGAAGCATCCCAAATGTCTATCAACAGGTAGATGGCTTCCATACTGCTCACTAATAAAAACGAATGAACCACTGATATATGAAATAACATAGATAAATCTCAGAAACATGCTGAGCAAAATAAGTCAGAAAAAAAGAAAATATACAATCCCGTTAATATAAAACTCTAGGAAAAATTTAAAGTATAAAAACAGAAAGTGTGTCAGTGGTTGTCTAGGATCAGGGTGGTTGTGGGGATTGATTGGAAGGGGCATAAGGGTACCTTTGGGGGTGAGGGACATGTTCTATATCTTAATCGTGGTAGTGGTTGCTACAGAGATGTATATATTTGTCAGAATTCATTACACTGTACACTTAAGATGTGTACCTTTTATTATCTGTAAATTATACATCAATAAATTTGATTTTTAAAAAGTGTGTCCATTGCTATTGAGAAGTTTGGTTAGTCAAGGACAGAGAAGGGACTATTGCAAATGGCAATATTAAAAGTCATGGGTGACTTAATTAAGAATAGTTTCAATGAAGGGATGAAGAATAAAACCTGACTGAAGCAGGTTGAAGAGAGAATGGTGGTTGAGACAGTGGAAATACAGCTGCACATAATTCTTTCAAGGATTTTTGCTATGAACGGAAGCAGAGAAATTGGGTGGTACTTGAGAGGCATGTGGGAGTCAAGGGAAAGATTGGGGTTATTAAGGCATAAGTGTATGCCGAGGGGAATGATCCAGTAAAGAGAGTGAGATTGATGATACAGGAGAAAAAGAAAGTATTGCCGGAGAAAGTTGTTGAGAAGGCGAGAGCATGTGGGATATTAAGCACAAGAGGAGATACTTACCTTTCATAGGAGCTGGTGTACATTGTCCACTGTAACAGCAGAGAAGGCAGGTTAGGTGGGTACAGATGCATGGAGATTGGTAGATTTGCTGGTGGGAGAGTGAAGGATTACTCATCTGATGGCTGGTTTTTCTCAGTGAATTAAGAATGAGTGGGGTAGAAGGTGGAGGCTTAGGGAGGGAGATTAAGGTGGGAAACAGTCTCTGGAGAGAGAGAGAATTCACTAGAAAATATGGCACGACTGGTTGAGATGACTGCCCACTGGAGAATTTTTGTCATTCATTCAAAGGGAAACCAATGGGCAGAGGTGTGCGGCTTTCTCTAGCAGTGCTCAGCTTATGGGCTGCAGGCATGGAGAGCACAGAATCTTGCACTGAACTAAGGTTGACACTTTGCAGGTGATTATGCAGAAAAAGCTGGGCAGAGGTTTTAGTGTGGTTGCAAGGGAGTGGTTATATAATGGACCATAGAATCTAAGGTAGGTAACAAGGGAGTGATGGCAAGAAGGGTGTGATAGATGGAGAAGTGGTCAGATCAATAGCTTGCAGGCTCTGCCGGGATCAGAGAATTGCTAGAATGGGAGTAAATGAGCTGAAAGGCTGAGAGTTGGAGTATGCTCCAGGAGTATGAAGCTTGAAATCAAGCTTTGAGATTGGGTTCAATTCTTTAGATGATGAGGTTACGTAAGGGTATGACAATGGAAATGATGGCTGAGGGGCAGGTGGAAGTCAGAGACCTGACAAGTCCAAGGCATTTGAAATCACCAAGCATGATGACAGGAGTAGAGATAGAAAGGAGGGCAAGTGAGCCAGGACTAGAGGTACAAGTAAATGAGAGTGAGTGACCAAATAGGACTCAGTAGGTGACAACCACCTGGAAGAGGAGCAGTTGTGAAGTCTGATGGCCGGCTTGTCTTTACTCTGAACCACTGAATACTATTTCCCCCTTTATATTGTTTTGAAGGTGGAGAGAAGGAAGGAAAACAAAATAGATTGTATCTATGTTCTTAAAGTGTTGAATTTTCCTCTCTATTTTACTGATTTTAAGTCCACCGTGAATCACCTAATCATACTTTGCTGGATGAGTAAAGTTTGAGAGCTCTCCACTGATGGGATTAAAAGTGTTTGGAAGGATTTTCTTGACGATAACCCGATGCAAACAGCCATTTACAGCACTGTGAATGCAATTGCTACTGAAGGGATTAAATAACAGCTGAACCTTATTAACTATGTTATATGTGGCCCAAAGATCCAACTTTTTAAAAAAATTAATTAATTTATTTTTGGCTGCGTTGGGTCTTCTTTGCTGCACAAGGGCTTTCTCTAGTTGCGGTGAGCAGGGGCTACTCTTCGTTGCGGTGCGCGGGCTTCTCATTGCGGTGGCTTCTCTTGTTGCAGAGCACGGGCTCTAGGTGCGCGGGCTTCAGTAGTTGTGGCTCACGGGCTCCAGAGCGCAGGCTCAGTAGTTGTGGTACATGGGCTTAGTTGCTCCGTGGCGTGTGGGATCTTCCCGGACGAGGGATGGAACCTATGTCCCCTGCATTGGCAGGCGGATTCTCAACCACTGCCCCACCAGGGAAGCCCGATCCAACTATTTTTATTCAGAGTTATGCCAAGACCCCATTTACTGTGTGGGGCAGACACTCATGCCCAGCATCCTCATTTCTCCTTGTGGTGTCACTCAAATTTTAAAAATCTATTATTAATAAATATATTAAAAACAATTACGTACCATGTTGAATACCTACCATGTGCCAGACACTTGGCTAGCTATAATATTAATATCAATATTAACATTAATTGAATCTTATTATGTTCCAGGCATTTATGCTTTGACTGTGTAATCTAATTTACTCTTCACAGTAGCCGGATGAAGGGTTAAAGCTAAGATGAAGAGATTATGGTTCAAAAATTCTTGCCTAAGATCTCATAGTTATTAAAACTGAATGCAAATGGGGTTCAAAAGTCTGAAGTTGACTCTGAGGTTTCTGCATGAACAGTATGTCCTATTTGCTGTACAACGATCCTTACTACATGCAGAGGTGAATGGTCCCCTGAATGGAGGGAGGAGGGAGGTAGACCTCTCAACAAATAGGTACAAGACCACAATGGGTGCTAGGAGGAAGGCTTGAATTACGTAGTAAGTGGTGAGCTCAAGAGCCACGTCAAAGGAAAAATATTCAGCATTTAGCAGATTGACTAGTTGCCTGGCTACAGTAACAGCCTCCTAGGTGGTGGGCTCCTGTCACCAGGCCTTTCCTTCCATACCATTCTGAATATCACTGCTAGAGGTCATCTTCCTAAAACACCTGTGCACTTGCTCAGTTTTTTCCTGTGTCGTATCCAAACATCTGCACTTAGGTTTTAATTCCCATGCTTTTTTTTTTTCCTTTTTTTTCTGGGTGGTGGGAAAACAGGTGATTTTAAGTTTCTTTTTTTAAACATCTTCATTGGAGTATAATTGCTTTACAATGTTGTGTTAGTTTCTGCTGTATAACAAAGTGAATCAGCTATATGTATACATATATCCCCATATACAAAAATAAACTCAAAATGGATTAAAGACCTAAATGTAAGGCCAGAAACTATGAAACTCTTAGAGGAAAACATAGGCAGAACACTCGATGACATAAATCACAGCAGGATCCTTTTTTGACCCACCTCCTAGAGAAATGGAAATAAAAACAAAAATAAACAAATGGGAGCTAATGAAAAGCTTTTGCACAGCAAAGGAAACCATAGACAAGAGGAAAAGACAACCCTCAGAATGGGAGAAGATATTTGCAAATGAAGCAACTGACTAAGGATTAATCTCCCATGGTTTTTAATGAAGTTATTTCTAAGAACTCTTAAGAACTCCAGCAGGAGTAAACATGTGTGGGGCTTTCTGTCCCAGACTCCCTCTGTCCCAATTCCTCTGAGTAATTGCCTTCTCTGCTGTGCCCATACCCACCCCTCCCCATGGTCCCCCCTCCATGGCAGGAAACAGGCCACCAGCATTCCTGCATTTGACGAGTATTCCTTTCCTACAGGAGAGGCTGAACTCTTTCTCAGTTTCAGTGCTAAAACCCTAGGTTGGGACTTTTCATTCGAGTTGAAAGAAAACTCTGAAAAAATGAATCACAGCCAACAGCAGGCGGTAAAAGGGTGGGAGGGTGCGGGTACATCCTCCTCTATATCCACAATACAAGGAGCATTGTGTCCAAACATGGAGAGAGAGAAAGCAAGAGAATGCTAGAGCAAGCATGGTTTCTTTGTTAAGTATGTTAACATTTGGGGAATCTGGGAAGAGGCATAAGATTTATCTTCTAAGATATCGGAAAATTCTTTGAACTATTTTTAAACCTTTCTATAAGTCTGAAATTAGTCCAAAACAAATGTTCAGCAAATTTTGTGATATGTGTGGGCTTTTTTTTTTTTTAACCAGAATAAAAATGTAAAATAAAATAAAATACAAGTGGTATCTGGGAGGGGACGGTCAGCTTCAGTTTCCATGGTGCGTGTCACTCCCACTGCCCTGCACTTGATTTTGCACAGGGACCTTGACGACCTAGCCTCGTGAAGGTGTTTCAAGGGATGTGCAGCTAGAATGACCTTACTGGGGAGGATATTGAGCACAGGGTCTAGGGATTTTGATGTTATTTTAGATCAGCAAACAGGTCATTGGTGGTTTTGAACAGTCAAGCAATATTGTTTCGAAAGAGAACTCTATGTGGAGGACAATTTGGAAGCAGAGTGACCTCAGGGAGACTTAACTAAGAACAATGGAAAAGGAAAGGAGAAATGTGAGCTAAATTTTAAAGGAAGAACTGACAGATTTGGCTACTGCTGGTGGTACCATTGATGGAAATGGGGGACACTGGATGTGTCTGGGGATACGTAAACATAGAGAGCTACAGAGCATTATAAATAGTGCCAGAGAAAAAGTAGAGGGACTTCCCTGGCGGTCCAGTGCTTAAGACTCCACGCTTCCACTGCAGGGGGCGTGGGTTCAATCCTTGGTCGGGGCACTAAGATCTCCGCATGCTGTGTGGCGCACCCGAAAAAAAAAACAACAACATAAGAAAAAAACAAATAAATCTAACCTGAGCAAAAAAAAAAAAAAAAAAAAGGAGAATCACCTTATGAAAAAAAGGCATGGATAAAATCATAAGGTGGGTAAATATTTACGTAATGGGGGGTATTTCTAAATATGACATCAAACAGAGAAAGCTTGGACTATAAAATTTAAAAAATATATTTATTTATTTATTTGGCTGCGCTGGGTCTTAGTTGCAGTATGTGGGATCTCTTAGTTGCAGCATGCAGAATCTAGTTCCCTGACCAGGGATCGAACCTGGGCCCCCTGCATTGGAAGCATGGAGTTTTAACCACTGGACCATCAGGAAAGTCCCGAACTATAAAATTTTAAATTGTATAGATTTTTTAAACCCCCCACACACAAATTAAAAAGTAAATGAATGACCTGAGAATAAACTTTGCAATGTACATTTATATATCTATTTAAGATATATTCTCAATATCAGTAAAGCCATAGTAAAAGACAAACTCCCAATTATGAAATTGGTTAAAGGCAGCCAATTTACAAAAGAAAACACACATATGGCTAAAGGAAGGAAGGGAGGGAGGGAGGGAGAAAAGAAAGTAGTTCAGTCATTAACAGTCAGATAATTAAATTAGAAAAGCTACTGTGTTCCACCCATCAAATTGCAAAGATTCAAAAATGATAGTAAGCTGGGGAGTTTGGGGAGTTATGCGAAGAAACAGGCAGTAACATACGTGATTGGTGGGAGCAGAAGTTTTTCTGGAAGAAATGTACATACCTATTGTCCAGCACTTTCCTTTCTAGAAATTAATCCAGAGTAAGTAATCATAAGTGTATACAGTAACTTATCTACAAGAATATTCATTAAAAGTGTTTAATATAATAAAATTTATTGCAAATGAAGCAACTGACAAAGGATTAATCTCCAAAATTCACAAACAGCTCATGCAACTCAATATCAAAAACCAAACAACCCAATCCAAAAATGGGCAGAAGACCTAAATAGACATTTCTCCAAAGAAGATATACAGACTGCCAACAAACACGTGAAAGGATGCTCAACATCATTAATCATTAGAGAAATGCAAATCAAAACTACAATGAGATATCATCTCACACCAGTCAGAATGGCCATCATCAAAAAATCTACAAACAATAAATGCTGGAGAGGGTGTGGAGAAAAGGGAACGCTCTTGCACTGTTGATGGGAATGTAAACTGATACAGCCACTATGGAGGACAGTATGGAAATTCCTTAAAAAACTACAAATAGAACTACCATACAACCCAGCAATCCCACTACTGGGCATATACCCTGAGAAAATCATAATTCAAAAAGAGTCATGTACCACAATGTTCATTGCAGCTCTATTTACAATAGCCAGGACATGGAAGCAACCTAAGTGTCCACCAACAGATGAATGGATAAAGAAGATGTGGCACATATATACAATGGAATATTACTCAGCCATAAAAAGAAATGAAATTGAGTTATTTGTAGTGAGGTGGATGGACTAGAGTCTGTCATAAAGAGTGAAGTAAGTCAGAAAGGGAAAAACAAATACTGTATGCTAACACATATATATGGAATCTAAAAAAAAAAAAAGGTCACGAAGAACCTAGGGGCAAGATGGGAATAAAGACGCAGACCTACTAGAGAATGGACTTGAGGATACTGGGAGGGGGAAGGGTAAGCTGGGACAAAGTAAGAGAGTAGCATGGACATATATACACTACCAAACGTAAAATAGATAGCTAGTGGGAAGTAGCCGCATAGCACAGGGAGATCAGCTCGGTGCTTTGTGACCACCTAGAGGGGTGGGATAGGGAGGGTGGGAGGGAGGGAGACGCAAGAAGGAAGAGATATGGGGACATATGTGTAGGTATAACTGATTCACTTTGTTATAAAGCAGAAGCTAACACACCATTGTAAAGCAATTATACTCCAATAAAGATGTTTAAAAAAATAAATAAAATAAAATAAAATAATAAAATTTAAAACAACCTAAATGTATAAATTAGGGGATTGCTTAGATAAATTATGGTAATAAAATGCTCAGTAGCCATTATAAATGTTATTATAGATGTATATCATAAGGATGAAGAGTTATTCAGTAAAAAGAAAAAGAGAAGAACAAAAATCATGTATATTGTAATATCATTCTTGTTAAAAAATTCAAAGATAAAAATCTGGAAGTACCTGTATCAAAATAATATTAATAAAATTGTTTGTGAAGGCCAGGTATGGAAATTATTTCTTTCCCTCATGTTTTCTTACTGTATTTTCTAATGTTTGTACAAATAGTTTTATTACTTTTATAATCTTTTTAATTATACTTTTTTAGTTTAGCAATCTTAGATTTATAGGAAAGTTGAAAAGATAATAGATCCCTACATCCTTTGCCCAGTTTCATCTATTGTTGTTGCTTTATTGAGATATATTTCACACACCGTACAAGTCACCTATTTAAAGTATACAATTCAGTAGTTCTTAATATATTCACAGAGTTGTACAATCATCACCATACTCAATTTTAGAACATTTTCATCACTTCAAAATTAAATCTTATACCCATTGGCAGTCCCCATTTTCCCTCAGCGTAGACAACCAACTCTCTACTTTTTGTCTCTATAGATTTGACTATTCTGAACATTTCACATTAAAGGAGTTATACAGTATGTAGCCTTTTGTGACTGATGATGTTTTCAAGGTATGTCCATGTTGCAGCATGTTTAAGTACTTCATTCCTTTTGATTTCTGCATAATATTCCACTGTAGGGAGATACCATATTTTATTTTTCTATTCATCAGTGGAAGGACACTTGGGTTGTTTCCACTTTTTGGCTATTATGAATAATACTGCTATGAACATTAGTGTACACGTTTTTGTGTGGACATGTGCTTTCAATTCTTTTGGATGTATACCTAGGAGCAGAATTGCCGGGTCATATGGTAACTCTATGTTTAATGTTTTGAGGAACTGCCAGAATGTTTTCCAAAGGCACTACACCATTTTACATCCCCACAGCAGTGTATGAGGTTTCCAATTTCTTAATATCCTTGGCAATACTTGTTATATTGTCTTTGTTATTCTAGCCATCTTAGTGGAAAAGTGAAATGTTATCTCATCGTGGTCTGAATTTGCATTTTCCTAAGTACTCACGATGCTGAGCATCTTTTCAGGTCCTTATTGGTCATTCGTATGTCTTCTTTGGAGAAATACCTATTCAGATAATTTGCCCATTTTTAATTCAGATTATTTGGGTTTTTTCTTGTTGAGTTATTAGGGTTCATTATATATTCTAGACACAAGTCTTTTATCAGATATATGATTTGTAAATACCTTCTCCTATTCTGTGGGTTGTCTTTTCACTTTTTTGATGGTGCCCTTTCAGCAAAAAAGTTTTTAATTTTGATTAAGTCAAATTTATCTATTTTTTGCTTTTGGTGTCTTATCTACGGAGCCATTGCCTAACCCAAAGGAATAATTATCTAAGAGTTTACTCAAGAAATGTAACTGTTAGCCTTTACATTTAGGTCTATGACTCATTTTGAATTAATCTTTGTGTATAGTATGAGAGAGGGGTTCAAATTCATTCTTTTGCATGTGGATATCCAGTTGTCCCAGCACCATTTGTTGAAAAGACTATTCTTTCCCCATTGACTTGTCTTGATCCCCTTGTCAAAAATCAATAAACTATGAATGTATGGGTTTATTTCTGGACTCTCAACTCTATCCCATTGATTTAAATAGGCATATGCCAGTACCACACAGTCTTAGTTACTGTAACTTTGTATTAAGTTTTAAAGTTGAAGAGTGTGAATCATTCTAGTTTGTTATTTTTTTTTCAAGATTCTTTTGGCTATCTAGGTCCCTTGTATATTCTTATGTACTTTAGGGTCAGCTTCCCAATTTCTGGGGGAAAAAAGGTAGGTGGAATTTTGATAAGGATTGCATTTTGACTCTGTGAATCAATTTAGAGAGTCCTTCCATCTGTAATGGGTTGAATGGTGGCCCCTAAAGGATAGGTTACGTCCTAAACTCTGGAACCTGTGAATGTGGATTTTTCTGGAAAGTGACTCTTTATAGATGTAATTAAGTTAAGGGCTTCAAAATAAGATCATCTTGGATTTACAGCTAAATCCAATGACAGTTGTTCTTATAAAAGTAGAGGGAGATTTTAAGACTCAAGACACGCAGGGGAGAAGACCATGTGAAGATGGAAGCAGAGGTTGGAGTCATATAACCAACCCCAAACCAAAAAATGCCTGGAGCCACCAGAAGCTGGAAGAGGCAAGGAAAGATTCAGAGGGAGGATATCCTTGAGGACACCTTGAGTTCAGACTTCTGACCTCCACAGCTGTGGGAGAGAATAGATTTCTATTGTTTTAGGCTACCCACTTTGTGGTAATTTGTTACAGTAGCTGTAAGAAACTAATACATAATCAAACAGCATTAAATCTTCCAACCCATGAATATGGTATATGTTTCCACTTATTTAGGCCTTCTTTAATTTCTTTCAATGATGTTTTACAGTTTTCAATATACCCATCTTTCCGTTCTTCTGTTAAATTTATTCCTAAGGATTTTGTTCTTATCGATGCTATTATAAATAGACTTTAAATTTTTAAATTCTTGGATTGTATAGAAATACAGTTGTTTCTTGTGTCTGCAACTTTGTTGAACCTGATTATTAGCTCTGATAGGTTTTTTGCATATGTGGATTTCTTGAGGTTTTATAAAAATAACACCATGACATCTGCAAATAGAAATACTTTTGCTTCTTCCTTTCTTAGCTAGACGCCTTCCTTTTTTTCTTGCCATTTTGTCCTGGCTTGAACCTCCAGTACAATGTTAAATGGAAGTGGTGAGAGCATGTGCACAGCATTATGCAACTACGTGGCCCTCTAGATTCCCAGGAATATGTCAGATAATTGCAAAGCCCCACATAAATATCTTATTCCTCAACTTTTTATTTTATCCCCAGTTTTTTTGTTATCCTGTTGTGTTTTGAATGAACACCAGCTCCTTTTTGCTACCTTCAGTGGTTGCCAGGCTGCTGGTTTTAACTGTGATTGTGGGCTGTTGGTTTTCAGGGTTATCATAGAGTGAGAAAGGGATGGAAATAGGGCAAGTTAAATGGCACAAGGCTCATTGTTCTTATCAAGATTCAGCCTTTTTTCTTGAAAAAATTTTCCCTGATTGTTTATAGCCTTTGATTAATTTCCAGAGTTCCGAAAAGTTGATCATGACAATTTTCGCCAGTGTTCCCATTTCTTTTATAGAGTAGAGAATTTTTGGAGGTCATTTTCATTAATATCACCCTTATAGTCTTCTTAAGCTTAGATTTTAAAACTGAAAATATATTGTCAAATGTGTTTTAAGTACTGAGAAAGAGGTCTGTATACAAAGAATGTTGATGTAGATCTTCCAATAGCCAAATATCTTATTGTGCAATGAGATGTTGAAGAAAAGGCAGTGAGAGTATGATGAGTATGATTTGCATCCTGATTATGTAAGTGATCTATATGGCTAGGTGCTGTGTGTAAATACCAGCTTGAGGAGAGGTTTATTCATGTATTAAATCTAGAAATAAATAATCCATGTTCCTCAAGATTTATTAATAAAACATCGGGAATGTTATTAGGAATTAAGGTGGCCTGGATGGCTATGTTAAAGATGACTGAGGAATATTTTGCTCTGGAAAATTCAGCTCCCAGCTCCCCTAAGCATTTGAAGCCCGTCTCTCACTTCTTAATTTTTGCCTTTTCTTCTTTTCCAACAAATGACTCTGCAACTTATACAACCAAATCTCCCAAACATTTTTGTCTCTTTGCAAGACTATGAGCTTTCAGTCATTTTAGAATCTTAAAAAGGTGTACTAGGTCACAGCATCCTCTGGCTGGTAGATAATTAAAATCAGCACATAACTGCAACGTATACCCTCTAAAGCAACGGTCAGTTCTCAGCCTTTCTGCTGCCATCACACGCTTGATAAATGATTCTCTTATGTGGAAAACACTCTCAAGGGCACATTCGTATTTGGACAAACATCTCCCAAATTTGGAAGTCATGCACTGTGGTAATTTGTAATCATCAGAAGAGTTAACAGTTAACAGGTAGCTCTTTGTGATCTATTGCGGGAGATAAACTTGGGCTGTGCGGCAGGACATTCTTAGCATTCTTGCTATGATGCCACTCCCTTGTCTCCCAGAATTCATATATATATACATCTATACAGATATATGTATATATGAATATAAACACACACACATACATAAAGTAAATCTTTTGGAAATTTCAGCACTTTAACTAAAACACTTTAACGTATTGCTTTTGGTTCAGAGTCTGTGCAGCCAGATTGTGTAGGATAGAATCTGACTTCACTGTGTGCTAGCTGTGTGATGCTCTGGCAAGGTACTTGACCTCTGTCCTTCAGCATCCTCAACTATCAAGTGGACATACTAGTGCCTATGTCATAAGGCCATTGTGAAGACACCTGAGATCACGTATGTAAAGAACCAATTCTGCTTCTCGTAGTGGACACTCTTGTTTGGAACAGATCACTGTGACTCACCTTGCACTTGATTGCTGGAAAGGATTAAGAGTTACTTAATAAAACTACTTGAGTTTGGTTGAATAAGTTTTCACACCCATTCAGGACACTGTGTCAGTAATCTTGAAACCTTTTTGGTTTCAGAGACTGAATCCTTTATTCACATGAAATCATATGGAGAACCCCAATGTGGGAAACAGAAACAGATGCTCTATTTGTAGTGGAGGGTGGGAGGTCTGCAGTCCCATCTATTCTGTCTGCTGGGGCACTTGTAGAGTTGTAAGGAATTCTAGGGATCCAAGGAAGACAGTTTGAAAGCCTGTAGTCTGTTTGGTTACGCTCCTGCAATATCAACATTCTCTTTCTTGGCAACCTGTGAGCATGTAAAATTAAGTCTAATCTCCAGCCTAGCTTGTTATGTCTTGGGCAAAATCCACATGTAGGCTTGCATTATTCAAGGCTGTGAGCTCAATTAGCAATTTCATCCATGTATGTGTTTAGGAAATTATCTGCCTTGGGAGTGCAGTACACCATTTGGAAAGTAAAACCTTATAGGGTAGTGGCTTTCAGACTTTAAAAAACATTAGTATCACCTGGAGGGCTTGTTAAACCACAGATTTCTGGGCCCTACCACCAGTTTCTGATTTGGTAGGTCTGGGATGGGATTTGAAAATGTGCTTTTCTTTTTTATTTTTTTTAAACAATTTTATTGAGATATAATTCATGTACCATATTATGAATCCACTTAAAGTGTACAATTCAGTGGTTTTTAGTATATTCACAGAGTTGTGCAACCATCACCACAATCGATTTTAGAATCAATTTTCATCACCCCAAAAAGAAACCCTGTACCCTTTAGCAGTCACTTTCAGTTTCCTCCCAACCCCAGCCCTAGGCAACCACCAATTTGCTTTCTGTTTCTAGAGATTTGCCTATTGGGGACATTTCATATAATATGTGGTCTCTTTTTAAAAAAAATTATTTTATTAAAGTATAGTTGATTTACAATGTTGTGTTCATTTCTACTGTACAGCAAAGTGATTCAGTTATATATATATATGTATATGTATATATTCTTTTTCATATTCTTGTCCATTATGGTTTATCACAGGATAGTTCCCTGTGCTATACAGTAGGACCTTGTTGTTTATCCATTCTATATATAACAGTTTGCATCTGTTAATCCCAAACTCCCAATGCAATGCTCTCCCACCCCCTTCCCCCTTGTCAACCACCAGTCTATTCTCTATGTCCCTGATCCTGTTTCTGTTTCATTTGTGTCATATCTTAGATTCCACATATAAGTGATATCATATGATATTTGTCTTTTTCTTTCTGACTTACTTCACTTAGTACGATAATCTCTAGCTCCATGTCCACCCATGTTGCTGCAAATGGCATTATTTCATTCTTTTTCATGGCTGAGTAGTATTCCATTATATATATATATATATATATATATATATATATATATATATATATATATATATATATATATGACACATCTTCTTTATCCATTCATCTGTTGATAGACATTTAGGTTGCTTCCATGTCTTGGCTATTGTCAATAGTGCTGCAATGAACATTGAGGTGCATATATCTTTTTGAATTATAGTTTTCTCTGAATATATGCCCAGGAGTGGGACTGCTGGATCAGAACGTCCATACTGTTCTCCATAGCGGTTGCACCAACTTACATTCCTACCAACAGTGTAGGAGGGTTCCCTTGAAAATATGCATCCTTAACAAGTTCTGGGTGATGCTGTTGCTGCTGGTCTGGGACCACTTCGAAAACCATTATTATTAAAGATGAGAGTAAGTGGAGTGGTTGGTTAGTCCATAACACCAGGGACTTATTTTTGATAAAACAATCTATATTAATCTGCAATCTTGTGAAAGTTTGAGATTTAATTTAACAGTTATTTATTGAATTCCTACTATGGGCCAAAAAACACTGTGCTAAATACTGAGAGTAAAATAGACTAACTATACTGTATCTTCTTGAGAAGGATTGTATTTTAGTGTGGGGCAGACCAGTAAATGGGCAATTACAATATGGTGTGCTAAGTATGAGGTGCTAGGGAACGTTCTACGTGGGCACCTACCACATCTTTGGGCTCAAAGACTTTCTCAAGAAGATGATACCTACTCTTAAAATAAAAAAGCATACTCTCACTTAGAAGACAACCTAAGGAATATTTGGTAGGTTTTAGGTTGTATTTGCTGGTGGTTAACTTTTATATATCAAAATAATCTTGTCATTGAGTCTAAAATTCAGTTCTTTTTATATTTACTATTCCAAGAGCTAAGACAAGTTTCTGGCAAGGGATGGAAGCATGACCCTTTGTACAAGCAAATGTGGAAAGGGGAATTATTGTTTTCTATGTTTGAGCAGCAGGAACAGTAATAAGAGAAGTTCTTGTAAGCGGTTTTCATTTCTCTTTCTTTTAAAGTGTAATTAGAATGACTGGTCTATCGTGTAGGTTATAATATTTGCTGGTAAACAACTTATTGATAAGTTTCTTCTGAAACACTTGATAGGAGTGATTAAAATGCATGAGACTGGGCTTCCCTGGTGGCACAGTGGTTGAGAGTCCGCCTGCCGATGCAGGGGACACGGGTTCGGGCCTCAGTCCGGGAAGATCCCCCATGCCGCGGAGAGGCTGGGCCCGTGAGCCGTGGCCGCTGAGCCTGTGCGTCCGGAGCCTGTGCTCCGCAACGGGAGAGGCCACAACAGTGAGAGGCCCGCGTACCGCAAAAAAAAAAAAAAAAAAAAAAAAAAAAAATATATATATATATATATATCAAAAAATTTGATCAATCTAAAGTAGTTCTTAGAAAGAAATTTATAACCTTAAATGCTTATGTTAGAAAAAAAGAATTATACAAAATTACTTAGCTAATTCTACATTTTGAGGAGTTAAAAAAATAGCAAAGTTAGCTCAAAGAAAGAATGTAATAAAAACAAAGGCAGAAACTAATAAAATAGAACACATAAATACAAGTAGGAAAGATGAACAAAACCAAAGATTGATTGTTTGAAACACAAATTGACAAATCTTTGCCAAGATTGATTAAGAGAAAAGGCCCAAAAGATCAATGTCAGGAATGAAGAAAAGGGGAGAGGGGATTACTGGAGATGTTACAGACATTAAAAAGATGACATTAAAAAGACATTAAATAGATATAATCAACTTAATGCCAATAACATTTAAAATTTAAATAGAATGGAAACTCCCTAGAAAAATATAACTGCTAAGACTCAGTTTTATTAAAAATATTAATATTTTATTTATTTTTAATTTATAATGATTATAATAATTAATATTAAAATATTTTATTAAAAATAAAACTGACTCAAAGAAATAGAGAACCACAGTAGTTGGGGATTAAGGGAATTGAGTCAGTGGTTAAATATTTTTCCACAAAGAAAACTCTAGGGCTATGTGGGTCCTATAAAACATCAAAAGAGAAAGCAATTCCAGTCTTCCAAAAACAATTGCAAAGAATTTTTAAAAATAAGAAATATTCTGGAACGAATTATATGACTATAGCATAATTTTGGTGTAAAATTCCAATGAGGACAGCATAAGAAAATAAAAACTATAGGCCAATATAAACTAATTATTAGCAATCCAACAATGCTCCAAAGGTTGATATTTCACAAGCAAGTTGTATTTCTCCTAGGAATGCAAGGTTGGCATCATATTAGAAACTTAATTAAGCAGTTCACCACGTTCATAAGTTAAAGGAGAAAAATCATGTGATGAACTCTATAGATGCTGGGAAAGCATTTGAGAAAATTCAGCATCCAGTCATAGTGAAAACTATTAACAAAGTAAAAATATAAGGGAACTTTCATAAACTTATAAGCGCATTCACAAAATGTTTGAAAGCAAAGATAATACTTAGTGGAGACACATTGAAAATTTTCATTTGTGATCAGGAATAAGACAGAAGCGGCTGCCGTCACTCATATTAAAGAGCATCCCTGATATCCTACCCACACAGCAACAAAAGAAAAACAGTAAAATGTAAGAGCATCCCTGATATCCTACCCACACAGTAAACAAAAGAAAAGAAGTAAAATGTGTAAGAATGGCAATGGGAAAAACAGAATTATTATTTTCAGATTATATGCTGTATATATGGAACACACAAAGACTCTACAGATAAAATATCACAGTTATTTAGGGAGCTTGTAGAAATTGCTAGAAGGAAACTCAATATATATAAGGCAATTGTGTTTCAACACATCAGCAGCAGTTAGATAATGCGTTCAGAAACAAATACCATTTATGTAACAACAATAACCAAATACCTAGGAATTTTTAAAAAGAAATATGAAAACTTGAGAAGAAAAAAATTGCAAATATTTGGAAAATTATTAAAAATCTAAATAAATAGAGAATCACAAGTAGGAAATCTCAATGTTATAAAGATGTCAGTTCTCAAATGGATTTTTGGATTCAGTGCAATTCCGGTCAAAACCCCAACAGGCTTTTTTGTGTTGTTTTACTTTGGGAAATTTATAACTTTTGTTTATGTGAATTTATATGGAAGAGCACATTATATATGCTGAAATTTATATAGAAGAGTAAATGCCTAAGAATAGCCAAGTCATTCTTTTTTGTTTGTTTTTTTAACATCTTTATTGGAGTATAATTGCTTTACAATGGTGTATTATTTTCTGCTTTATAACAAATTGAATCAGCTATACATATACATATATCCCCATATCTCCTCCCTTTTGCATCTCCCTCCCACCCTCCCTATCCCACCCGTCTAAGTGGTCACAAAGCACCGAGCCGATCTCCCTGTGCTATGTGGCTGCTTCCCACTATCTGTTTTACATTTGGTAGTATATATAAGTCCATGCCACTCTCTCACTTCGTCTCAGCTTACCCTTCCCCCTCCCTATGTCCTCAAGTCCATTCTCAACGTCTGTGTGTTTATTCCTGTCCTGCCCTTAGGTTCTTCATAACCATTTTTTTTTTTAGATTCCATATATATGTGTTAGCATATGGTATTTGTTTTTCTCTTTCTGACTTACTTTACTCTGTGTGACAGACTCTAGGTCCATCCACCTCACTACAAATAACTCAGTTTCGTTTCTTTTTATGGCTCAGTAATATTCCATTGTATATATGTGCCATATCTTCTTTATCCATTCATCTGTCGATGGACACTTAGGTTGCTTCCAGGTCCCAGTTATTGTAAATAGAGCTGCAATGAACATTGTGGTACATGACTCTTTTTGAATTATGGTTTTCTCAGGGTATATGCCCAGGAGTGGGAATGCTGGGTTGAATGGTAGTTCTATTTTTAGTTTTTTAAGGAACCTCCATATTGTTCTCCATAATGGCTGTATCAATTTACCTTCCCACCAAGAGTGCAAGAGGGTTCCCTTTTCTCCACACCCTCTCCAACATTTATTGTTTATAGATTTTTTGATGATGGCCATTCTGACTGGTGTGAGGTGATACCTCATTGTAGTTTTGATTTGCATTTCTCTAATGATTAGTGATGTTGAGCGTCCTTTCATTTGTTTGTTGGCAATCTGTATATCTTCTTTGGAGAAATGTCTATTTAGGTCTTCTGCCCATTTTTGGACTGGGTTGTTTGTTTTTTTGATATTGAGCTGCATGAGCTGTTTGTAAATTTTGGAGATTAATCCTTTGTCAGTTGCTTCATTTGCAAATATTTTCTCCCATTCTGAGGGTTGTCTTTTCATCTTGTTTATGGTTTCCTTTGCTGTGAAAAAGCTTTTACGTTTCATTAGGTCCCATTTATTTATTTTGGGTTTTATTTCCATTTCTTTAGGAGGTGGGTCAAAAAGGATCTTGCTGTGATTTATGTCATGGAGTGTTCTGCCTATTTTTTCCTCTAAGAGTTTTATGGTGTCTGGGCTTACATTTAGGTCTTTAATCCATTTTGAGTTTATTTTTGTGTATGGTGTTAGGGAGTGTGCTAATTTCATTCTTTTACATGTAGCTGTCCTGTTTTCCCAGCACCACTTATTGAAGAGGCTATCTTTTCTCCATTGTATATTCTTGCCTCCTTTATCAAAAAAAAGGTGACCAGGGCTTCCCTGGTGGCACAGTGGTTGAGAGTCCGCTGGCCGGTGCAGGGGACATTGGTTTGTGCCCCAGTCCAGGAAGATCCCACATGCCGCGGAGCGGCTAGGCCCATGAGCCATGGCCGCTGGGCCTGTGCATCCGGAGGCTGTGCTCCGCAAAGGGAGAGGCCACAACAGTGAGAGGGCTGCGTACTGCAAAAAAAATAAATAAATAATAAGGTGACCATTTGTGCATGGTTTTAGCTCTGGGCTTTCTATCCTGTTCCATTGACCTATATTTCTATATTTGTGCCAGTACCATACTGTCTTGATTACTGTAGCTTTGTAGTATAGTCTGAAGTCAGGGAGCCTGATTCCTCCAGCTCTGCTTTCTTTCTCAAGATTGCTTTGGCTATTCAGGGTGTTCTGTGTTTCCATACAAATTGTGACATTTTTTGTTCTAGTTCTGTGAAAAGTGCCATTGGTAGATTGATAGGGATTGCACTGAATCTGTAGATTGCTTTGGGTAGTATAGTCATTTTCACAATGTTGATTCTTCCAATCCAAGAACATGGCGTATCTCCATCTGTTTGTATCATCTTTAATTTCTTTCATCAGTGTCTTATAGTTTTCTGCATACAGGTCTTTTGTCTCCTTAGGTAGGTTTATTCCTAGATATTCTGTTCTTTTTGCTGCAATGGTAAATGGGAGTATTTCCTTAATCTCTCTTTCAGATTTTTCATCATTAATGTATAGGAATGCAAGAGATTTCTGTGCATTAATTTTGTATCCTGCTACTTTACCAAATTCACTGATTAGCTCTAGTAGTTTTCTGGTATCATCTTTAGGATTCTCTATGTAAAGTATCATGTCATCTGCAAACAGTGACAGCTTTACTTCTTCTCTTCTGATTTGGATTCTTTTATTTCTTTTTCTTCTTTGATTGCTGTGGCTAAAACTTCCAAAACTGTGTTGAATAATAGTGGTGAGAGTGAGCAGCCTTGTCTTGTTCCTTATCTTAGTGGAAATGGTTGCAGTTTTTCAACATTGAGAACGATGTTGGCTGTGTGTTTGTCATATATGGCCATTATTATGTTGAGCTAAGTTCCCTCTCTGCCTACTTTTGGGAGGGTTTTTATCATAAATGGGTGTTGAATTTTATCAAAAGCTTTTTCTGCATCTATTGACATGATTTTATGGTTTTTCTCCTTCAATTTGTTAGTATGGTGTATCACATTGAATGATTTGCGTATATTGAAGAATCCTTGCATTCCTGGGATAAACCCCACTTGATCATGGTGTACGATCCTTTATTGTGCTATTGGATTCTGTTTGCTAGTATTTTGTTGAGGATTTTTGCATCTATGTTCATCAGTGATATTGGCCTGTAGTTTGCTTTTTTTGTGACATCTTTGTCTGGTTTTGGAATCAGGGTGATGGTGGCCTCGTAGAATGAGTTTAGGAGTGTTCTTCTCTCTGCTACATTTTGTAAGAGTTTGAGAAGGATAGGTGTTAGCTCTTCTCTAAATGTTTGATAGAATTTGCCTGTGAAGCCATCTGGTCCTGGGATTTGGTTTGTTGGAAGATTTTTAATCACAGTCTCAATTTCAGTGCTTGTGATTGGTCTGTTTATATTTTCTATTTCTTCCTGGTTCAGTCTTGGATGGTTGTGCTTTTCTAAGAATTTGTCCATTTGTTCCAGGTTGTCCATTTTATTGGCATAGAGTTGCTTGTAGTAACCTCTCATGATCTTTTGTATTTTTGCAGTGTCAATTGTTACTTCTCCTTTTTCATTTCTAATTCTATTGATTTGAGTCTTCTCCCTTTTATTCTTGATGAGTCTGGCTAATGGTTTATCAGTTTTGTTTATCTTCTCAAAGAACCAGCTTTTAGTTTTATTGATCTTTGCTATTGTTTCCTTCATTTCTTTTTCATTTATTTCTGATCTGATCTTTATGATTTCTTTCCGTCTGCTAACTTTGGGGTTTTTTTATTCTTTTTTCTCTAATTGCTTTAGGTGTAAGGTTAGGTTGTTAATTTGGGATTT